>NW_027361711.1:35687500-36160000 GCF_039654945.1 Dendrobates tinctorius
GTTAGGGTTAGGGTTAGGGTTAGGGTTAGGGTCAGGGTTAGGGTTAGGGTTAGGGTTAGTTAGGGTTTAGGGTTTGGGTTAGGGTTAAGTATGATTTGGTTAAGGGTTAGGGTCAGGGTTAGGGTTAGGGTCAGGGTTAGGGTTAGGGTTAGGGTCAGGGTTAGGGTTAGTAAAGTCATGGTTTGGGTAGTGTGAGGGGCCACCTAAAAATGTTGGAAAAAAACGCAAACGCGGTAAAAACGCACTAAAAACGCATACAAACGCATAAAAACGCTGCGTTTTTTTCATGCATGCTCATAAAAATGCTTGAAAAAAACGCAGCAGTTGTATGCTTTTGTATGCGTTTTTTCAATGCGTTTTTTTGCGGGAAAAACGCGCTGCAAAAAAAAGCAAGTGTGAAACTAGCCTTAATGACTTAAAAATCATACAATGTGATTTTTGGCTTTTTATTTTTAGATTCTGTCTCTCATAATTGAAGTGTGCCTACAATAAAAATTATAGACCTTTTCATTCTTTGTAGGTGAGTAAATTTGCAAAATCGGCAATGTATCAAATACTTATTTTCCTTGCTCTACAGCAACCGGGTGGGTGACAACGGCTCTTCAGCTCTTCTTCCTGCTAAATCTAAAAGCTCTGATTGTGCCAGAACAGCTGCATCCAGTAATCTAAGTGATCCATCATTGGATTCAGCTTCTCTTTGCCTACACCAGACTGCTCTCAGATGAGGTAGCAAAAAAACTGCTGACAGATTCCCTTTAACCCCTTCATGACCAAGCCTATTTTGACCTTAATGACCAGGCCATTGTCATGATCCAGGATGGGGTTTGTCTTTGGCCCGTCCTGGTCAGACAGGGGTTAATTGTTTCTGCCTCTCTCTGGCAGAGGGCGACTATTTAATGCTCACTCGACCTAGGTCCGATGTCAGTTATACTCCTGCCCTCGGCTGAGTTAGTTGACCTCGTGCGTACGTGTGCCTTGTGCCTGATAACTTGTTGCTTGTTTGGTTTTGATCCAGTTCTGTCCCTGTTACGAGTTCTGCCTGTCCCTCTTGTACTGCGCTATCTCTCTGTGTATGACCCTCTGCCTGTGACCTGACTATTCTCTGCTCATCCCTCTGGTACTGCACAGCCCTCTCCGTGTACGACCCTCGCTTGTCTGACCTGCGTTTTCCTCTCCTCTACAACAGTTGCCCTGCAGTAGCTACATTACATCATCTGCAGCAGTAGGATGCTAAGCCCCGCCCCCTGCAGTCACATGATCGTAGGTCCTGGGACTCCTTACTATTTTCTGTGCCGCAGGTCCTGACTGCTTGAACCATCACTACAGTGTTTGACCCCGTGCTCTCCCATAGTGTGGGTAAGTCACCCTGCCCTGCGTGGCAGTTTGCCAACGCTGACAGGGTCCTGACATTAGAGTCCTGACATTCTAACTGACCATTACCGTTTTTTTCTCTGCTCCCCTTCTCCTGTGTGTATGATGGATCCTATGCACGCTCTTTCTGAGCAGGTAAAGCACCTTACTCTGATGTCTCAGAAACTCCTTGGGGAACAACTAGCCCTGGCTCAGTCTCAGCAGCTGATCGCTGACACTGTGCAGGGGATTTTATCATTGGGGGGCTCGAGATGTTACATTAGTTTCTCCTGAGTCTCAGGTTAAGTTACCGGATACCTTTTCTGGAGATAAAAAGGAATTCAAAGTTTTCAAGGAGGACTGTAAGCTTTTTTTTTCATTGAGACTACACTCTTCTGGGGATGAAAGTCAGAGAGTGGGGGGTCATTATGTCTCTGTTAAGGGGAGCCCCCCAGGCTTGGGCTTTCTCCCTTCCGGCCACTGCCCCTGAGCGTATGACTGTGGATGCATTTTTTGAGGCCCTGGGGCATTTTTATGATGAGCCTGATCGGATGCGTAAGGCTGAGGACATGGTGATGAGTGTGTGCCAGGGGAAGCACTCAGCCGAGTGGTTTTGCTCAGAGTTCAGACGCTGGGCTGCTGAGGTTTGCTGGGATGATGCCGTCCTCCGGGGTTTGTTCCGTAGAGGCCTGTCTGAACATTTGAAATATGCCTTGGCTCTCCACCCTCTGCCTGATTCCCTGGAGGAGGCTATGACACAGGCCGTCCGAATGGATTGCAGGCTATGGGCGAGGGGAGTGATGCAGATTGACACCCCGTTATTCTCCCAAGGAAGGGGAGCCAGTCCTACATTGGAAACCATGGAGATGGAAACCAACGACCTCAAGGAGAAAGAAAGGAGACAACGGCGCTTGGGAAAATGCTGTTTTCACTGTGGCAATTCTGGACATTGGAAAAAGGACAGCCCCTCCTGTCCACTAACCAACAAGCAGCTGAGCCTGGGTGATTGTCGTGGAGGTCACCCAGGCTCTCAGGTACCTTTTTCTCCATTTTCAAAAATGTTGTTGCAAGTGGAACTTTGTTGTGGGAGTGTCTCCACATCCACTTCTGCCTTCGTGGATTGCGGATCGTCGTTGAACTTTATTGACTCCGACATGGTGTCCAGGTGTAAGTTAGGGACAGTTAGGCTGGAGACTCCTATCCTTGTTGTTGCCATTGACAAAACACCACTGGTTAAGAATGACATCAAATTTCTTACAGAGGAGTTTCTCCTTAAAGTGAGTTCCTCGCAACAGGAACATATTTCATGCTTTGTTATGGACAACCTGCCTGCGGGACTGGTGTTGGGGTTCCCCTGGTTACAATTGCATAATCCTGTGATTAATTGGGAATCTAGGGACAATTTTAAATGGGGTCCCAATTGTTCTGAAAGATGTCTTGCCACTGTGTCTGTGTCGTCCGTTGGTCTGGAAGGTATTCCGGAGTACCTAAAGGACTATACGGATGTTTTCTCCAAAAAAGAGGCTGAAGTTTTACAACCACACCGCCCATTTGATTGTGCCATTGACCTGGCTCCAGGTGCTAAATTGCCCAAGGCCCATTTGTATAACCTTTCGGCTCCCGAGCGGGCTGCTATGAAGGAATACATTTCTGAGAGTCTCCGTAAGGGACACATTCGTCCTTCTGTCTCTCCCGTGGCGGCGGGGTTCTTTTTCGTAAAGAAAAAAGACAGTGGTTTGCGCCCATGCCTCGATTTTCGAGAGTTAAATAAGATAACTGTGAGAAATACGTATCCCCTTTCACTTATTCCTGATTTGTACAACCAGTTGTCCGGAGCTAAACGGTTTTCGAAATTAGATCTACGGGGAGCATATAACCTTATCCGAGTCCGGGAAGTAGATGAGTGGAAAACTGCTTTTGAGAATTTGGTCATGCCATTCGGTCTGACCAATGCTCCAGCGGTCTACCAAAATTTCATCAATCACGTGTTCTGTGATTTTATTGGACGTTTTATGGTTGTGTATTTGGATGACGTACTGATCTACTCACATGATAAACAGACTCACATTGGTCATGTTCGGGCAGTTCTCCAAAGGCTTCGGGAGAACTGTCTCTTTGCTAAACTAGAGAAATATTTATTTTTTGTTCAGGAACTGTATTTTCTGGGATTCATTGTGTCTGCTGAGGGGTATCGCATGGATCCTAATAAGGTGCAGGCCATTGTCGATTGGGATCAACCTTGAGATTTGAAGGCTCTGCAGCGTTTCCTAGAATTCGCCAATTATTATCGCAAATTTATAAGGGGGTTCTCATAGGTGGTTAAACCCCTCACAGATATGATTCAAAAGGGGGCCGATATCAAGAATTGGTCAGCCGCTGCGATAGTGGTGTTTCAGTTTTTTAAAAAATGTTTCCTGTCTGCTCCGGTTCTTATTCAACCGGACCTGTCTGAACCATTTATTGTAGAGGTGAACGCCTCAGAGGTGGGGGTGGGGGCGCTATTGTCCCAGGGACCCACCACTTTGACTAATTTGAGACCCTGCGCCTTTTTCTTGAAGAAATTCTCCCCTGCGGAGAGAAACTATGATGTTGGGAATCAAGAACTTCTGGCCGCGAAGTTGGCCTTTGAAGAATGGAGGAACTTTTTGGAGGGGGCGGTCCATCCTATAACCATAATTACGGACCACAAGAACCTAGCTTACATTGAGTCAGCTAAAAGGTTGACTCCTAGACAGGCTAGATGGTCACTTTTTTCTCCCGATTCCACTTCTCTACCACTTTTCGGCCAGGATCCAAAAATGTCAGAGCTGATGCCTTGTCACGCAATCAAGATCCGGTGTGTCCCCCCCTGAACCTCCATCCTCCATTCTTCAGCCCAGGGTAGTGGTGGCAGGTATTTCTAATGTGTTGGAATGGGAGATTCGGGAAGCCCAGTCTCTTGCACCTCCGGCTAAGCCGGTGGATAAACTTTTCGTATCAGCTCAATTTCGTCTCAAGGTTCTCCGGGAGTTCCAAGACTCAGTTCTGGGGGGACATCCAGGGATCTCGGCTACCCGGAAGGCCATCGCTAGAATATTCTGGTGGTCTTCTTTAGCCTCTGATGTTGGGGAATATGTGTCTGTTTGTGATGTTTGTGCCCGTGCGAAAACCCCCCATAACTGGCCAGCCGGGGAATTGGTACCACTGCCAATTCCTGAGAGACCATGGACTCATTTGTCCATGGATTTCATCACCAACATTCCCCCCTCCAAGAGTAACACCGTCGTTTGGGTTGTGGTGGACAGGTTTAGTAAGCAGGCACATTTTGTACCCTTGGCGGCTCTACCTATTGCGGAAACATTGTCCAGATTATTTGTTGAGCATGTGGTGCGGTTGCATGGGGTACCCTTGAATGTGGTGTCTGATAGGGGAGTATAATTTGTTTCCAGATTTTGGAGGGCATTTTGTAAGAGGTTGGGTATTGGTCTGTCCTTTTCATCCGCTTACCATCCAGAGACTAATGGGCAGACTGAGCGGACCAATCAGTCTCTGGAGCAAATTCTGCGTTGCTTGACCTCAGTCCGACAGGATGATTGGTGTACTGCGTTACCTTTGGCCGAGTTTGCGTTTAACAACCGCATTAACCAGTCTACGGGTACATCTCCCTTTTACTGCAACTATGGGTTTCATCAACATTTTGGAGAATTTTCCCATTTGGACTCTGGGTGTCCTGGGGTGGATGAGACTATCCAGCGGTTGGGGGAGGTATGGCGGGAGGTCCACAGTAACATTACGAAGGCCCAGGATAAATATAAGTTTTTTGCAGACAAAAAACGGTCCGTGGGGCCGGTGTTCCAGGTTGAGGATAAGGTATGGTTATAGATCAAAAATATAAGGGTCAATGTCCCCTCTGCGAAGCTTGGACCTAAATTTATTGGTCCCTATGAAATTACCGAAGCATTGAACCCGGTGGCTTTTCAGTTGCGTCTACCGCCATCTCTACGGATCCCCAATGTTTTCCATAGGGCCCTTTTGAAACCTGTGGGGTCCTGTGGGGAGTGATCAGTGTCTTCCCCGCCACCGGTTTTGGTAGACGGGCAGTCTGAGTATGAGGTGGAATGAATTGTCGACTCCAGGTTGGTCCGTCGTGCCCTTCAATATCTGGAACATTGGAAAGGCTTTGGTCCTTAAGACCGTTTGTGGGTTCCTGCTTGATTGGCTCATGCGGATCGGTTGGTCCGGGCCTTTCACGCCAAGTATCCTGAGAGACCCGGGGGTCCAGTGGCCCCCCGTTGAGAGGAGGGTACTGTCATGGTCCAGGATAGGGTTTATCTTTGGCCCATCCTGGTCACACAGGGGTTAATTGTTTCTGCCTCTCTCTGGCAGAGGACGTCTATTTAATGCTCACTCGACCTAGGTCCGATGTCAGTTATACTCCTGCCCTCAGCTGAGTTAGTTGACCTCGTGCGTACATGTGCCTTGTGCCTGATAACTTGTTGCTTGTATGGTTTTGATCCAGTTCTGTCCCTGTTACGAGTTCTGCCTGTCCCTCTTGTACTGCGCTATCTCTCTGTATATGACCCTCTGCCTGTGACCTGACTATTCTCTGCTCATCCCTCTGGTACCACACAGCCCTCTCCGTGTATGACCCTAACTTGTCTGACCTGCGTTTTCTTCTCCTCTACAACAGTTGCCATGCAGTAGCTACATTACATCATCTGCAGCAGTAGGATGCTAAGCCTCGATCCCTGCAGTCACATGATCGTAGGTCCTGGGACTCCTTACTATTTTCTGTGCCGCATGTCCTGTCTGCTTGAACCATCACTACAGTGTTGGACCCTGTGCTCTCCCATAGTGTGGGTAAGTCACCCTGCCCTGCATGGCAGTTTGCCGACATTAGAGTCCTGACAGCCACTTTTTGCAATTCTGACCAGTGTCCCTTTATGAGGTAATAACTCAGGAACGCTTCAATGGATCCTAGCGATTCTGAGATTGCTTTTTCGTGACATATTGGGCTTCATGTTAGTGGTAAAATTAGATTGATAATTTTTGCGCTTATTTGTGAAAAAATCAGAAATTTGGAGAAAACTTCACAATTTTCAAATTTTGAATTTTTTTTCTGTTAAAAAAGAGAGTTATGTGACACAAAATAGTTACTAAATAACATTTTGCACATATCTACTTTACATCAGCACAATTTTAGAAACAAAATATTTTTTTGTTAGGAAGTTATAAGGGTTAAAAGTTGACCAGCGATTTCTCATTTTTACAACAAAATTTAGAAAACCATTTTTTTTAGGGACCACCTCGCATTTGAAGTCACTTTGAGGGGTCTATATGGCAGAAAATACTAAAAAGTGACACCATTCTAAAAACTGCACCCCTCAAGCGACTCAAATCTACATTCAAGAAGATTATTAACCCTTCAGGTGTTTCACAGGAACTTAAGCAATGTGGAAAGAAAAAATGGACATTTTAATTTTTCCAACAAAAATTTTCATATAGCATCATATTTTTCATTTTCACATGGGCAACAGGATAAAATGGATCCTAAAATTTGTTGGCCAATTTCTCCTGAGTACACTAATACCTCATATGTGGTCATAAACTACTGTTTGGGCGCACGGCAGGGCTCAGAAGGGAAGGAACGCCATTTGACATTTTGTATGGAAAATATTCTGGAATATTTAGCGTTTGCCATGTCTCGTTTGGAGAGCCCCTGTGTGCCTAAACATTGGAGCTCCCCCCACAAGTGACCCCATTTTGAAAACTAGACCACCCAGGGAACTTATCTAGATGCATAATGATCACTTTGAACCCCTAAGTGCTTCACAAAAGTTTATAACACAGAGCAGTTAAAATAAAAAAAAAAATTTCCTCAAAAATGATTTTTTAGCACGCTATTTTTAATTTTCACAAGGCTAACAGGAGATATTGGACCACAAAAATTTTCCAGTTTGTCCTGAGCACGCTGGTACCTCATATGTGGGGGGGAACCACTGTTTGGGCGCACGACAGGGCTTAGAAGGGAAGGAGCGCCATTTGACTTTTTGAAATGCAAATTATTCTAATCGTTAGCGGACACCATGTCGTGTTTGGAGAGCCCCTGTGTGCTTAAAAATTGGAGCTCCCCCACAAATGACCCCATTTTGGAAACTAGACCCCCTAAGGAACTTATCTAGATGCACAGTGAGCACTTTGAACCTCCAAGTGCTTCACAAAAGTTTATAACGCAGAGCCGTGAAAATAAAAAATATTTTTTTCCTCAAAAAATTATTTTTTAGCGTGCAATTTTTTATTTTCACAAGGGTTCCAGGATAAATTGGACCCCAAAAGTTATTGTTCAGTTTGTCCTGAGTACACTGGTACCCCATATGTGGGGGTGAACCACTGTTTACGCACACGTCGGGGCTCGAAAGGGAAGTAGTGACATTATGAAATGCAGACTTTGATGGAATGGTCTGCGGGCATCATGTTACATTTGCAGAGCCCCTGATATACCTAAACTGTGGAACCCCCCCACAAGTTATCCCATTTTGGAAACTAGACCCCCCAAGGAACTTATCTATATGTGTGGTGAGCACCTTGAACCCCCAAGTGCTTCACAGAAGTTTATAACGCAGAGCCGTGAAAATAAAAAATAATTTTTTTTCCTCAAAAAAATGATTTTTAGCCAGCAATTTTTTATTTTCACAAGGGTATCAGGATAAATTGGACCCCAAAAGTTGTTGTCCAGTTTGTCCTGAGTACGCTGGTAACCCATTAATGGGGGGAACCATTGTTTGGGCACACGTAAGGGCTCGGAATGGAAGTAGAGACATTTTGAAATGCAGACTTTGATGGAATGGTCTGCGGTCGTCATTACGTTTGCAGAGCCCCTGATATGCCTAAACAATAGAAACCCCCGCAAGTGACCCAATTTTGGAAACTACACCCCACAAGGAACTTATCTAAATGCCTGGTGAGCACTTTGAACCCCCAAGTGCTTCACAGAAGTTTATGACGCAGAACACGAAAATAAAAAAAAAAAATTCCACAAAAATAATTTTTTAGCCCCCCATTTTTTTCCCCAAGGGTAACAGGAGAAATTAGACCCCCAAAGTTGTTGTACAATTTTTCCTGAGTGCGCTGATACACCATATGTTGGGGTAAACCACTGCTTGGGCACATGTCGGGGCTTGGAAGGGAGGGACCACCGTCTGACTTTTTGAACGCAAAATTGGCTGGAATCAATGGTTGCACCGTGTCGTGTTTGGAGACCCCCTGATGTGCCTAAACAGTGGAAACCCCTCAATTCTAACTTCAACCCTAACCCCAACACACCCCTAACCACAACCCTAACCCCAACACATCCCTAACCCTAATGCCAACCCTAACCATAACCCTAACCCCAACACACCCCTAACCCTACTCCCAACCCCTAATCCCAACCCTAACCATAACCCTAACCACAAGCCTAACCGTAATTCCAACCCTAACCCTAATTCCAACCCTAACCCTATTTCTAGCCCTAATTCTAACCCTAACCCTAATTCCAACCCTAACCCTAATTCCACCCTAACCCTAACCCTAATTCCAACCCTAACCCTCTTTCCAACCCTAACCCTAACCCTCTTTCCAACCCTAACCCTAATGGAAAAAAAATAAAAATAATTTCTTTATTTTATTGTTTGTTCCTGCCTATGGGGGTGATTAAGGGGGGTTTATTTACTTTTCATTCTATTTTGATCACTGTGACAGTTTATCACAGTGATCAAAATGAATGAATGGAAATTGCAGCCTGCGGGCGCACTGCACATGCGCCCACCATTTTCCAATATGGCGGCGCCCATGGTCCAGGACCGCGGGACACCGGGAGCCAGAGCGGCACTCTGTGAGTACTGGGAGGTGGGAGGGGGCGATCAGAAGGCGGGGGAGCGGAGGGAAGGCGGGGGGGCAGATGATGACAGCGGCGGCACATCGTCGCTGTCATTCAGTGGTGGGGGGCATATCGCCCCCGTTAACCGGTGGGGGGGTCGGATCGGTGTCACCAGCCATGTCCGATGCTACAGCAGCGTCGGACATGGCTGGATTGTAATATTTCATCAATTTTCATTGATGAAATATTACTATCGCTCTGATTGGCTGTTTCACTTTTGACAGCCAATCAGAGCGATCGTAGCCATGTGGGGGTGAAGCTACGCCCCCCGTGGTGAAGTACAAAGCCCCCTGTATCTGCGGGTTTGGTGACCTTTCAGTGACCTAGGTCACCCGACCCGCAGGGGGGCTTTAAAGTCATGACGCCACATAGGCGTCACTGGTCAGATTGGCACTCGTTTTCATGACGCCTATGTGGCGTCATTGGTCGTGAAGGGGTTAATGCCTTTCAGCTATCACATCACATGGTATAGCATGGTCTATCAGAAGGAACAATCAGAGTCAGTAACAAAGTTGAGACAGGAAGAAAAGTGGTCATTTCATGGCTGGGACCTCAGTGCATAGTTCAACCAAATAGATAGGAATATAAATGTATTAAAAAAGTAGACAATTGCTGAAGCACTATAAAGATAGATAATGAGAGTGATAGTAATCTGAGAATAATAAATAGGTTGTGGACAGGGGTCTTTTATACTGATAATAAGTTCAAACAGGTGCCATTACTACAGGTAATGAGTGGAGGACAGAGGAGCCTCTTAAAGAAGAAGTTAGGCCATGTGCACACGCTGCGGTTTTTGCTGTGTTTCTGCTGCAGTTTTGACCGCAGCAGAACTGCAGCAGTTCTGCAGCCAGTGTACAGTAGCATGTTATCCTATGGGATACCTACCATCGAAACCTTCAAAAAGAGCCTGAAGACCCACCTCTTCCGACAAGCCTATAACCTGCAGTAACCACCGATCGACCAAACCGCTGCACGACCAGCTCTACCCTCGCCTACTGTATTATCACCCATCCCTTGAAGATTGTGAGCCCTCGCGGGCAGGGTCCTCTCTCCTCCTGTACCAGTTATGACTTGTATTGTTTAAGATTATTGTACTTGTTTTTATGTATACCCCTCCTCACATGTAAAGCGCCATGGAATAAATGGCGCTATAACAATAAATAATAATAATAATAATAATAATAACACTGGTCAACAGCATTTTTGGTGCCAAAGATATTTCATTGAATTTAGGGTAACTTTGGGGTGCTGATTCTGAATATGTCATCAGTTTTGCCAGATTGGCTCAAGTTTTTGAGATTTTTCGTAAAATGTGTAAAAAAAAAGACGTAATTTGCTACACGCGCATTAATTTTATTGATATTGTCATGAATACAATAAATTTAACAAAGTAAATGTTGATTTTAGTTTATTTTAACTAGTTTTAGAAAGTAATCTTCAAAAATGAACAAGACATGAAAGATAGGAGACATTTAATCGCTGGAAAAGCGCTTTTTATATGATTTTCTTCTATGTGAGCTATTGGGGCAGTCACGCTGTAGATTCCAGCAGTAATCAGCCATCATATGTCTGTCCCATCTGCCTTGGTACCTTTCCTCCATCACCATAATATCCTGATGAAATCTCTCCCCTTGTTCTTCGCTAAAATCTCCAAGGTTTTCTGGAAATCTGTCCAAGTGACTGTGAAGATAATGCAATTTAATGCTCATGTGTACACCCAGATTTCTAAATCTCAATAGCATGTTTTGTACCAGTTCTTCATAATTGTCTGCCTTTTGATTTCCCAAGAAGTTCTTCACTACCAACACAAAACTACACCATGCAGCAGCTTCAATGTCATTCATTTCCTTAGGAAAATTTGAATCTTTAATGAGTTTCCGAATTTGAGGACCATCAAAGATTCCTGCCTTCAGTTTTTCGCTGCTAAGACCAGGGAAAGATCTGCAGATGTACATGAAGCAATTACCATCTTTGTCTAATGCCTTGACGAACTGCTTCATTAATCCTAACTTTATGTGAAGTGGTGGTAGAATGATTTTTTCCCTGTCCACCAAAGGTTCGTTCACTATGTTTGATGCTCCTACTGTCAAGGTGTCCCTTGGAGGCCAATTCAGTTTCTCCCAGTGCTGATGTTTTGCTCTACTATCCCACATGCAGATGAAGCAAGGATACTTTGTGTATCCACTTTGCTGTCCAAGTAAAAAGTTGACCATTTTTAAATCAACACATATCAGCCACGAATGTTCATGGTAGCACAGTTTCTCCAAGACCATTTTGACATTTTGGTATTGTTCTGCAAGTTTAGTTGAGTGAGCTACTGGAAGAGATGCACACTGATTGCCATTGTTCAACAAAACACATTTCAAACTCCTTTTAGAACTATCTATGAAAAGCCTCCAGTCTACAGGACGATATACTTGTAAACCCATTTGCAGCATCAGGCCAGGAATATCCTTACAATATACAAGTAGGTCATCTTCACAGAAAAATGGAAGAAGTGCTTCTTCTCTGGTCCTGTAAGATGTAATTTTAGTTCCAGGCGTCAGACAATTTTTTTCACTTAGCCTTGAAGCTAAAAGTTCGGATGCACTTTTTGAGAGGTTGAGGTCTCTTATTAGATCGTTGAGCTCTCCTTGGGTAAATTGCGTAGGTGTTCTGAAACTTCCTTCATATTCTAGTTCACTTCCAGAACTAATGCTTAGCTCCATACCCTGCATTTCATCATCATCAGGTGGGGGAAGGTCAGGTAACATGGTAAACACAGGTACAGGCACATCTTCACAATGAGGGACAGGCCTTCTTGCAGATTCCATGTTAGGATACTCCCATTTTCGTTTCTTATGCTTATTGAATCCTTGTACTTGCACTGCACAGAAATAACAGTCATCATGATGATTTTTTTGCTCTCTCCACACCATTGGAACACCAAATTTGAAGCTTGTTCTTTGTCCTTTGCTCCATTTTCGTAATAATTCGATACATGCTTTGCACACTATGTGTGGTGCCCAAAACTTGTCTTGGTCCCCAAGCATAACCCCAAAATAGGCAAAATACACTTTTTTAACGAAGTCTGTTATGTTTCTTCTATGTTTTGGCAGTGTATATTCACCACAAATGTAACAGAATGAGTCTGGATCGTTAAGACAACTTCTTCTTGATGAGTTCATGCTTTTCACTGGAAAACAGACAACAACATAAAGTTAGTGCAAAAATCAAGCTATGAACAAACTTTTAGAACACTAATTAACACAAAACTATATTGAGAACTGCTCAGTTCAAGTACTAATCCAAAGAAATTAATGAGATGATGCGTCGCATTTACCAACAAGTGCTATAAATAAGATACCAAAAATCTCAAAAACTTGAGCCAATCTGGCAAAACTGATAGCATATTCAGAATCAGCACCCCAAAAATACCACAAATTCATTAAAATATTTTGGACACCAGAAAAAAATTTTTTTTTTGTTGACCTGTGTAATAATAATAATAATAATGGGATTAACATTCTGCTGTGCACATGCTGCGGATTTTTACCTGCGGAAAAGCTGCGTTTTTTTTTCTGCTGCGGTTTGCCACCTATTCCATTGTCCAGGTGGCAAACCGCAGGGCAAAACCGAAGGCCAATCCGCAGGAAAAACCGCAGGTCATTTTACCTGCGATTCCACAGATATGAATCCACAGACGAATCTGCAGTGTGTGCACGTAGCCTAACAGGTTTGGGAGAGTCAGAAATCTTGCATGTTTTTAGGTGACCAAATACTTATTTTTCCACCATAATTTGCAAAATAAAGCTTGCCAAATCAGACAAGGTGATTTTCTGGATTTGTTTTCTCATTTTGACTCTCATAGTTGTGGTCTACCTATGATGTCAATTACAGGCCTCTCATCTTTTTAAGTGGTAGAACTTGCACAATTGGTGGCTGACTAAATACTTTTTTCCCCACTGTATTTAGTTTTATGATCTTTATTTCTGAGAACTGTTTCACATCTGTGTAGTATGGAGTCAACATCTGACACCTGAGAACAGATATTCCATCCCACTCTGGCTGGACTACATTCTACAATTCTTTTGCATTCTTAAGTCTTCTATTAAAAACAACATTTTTGATGTCACCCCACAAAATTCTCAACTGGATTGAGGTCTGGGTATTGGGCTGTCTATTTCGCATCGCAACATAAATCTAGTTGGTCTGGAGCCAGCATGTTGCCCGTTTGCTGATGTGTTTGGGATCATTGTCCTGTTGAAACAGCCATTTAAAGGGCATTTCTTCTTCACAATTGAGCAACATGACCTCTTCCAGTGTTTTGATATCTTAAAACTAAGCCATGGTGCATAGCATGCAATAAATGGGCCAAACGCCATAGTATGAGGAACGTACCCAAACCATTTTGCTTGTACCTCCATGTTTTGCAGTCTTCACAGTGTACTGTGGCTTGAATTCAATGCTTATGAGTAGTGTTGAGCGATACCGTTCGATACCCAAAAATATTGTATCAGATGGTATCGCCCGATACGAAAAAAATATCGGGTATCGCCGATTCCGATACCGGAAGTCCCATTCAAGTCAATGGGACTTCCGGTGTCGGAATTTAAAAAAGCCCTTTATTTCCTTGTTGGCTAATTCTACATAATTGAAAACAAATAAGAATCATGTAGAATGTATTGTGGGAGGTGGAGGAGACATTAAAAGCATAGTGGTTTATTCAAATTACATGGCATAGCATTAATTCCAATTTTTTTTTTCAGTACGTTCGGAATTAAAAAGATATTGACTATGTTAACCTTTTTTATATTTTGTCAGATATGTATGTTTCACAACTTCCATGCTCTTCACGTTCTTTTGTACTTCTCCCACACTTTCTCCTTCATGATCCGCAGCAGTAGCATTTTTTTCATCAACTTTTTCTTCACCTTATTCATCTTCTTCTTCTTCATCTTCTTCCCATTAATTTTTTTTTCCATTCTTCATATTCTTCTTATTCAGCTATTATCAATTTTAATATGCTATTTCTTCATATTCTTCCTATTCTTCTTTGTCTTCATTTTCTTATGGTGACAGGCATTCCTTTAGTACTTATCTATAAAAGTTATAAGATTACACCTTACGTTCTGCCTGTCACAAAAGATTTACAACAGGATTTGTCCGCGTTCAGTTTGGCCTGCAGCAGCAGGCATTTTCCAGGGGCACCACGAGGAGGAACGGACTCACCCCCATTTACTGCTTAGTCTTCTTCTGCTTATAATTTTGATTTCTTCTATGCTGATTTTTAGTCTTATGCTTAATGTTCTTCTGCTTTCTGTTCTTCTGCTTTTGCTTCTTCTGCTTCTTGTTCTTCTGTCTTTTGTTCTGTATCTTGGTGGTTGTCTTCATGTTCTTTGTCCTCTTGGTCTTATTATTTAGGGTCATATTTCTGGTCTTCTTTGGTGTGGTCTTCAGGGTCGTCGTCATCAGGGTCGTCGTCATGGAGATCAATAAGGATTACCAAAGACAATTTCAAAAAGCTTGATCTTGGAAATGTAGCAGAAGGTACAAGAAGGCTGAGAAACTGGCGAGAACCAGCAGACAGTGCTGGCACCCAGATGGGTAGCAGAAGGAACAAGAGCCAATGGCACTACCGAGGACCAACTGACGGTGCTGGACCATGGTTACTAAGCAGAAGGTACCTGTGCTAAAAAGCACTACCAAGGACCAGCTGACGGTGCTGGACCTCGGATACCGAGATGGAGGCACCTAGGCCAAAGGCTGTGGCGAGAACCAGCAGACAGTGCTGGCACCCGGATGGGTAGCAGAAGGAACAAGAGCCAATGGCACTACCGAGGACCAACTGACGGTGCTGAACCACGGTTACTAAGCAGAAGGTACCTGTGCTAAAAAGCACTACCAAGGACCAGCTGACGGTGCTGGACCTCGGATACCGAGATGGAGGCACCTAGGCCAAAGGCTGTGGTGAGAACCAGCAGACAGTGCTGGCACCCGGATGGGTAGCAGAAGGAACAAGAGCCAATGGCACTACCGAGGACCAACTGACGGTGCTGGACCACAGTTACTAAGTAGAAGGTACCTGTGCTAAAAAGCACTACCAAGGACCAGCTGACGGTGCTGGACCTCGGATACCGAGATGGAGGCACCTAGGCCAAAGGCTCTGGCGAGAACCAGCAAACAGTGCTGGAACCCGGGTGGGTAGCAGAAGGTACCCATTCAAAGCAAAGTAGCCAGGCCGCAAGCCGGCCGCAGTTACCGAAACCCACAGTCCTACAGGGGGTCCATGTCCCATTGGCACTACGGATCCAGCCTTCAGTGCCAGTTCCCGCAGCCCACATAGGAGTCACCTAAACTGCAGGCACCGTAGAGTCGGCTAACCCGGCCGCAAGACGACAGGACAACGGATTGGTGGCATAGTGACCTTGACACTACCCGGAAACAGCAGGCGTGCTGGAACCAGGCTGGGCAACAGGGAGTCCCCGTGCCAAAGACACTGCCGAGAACCAGCTGACGGTGCTGGAACCCAGATGGATAGCAAAAGCTACAAGAGCCAATGGCACTACCGAGGAACAGCTGACGGTGCTGGACCACGGTTACTAGGCAGGAGGTACCTGTGCTAGAAAGCACTACCAAGGACCAGCTGACGGTGCTGGACTTCGGATACCGAGATGGAGGCACCTAGGCCAAAGGCTCTGGCGAGAACCAGCAGACAGTGCTGGAACCCGGGTGGGTAGCAGAAGGTACCCATTGAAAGCAAAGTAGCCAGGCCGCAAGCCGGCCGCAGTTACCGAAACCCACAGTCCTACAGGGGGTCCATGTCCCATTGGCACTATGGATCCAGCCTTCAGTGCCAGTTCCCGCAGCCCACATAGGAGTCACCTAAACTGCAGGCACCGTAGAGTCGGCTAACCCGGCCGCAAGACGACAGGACAACGGATTGGTGGCATAGTGACCTTGACACTACCCGGAAACAGCAGGCGTCCTGGAACCAGGCTGGGCAACAGGGAGTCCCCGTGCCAAAGACACTGCCGAGAACCAACTGGCGTTGTTGGAGCCCAGGGACAATCATGGTGTAGGCCAAGGCCTACTTGGTGGTAGTTTTAGATTTTTTTGTAGGCTACAACAGACTGTCAACGTGCTCCAATTAGGCATCTGTCTCCACTCTGTTTCCAGGATTTCACGTGACCACCAACACCGCCAGTTTATGTGTACAGCAGCCGTCTGCCCAATCCACACGTGTTGCTGTGTTACTGGGATTCTGTAATGTCAGCAGATCCCCTGATGTGTGTCTGCCACTGTCTTCTGCTCTGTCCACATTCCCACCGCTTGCAGTGGGAAGGTGGACAGCGCAGGAGACAGTGGCGGACACATATTGGGGGATCTGCTGACGTTACAGAACCCCAGTAACACAGGAACATGTGTGGAATGCGTGGACGGCAACTGTGAGCAGGAACTGGCGGTGTTGGAGGTCAGGGGAAATACTAGAGACAGAGTGGAGACAGAGGCCAAATCAGAGAATGTTTAAATCTGAAGTAGTTACAATTTGGAGGCAGCAGCAGTTTGCCCTCCACACAGCAGGGGATCAGCTGACGTTACCGAACCCCACTTTCACATGAACGAGTGTGTTTTTCTGTGTGGACAGCACTTCCGAGCACCAACTAGCGTTGTTGGAACCCAGGGACAATCATGGTGCAGGCCGAGGCCTACTAGGAGCCAGGTGTAAAGCTGAGGTATTTTGACTTTGGAGGGAGCAGGACACTTTGCCCTCCACACAGCAGGGGATCAGCTGACATTACCGACCCCCATTTTCACATGAACGAGTGTGTTTTTCTGTGTGGACAGCACTTCCGAGCACCAACTAGCGTTGTTGGAGCCCAGGGAGAACCAGGGTGCAGGCCGAGGCCTACTTGGTGGCAGTTTTAGATTGTTTGTAGGCTACAACAGACTGTCAACGTGCTCCAATTAGGCATCTGTCTCCACTCTGTTTCCAGGATTTCACGTGACTACCAACACTGCCAGTTTATGCGTACAGTAGTCGTCTGCCCAATCCACACGTGTTCCTGTGTTACTGGTGTTCTGTAATGTCAGCAGATCCCCTGATGTTTGTCTGCCAATGTCTCCTGCTCTGTCCACATTCCCATCACTTGCAGTGGGAAGGTGGACAGCGCAGGAGACAGTGCCGGACACACATTGGGGGATCAGCTCACGTTACAGAACACCAGGAACACAGGAACAAGTGTGGAATGCGTGGACAGCAACTGTGAGCAGGAACTGGTGGTGTTGGAGGTCAGGGGAAATACTAGAGACAGAGTAGAGACAGAGGCCAAATCAGAGAATGTTTAAATCTGAAGTAGTTACAATTTGGAGGCAGCAGCAGTTTGCCCTCCACACAGCAGGGGATCAGCTGACGTTACCGAACCCCAATTTCACATGAACGAGTGTGTTTTTCTGTGTGGACAGCACTTCCGAGCACCAACTAGCGTTGTTGGAACCCAGGGACAATCAAGGTGCAGGCCGAGGCCTACTAGGAGCCAGGTGTAAAGCTGAGGTATTTTGACTTTGGAGGGAGCAGGACACTTTGCCCTCCACACAGCAGGGGTTCAGCTGACGTTACCGAACCCCACTTTCACATGAACGAGTGTTTTTCTGTGTGGACAGCACTTCCGAGCAACAACTGACGATGTTGGAGCCCAGGGATAGTCATTTTGTAGGCTGAGGCCTACTTGGAGGCAGTTTAAGATAAGACGTTGTTTGAATTTGGAGGCAGCAGCAGTTTGCCCTCCACACAGCAGGGGATCAGCTGACATTACTGACCCCCACTTTCACATGAACGAGTGTGTTTTTCTGTGTGGACAGCACTTCCGAGCACCAACTGGCGTTGTCGGAGCCCAGGAAAAATCAGGTAGTAGGCCGAGGCCTACTTGGAGCCAGGTGTAAATCTGAGGTTGTTTGACTGTGGAGGGAGCAGGACACTTTGCCATACACACAGCAGGGGATCAGATGACGTTACCGAACCCCACTTACACATGAGCGATTGTTTTTTTCTGTGCGGACAGCACTTCTGAGCACCAACTGGTGGTGTCGGAGCCCAGGGAAAATCAGGTAGTAGGCCGAGGCCTACTTGGTGGCAGTTTGCGATTGTTTCTAGACTACTACTAACTGTCAACGTACTCCAATTAGGCCTCTGTCTTCACTCTGTTTCGAGTATTTCCTCTGGCTTCCAACCACGCCAGTTGCTGCTCTGAAATGCCGTCTGCACAACCCACACTTGTTCCTGTGTTACTGGGGTTCTGTAACAGCAGCTTCTCCCTAGAGGTGAGTCAGGCCATGTCTCTTGCTCTGTCCACATTTCCACTACAAGTAGTGGGAATGTAGACAAAGCAGGAGACATTGCCGTGCTCAACTCTGGAGATGAGCAGATGTTACAGGACCCAGGTACCACACGAACAAGTGTGGATTGTGCAGACGGCACTTGAGAGCAGAAACAGGCGGTGTTGTAGGCCAGAAGAAATACTCAAAACAGAGTGGAGACAGAGGGAAAATCAGAGAACATATTAAATCAGAGGTAGTCAGAAGTTGTAGGCAGCAGGAGAGTTTGCCGTACACACAGCAGGGGATCAGCTGACGTTACCAAACCCCACTTACACATGAGCGAGTGTTTTGTCTGTGTGGACAGCACTTCTGAGCAACAACGGGCGTTGCTGTAGCCCAGGAAATAAAGTTCAGGTCATAGAAACATGAACACAACAGTAGACCTGGATCCAGCAGGAGACCTGGATCCTGCTGCCAGTCAATTATTTATTCTGGAAGAGGACTGGCAAATTCAGGTGAGATCCAGGCCTTGTTCATTTTCACAAAAGTAAGCCGGTCAACATTATCGGCGGATAGTCGCGTGCGACGGTCTGTTACCACACCACCTCTAGCACTAAAGACACGTTCCGATAATACACTGGCAGCAGGGCAAACCAGCACCTCCAATGCATACTGGCTAAGCTCTGGCCATGTATCCAGCTTAGAGACCCAATACTTGAACGGGGAAGAGCCGTCTGGGAGAACACTAACAGGGCACGACAAGTAGTCTGTCACCATCTGACGGAAACGTTGCCTCCTGCTGACTGGAGCCGTCTGTGATAGTGTAGCCGTTTGTGGCGGTCCCACAAAACTTTTCCACATTTGGGCCATACTGGCCTTGCCTTGTCCTGCGGCACTGCCTCTGCTACCTCTTTGTGCAGAGCTTCCTCCACTGCCTCTACCCACATGGCTGCTTTGAAAAGCACTACCAGCAACACTTGTGGGGGGAATGGAGAACATGATGGCCTGCACAAGTGTTTCTTGGTACTCCCGCATTTTTCGCTCCCGGTTCAACTGTGGTATGAGGCTTTGTAAGTTGTCCCGGTAGCGAGGATCTAGGAGGGTGTACACCCAATAATCAGCCGTGTGGAGAATGTTGGCGATGCGGCGGTCATTTAACAAGCACTGCAGCATGAAATCAACCATGTGCTGCAGACTGCCAACTGGACCGGAAACGCTGTCCCCAGCTTGAGGCAGCATCTCTGCCTGCTCAGCATCACCCCACCCTCGCTGTACACACTGACTACTAGAGCCTTGTGTACCTCCCTTCTCTGGAGAGATGTGTTCCTCCTCCTCCATTGACTCTTCGTCATCCTACTCACTAAGTGTCCCCTGCCTGGGCCTTTGTGTGGAAGCACATTGCGCAGACTTGCCAGAAGCAGATGGCATTTCTGACTGCTCATCCTCGACCTCTTCAAAAACCTCCTCACTTAATGCTTGTAAGGTTTTTTGAAGCAGACAGATGAGGGGGACAGTCATGCTGATTAGTGCATCATCTGCACTGGCCATCCGCGTGGAGTCATCGAAGGCACGCAAAACTTGGCAGATGTCCCTCATAGTGGCCCACTCAGTGGTGGTGAAGTGTGTCCGGCGCACAGTGCGACTTGTTTGCGCCTGATGCAGCTGGTACTCCATTACTGCTGCCTGCTGCTCACACAACCGCTCCAACATATGTAACGTTGAATTCCACCTGGTGGGGAGGTCACATATGATGCGATGTTCTGGCAGGCGGAATCGTCGTTGCAGAGATGCAATGCGCGATCTTGCCATGCTGGAACGCCGCAAGTGAGCACACTCTAGGCGAACCTTGTGCAGCAGTGCATCAAGATCCGGATAGTCCCTCAGAAAGCTCTGCATGACCAAATTGAGCACGTGTGCCAGACATGGTATGTGAGTGAGGTTGCCTAGGCCCAGAGCTGCCACTAGATTTCGGCCATTGTCACTCACTACCAAACCTGGCTGGAGATTCGCTGGCACAAACCACACATCGCTCTCCTGCTTGATGGCATTCCAGAGCTCCTGTGCTGTGTGGCTCCGATTCCCCAAAGAAATTAATTTAAGGATGGCCTGTTGACGTTTGGCCACACCTGTGCTCATATCTGGCCTAACAGGCTCATGCAGTGCTGATTCTGAGGAACTGGAGTAGGAGGAGGACTCAATATGTACAGACTGCATTCCTGCCATCCTTGGAGTAGGCAGAATACGTACAGAGCCACTCTCCAGATCTGTACCCGGCTCCACAACATTGACCCAATGGGCAGTGAGGGAAAGGTATCGTCCCTGTCCATGGCTACTGGTCCACGCATCGGTGGTCAGGTGGACCTTGCTACTGACGGCATTTAGTAGCGCATTTTTAATTTTTCCCTCCACATGCTTTTGCAGGGCAGGGACAGCTTGCCTGCTGAAATAAAAGCGGCTGGGCACATTGTATTGTGGAACTGCCAATGACATCAAGTTCCGGAAGGTGTCAGTCTCCACCAGCCTGAATGACAGCATCTCAAGGGCCAGTAGTTTGGCAATGCCGGCATTCAGAGCCAGTGCTCGGGGATGGTTTGCCGAGTATGGCCGCTTTTTTTCCCATGCCTGTGCTACCGATTGCTGGTGAGTGGCCTGGGAGTGTGCTGATGACTGCGAACGTGGTTCAGTGGGTGGAATTTCACTGGGTCTCTGGACAACAGTGGCAGTGGTTCTTCCATGGCGTTCCAGTGAGGAAGCCGAACCAGCTGTGTGTGAGCTGGAGGAAGAGGCCCCAACACGAGCTGAAGAGGTGGTAGGTGCTGCTGAAGGTTGGCCTACATACATCTTCAGTGTGTCTGTAACTCCACCTCGTGATTGGTACGCACATGTTTCCACATATTTGTGGTATTGAGGTTGGTCACATTTTTCCTTCGTTTCACTTTCTGATGACACAGCTTGCATTTGACAAAGCAAATGTCATCTGCAACTGTGTCAAAAAAAGACCACGCACTGCAAGTCCTGGGAGCGCCCGTTTTGTGTTTTGGAAGAGGATTGCTCCTCACGGGTGCCAAAGTGGAGGCTACAGGCAACCAAGTCTGCCCCCGCCCTCTCCCTCCTCTTTTGGCCGTTCGGGGAATCTCTTCCTCAGAGCTGCTCCCACCACCTTCCTGTGGCTGACGCCATGATGGGTCAAGGACCTCATTATCTCCACTCCCCTCTTCAAGCACCGGCTGGTCCTGGGTTGTCTCGCCAGCACCGTACGCACCAGAAATTGGCAACTGAGTCTCATCATCATCTGATGCATACTGAGGTGTGCTGACCATAGGCACTGGCCCACCCGCCTCTTCAGATTCAGAGGGACAAAGCAGTTGCGCATCACTGCATACTCCCTCTTCTTCACGCTCTAGAATGCTGCTTGGCTGGCCACCTCTTTCCAAGCCAACAGATTCTGAGAACAGAAGTAAAGATTGAGATGGCTCCTGTCCAGGGCTCTCAGACTGCCTGGGCAATTTGGCAGGTGGTGAAGAGACAGATGGTTGCTCTTCAGTGCTCTGGCCTTGGGAGGATGCGGAAGTCATTGAAGTGGATGCGTTAGCTGCCATCCATCCGACAACTGCTTCAATTTGTTCGTCACGCAGCAGTGGGGTACGGCGAGGTCCTACAAAGCTGCGCATGAAGGACTGTTGCCTGGTAAAAGTGGGGGATGCCGGGTCACTGGTGGCCGCAGCAGACACCGAATCCCCACGTCCTCTCCCTGCTGAATCCCCCCGTTCTCTCCCTGCTGAAACTCCACGGACACGACCACGTGCCTTACTCCCTGCCTTCTTCATCTTGGTAGACTGATAAAAATAGGCAGAAAAGTAAAAAAGGGGTGGTTTAGTGTTCTTATTCCTGAACACCTGCTAACCAGTATAAGAAACACTAATTTGGCTAAGAGTGTGTGTACTACACTTTAATATGATCTAATGTGGCCTAGACAACTGTAAAGTGGAGTGTTTGGTGAACTTTATTTCCTTTTTTTTGGGTGGGGGGAAAGGAAAGGATGTGACCAAAGTTTGAAAGCTATAGTATCACAAACTTTTTGGAGCGATTACAATGCAGGAAGCTAACCTACAATGCAATTGATGAGGCTCCAAAAAATAGGGTGATACTAGCCTGGCTGGCCCTGAAGGGCACAAGCCAGCAAAAAGGCTCCTCTATCTAATCCTATATAGTGTTTGCAACCAACCAATGACAATGGATGCGGTTGGAAGCACACTAATATAGGAGCAAAAATCTGGCTAAATTAGCTGCAAAAAAAGGACTATGTATGAGGCAGTGATGCACGCTGAGCGGACTACAGCTAGCGGTGGCTGTAGAACACACTGCAACGTGAGCTGCACTCACACACAGAGAGACCTATCAGACAGCCAAAAACAGTGCAGAGAAATGGGCTATAGCACTGAAAGGCTGCTGAAAGGCTCCGCTGTCCACTCCTTTAGTGTTTGCAACAAACGTATATGGATACGTATGGAAGCACACTATACAGGAGAAAAAAAAAGCAGCAATAAAAGAAAAATGTGTATGAGGCAGAGACACACGCTGGCCGGCCTACAAGCAGACGTGCCTGCAGGACACACTACACAGCGTGGGTCTGCACTCACACAGCCCTTGCAGACAGCTGTGAAAAAAGCGCTGCTAGGGAAAAGCAAGCTACAGTGGTGGTTTATGTAGCCTGGGTTAAGCACTATATGTTTTGTGGAATCGCTATTTCTAACTGTCCCTCACAGTCTTCAACAGCAGCCTGTCCCTAACTGAATTCACAGCAGAGTGACCAGAAATGGCGGCTGCAGCGTTTTTTATAGTGCATCATGACATCATTTCAGCAGCCAATCACAGCCATGCCAGTAGTTAACATGCCTACATGCCTAACAGGATATGCCCACACTTCTGAGGATCCCCATTGGCTGAATCAAATCGAACGGGCTCCTAGCATTATGGGAACTTCCGATTCCGGTATTCGATATGAAAAAAGTATCGGAACTAAGTATCGGAATTCCGATACAGCTAATATCGGCCGATACCCGATACTTGCGGTATCGGAATGCTCAACACTACTTATGAGTCATCTCACAAACTGTGGCCATTACACCCAATAAGAACAATCTTGCTCAGTGTTGCACTTCTCTTTAGGTCAGTCAATGTGATTTTTTAGCAAACTGTAACCTTTTCAACGCGTTTATTTTATAGCAATAGTACTTTACAAGGATTTCAAGAAAATAGTTTGGCTTCACGTAGGCGCCTTCTGACGGTTGCAGGCCTCACGGGTAACTGAATATCTTCTTTGATCTCCCTGAAGATGATCATTGGATACTCCTTTGCCATTATTCTAATTCTATGATATATGTGAATGATAGTATTTCTTTTCCTACCATATGTTTCCGGTTTTGCTTGACATTTTAAAGCACTGGAATTTTTTTCAGCTGAGCAGTCAATTATCGTCTGCACGCCTTTATATGTTTTGCTCTCTGCAATCAGCTTCTTTATCAAGGTTCTTTCTTCTTTGGTACAATGTCTGGAACGGCCCATTTTATTCAATGAGCAAGGGCTGCAACCAGCAGGTACAACTTATACTTCCCACCTTTTCTAAATAATTGACATGTTTCTTCACAGAATGAATAACCTCAACTTAACTCCGCACTGTTATTAATTAGAGCACCCCCTTTCATTATATGAGTCAATTACACCCATATCATGACTGATGGTTTCTTTGGTTGCCCATTACTCACCAACGCCTATCATGATTTTTTTTTTCCATGTTATTTGATCCTTAATGCCAAAACAGTAATTAACCCCTTCACCCCCAAGGGTGGTTTGCACGTTCATGACCGGGCCAATTTTTACAATTCTGACCACTGTACCTTTATGAGGTCATAACTCTGGAACGCTTCTATGGATCCTGGTGATTCTGACATTGTTTTCTCGTGACATATTGTACTTCATGTTAGTGGTAAAATTTCATTCAAATAACTTGCGTTTATTTGTGAAAAAAATGGAAATTTGGCAAAAATTTTGAAAATTTCACAATTTTCCAACTTTGAATTTTTATGCCCTTAAATCACAGATATACGGCACACAAAAAACTTGATAACTAACATTTCCCACATGTTTACTTTACATCAGCACAATTTTGGAACCAAAATTTTTTTTTGTTAGGAAGTTATAAGGGTTAAAAGTTGACCAGCGATTTCTCATTTTTACAACACCATTTTATTTTTTGGACCACATCACATTTGAAGCCACTTTGTGGGGTCTACACGATAGAAAATACCCAAAAGTGACACCATTCTAAAAACTGCACCCCTTAAGGTGCTCAAAACCACATTCAAGAAGTTTATTAACCCTTTAGGTGCGTCACAGGAATTTTTTTGAATATTTAAAAAAAAGGAACATCTAACTTTTTTTTCACAAAAAAAATACTTCAGGTTCAATTTTTTTTATTTTACCAAGGGTAACAGGAGAAATTGGACTGCAAAAGTTATTGTGCAATTTGTCCTGAGTACGCTGATACCTGATTTGTGGGGGGGAACGACTGTTTCGGTGCATGGCAGAGCTCAGAATGGAAGGAGCGCCGTTTGACTTTTTCAATGCAAAATTGGCTGGAATTCAGATCGGACGCCATGTCACGTTTGGAGAGTCCCTGATGTACCTAAACAGTGGAAACCCCCTACAAGTGACCCCATTTTGGAAACTAGACCCCCCAAGGAACTTATCTAGATATGTGGTGAGAACTTTGAACCCACAAGGGCTTTACAGAAGTTTATAACGTACAGCATTACAATTAAAAAATCATATTTTTTCCACAAAAATGACCTTTTCACCCCAATTTTTATTTTCCCAAGGGTAACAGGACCCTAAAAGTTATTGTGCAATTTGTCCTGAGTATGCTGATACCCCACATGTGGGGGTAAACCACTATTTGGGCGCATGGCAGAGCTCGGAAGGGAAGCAGCGCCATTTGACGTTTTTGGCTGGAATTGAGATCGGACATCATGTCGCGATTGGAAAACCCCTGATATACCAAAACAGTGGAAACCCCCCACAAATGACACCATTTTGGAAACTAGACCCCCTAAGGAACTTATCTAGATGTGTGGTGAGAACTTTGAACCCCCAAGGGCTTCACAGAAGTTTATAACATAAAGCCGTACAATTAAAAAAATCATATTTTTTCCACAAAAATGATCTTTTCACCCTCAATTCTTATTTTTCCAAGGGTAACAGCACCCTAAAAGTTATTGTGCAATTTGTCCTGAGTACGCTGATACCCCACATGTGGGGGTAAACCACTATTTGGGCGCATGGCAGAGCTCGGAAGGGAAGCAGCGCCATTTGACGATTTTGGCTGGAATTGAGATCGGACACCATGTCGCGATTGGAAAACCCCTGATGTACCTAAACAGTGGAAACCCCCCACAAATGACACCATTTTGGAAACTAGACCCCCTAAGGAACTTATCTAGATGTGTGGTGAGCACTTTGAACCCCCCAGTGCTTCACAAAAGTTTATAACGCCCGGGCGTGAAAATAAAAAAATTTGTATTTTTTCCACAAACATGATCTTTTAGTCACCATTTTTTTTATTTTCCCAAGGGTAACAGGAGAAATTGGACCACAAAAGTTGTTGTCCAATTTGTCTTGAGTATGCTGATACCCCATATGTGGGAGAAAACTACTGTATGGGCACACGTTGGGGATCAGAAGGGAAGTAGTGACGTTTTGGAATGCAGACATTGATGGAATGGTCTGCGGGTGTCATGTTGCCTTTGGAGAGCCCCTAATGTACCTAAACAGTGGAAACCCCACACAAATGACCCCATTTTGAAAACTAGACCCCCTAATGAACTTATCTAGATGTTAGGTGAGCACTTTGAACCCCCAAGGGCTTCACAGAAGTTTATAATGCCAGGGCATGAAAATAAAAAAATCGTATTTTTTCCACAAAAATGATCAATTATTCCCCAATTTTTTTATTTTCCCAAGGGTAACAGGAGAAAATGAACCCCAAAAGTTGTTGTCCAATTTGTCCTGAGTAAGCTGACATCCCATATGTGGGAGAAAACTACTGTATGGATACACGTCAGGGCTCGGAAGGGAAGTAGTGATGTTTTGGAATGCAGACATTGATGGAATGGTCTGCGGGTGTCATGTTGCCTTTGGAGAGCCCCTAATGTACCTAAACAGTGGAAACACCCACAAATGACCCCATTTTGGAAGCGAGAACCCCTAAGGAACTTATCTAGATGTTAGGTGAGCACTTTGAACCCCCAAGGGCTTCACAGAAGTTTATAATGCCCGGGCATGAAAATAAAAAAAATCGTATTTTTTCTACAAACATGATCAATTAGTCCCCAATTTTTTCATTTTCCCAAGGGTAACAGGAGAAATTGGACCTCAAAAGTTGTTGTCCAATTTGTCATGAGTACGCTGACACCCCATATGTGGGAGAAAACTACTGTATGGACACACGTCGGGGCTCGGAAGGGAAGCAGTGCCATTTTGGAATGCAGACTTTGATGGAATGGTCTGCGGGTGTCATGTGCGTTTGGAGAGCCCCTGATGTACCTAAACTATTGAAACGCCCCACAAGTGACCCCATTTTGGACACTAGACCCCCCCACGGAACTTATCTAGATGTGTGGTGAGCACTTTGAACCCCCAAGTGCTTCACAGAAGTTTATAACGCTAGGACGTGAAAATAAAAAAATCATTTTTTTCCACAAAAATGATATTTTTGCCCCCAATTTTTTATTTTCCTAAGTGTAACAGGAGAAATTGGACCTCAAAAATTGTTTTGTAATTTGTCCTGAGTAGGCTGATACCCTACATGTGGGGGTAAACACTGTTTGGGTGCATGGCAGAGCTTGGAAGGGAAGGAGCACCATATGACTTTTTCAACTCAGAATTGGCTGGAATTGTGATCAGACGCAATGTTGCATTTGGAGAGCCCCTGATGTCCCCAAACAGTGGAAACCCCCAATTCTAACTCCAACCCGAACCCCAACACACCCCTAACCCTAATCTCAGCCCTAACCCTAGCCCTAACCCTAGCCCTAACCCTAACGGAAAAATGGAAATAAATACATTTTTTTAATTTTATTAAGGGGGTGATAACGGGGGGTTTGATTTACTATTTATGGCGGTTTTTATTTTTGGCAGCTGTCGCACGCTAAAAGACGCTTTTTATTGTAAAAATAGTTTTTGCATCACCACATATTGAGAGCTATAATTTTTCCGTATTTTGACCCACCGAGTCATGTGAGGTCTTATTTTTTGCGGGACGAGTTGACGTTTTTATTGGTACCATGTTCGGGCACGTGACATTTTTTGATCGCTTTTTATTCCGATTTTTGGGACGCAGAATGAACAAAAACCAGCGTTTCATGAATTTCTTTTGGGGGAGTGCGTTTACACCGTTCCGCGTGCGGTAAAATTGATAAAGCGGTTTTATTCTTCGGGTCAGTACGGTTACAGCGATACCTCATTTTGGTCTTTTTTTATGTTTTGTCGGTTTTATGCAATGAAAACTATTTTATATAAAAAATAATTATTTTTGCATCGCTTTATTCTGCGAGCTATAACTTTTTTATTTTTTCGCTGATGATGCTGTGTGGTGGCTCGTTTTTTGCGGCACAAGATGATGTTTTCAGCGGTACCATGGATATTTATATGTGTCTTTTTGATCGCACGTTATTACACTTTTTGTTTGGCGGTATGATAATAAATCATTATTTTTTGCTTCGTTTTTTATTTTTATTTTTTAAGGGGTTCGCTAAAGGGGTTAACTAATGGGACAGTTTTATAGGGTGGGTCGTTACGGATGCGGCGATACCTAATATATGTACTTTTATTGTTTTGGGTTTTTTTTATTTTCAAAAAATGAATTTATTGGGGAATATTTTTTTTTTTTTACTAATTTATTTGGCGATTTTTTTAAAATTATTTTTACACTTTTTTTTTATTTTTTTTTTACTTTATTACATAGTCCCAGGTGGGACATCACTGTCCTGTGACAGATCGCTGATCTGTCACATCACGATCACTGTGACAGATCAGCAATCTGTCACAGGCATTGAAGAAGACTTCCTCTTGCCTGCGCTTTGCAGGCACTGAGGAAGCCAGCTTCCTCCAGGCCCCCGAAGGCCCCGTCACCATCTTGGATTCGGGGGCCTGGAGGAAAGAAGCCCCCCGCAGCAGCGCTGCACATTGCGCTGCTGTGGGGGGCTCAGGGAAGCACGGAGGGAGCCCCCTCCCTGCCGATGCTTCCCTTTAACTCATGTTTGATCGCGGTGTGCAAGGGGTTAACGTGTCGGGGCGGTCCGTGACCGCCCCTGACACATTGTGCCGGGTGTCAGCTGTGATAATCAGCTGACACCCGGCCACGATCAGCGGCGCTCACCACGTGGGCGCCGCTGATCGCGGTAGACGTATTATCCCGTCCATGGGCATAGGGGCCCTGGTCCCATGGACGGGATAGTACGTCGGATGTCAGGAAGGGGTTAAAACACATTAGGGATGTTAGACTGCTATTGTTTTGCACATAACTTTAGAACCTACATCATATACCATGCATATTGTGTCATTTGTTTTACTCATTGATTCATATGGAAACAAAAATGAAATCAGAGTCAAATGGAAGTATGTTATGACCTTTAATTTTTTTTAATGGTGCTATTTCCCAGATGCATATAACACTTCAGTGATAGAGTGGTATAATAGGCCAAATAAAAGTAGAATTTTTTTTAAGCCATTTCAACTGCATAATATGTATAGCATTAAGAAAGTTAACAGACTCTTCATCAGATCTATAATGAACACTTACTCTTAATTACATTTCTAGGCAACAGTTTAGTACTTTCATGTAAGGAAAAAAATAAAAATTGTCATAAAAGGGTAACTTTAAGGTACTTGAAACATATCCATATTGTGCAGGAAATAGGGTAAAACCATGTACAACTTTCCTAAAATTGATTAATTTATGGATAAGCACCTGTTCCTACTGCTATGACAACTGTTCCCACTGGTTTCATTAATCAGTCCTAAGACGTTATCATCAAGAAACTGGCTAGAGATCTGCACTGAATGAAAAAGTCAATTTTAACCCAAACCTTATTTTCCGTCGCTGATTAACATTCACTCTCGCCTTGACTCCCCGCATGCTAGAATAAGCTCATTTGTTTTTTCAATTGTCATTAGCCCACTAGAACTACTCCACCTGCCTGCAGTGTCATCTTCTAAACGCCATGGGTGCTTTGAGTATCTAGTTACAGCGGCATCAAATGCAGTTATAATCTGCAAATGGGAAAAGAAAAATACTACCCTGTATATAAAACTATAACTTGGACATGCTACATTTTAAATCTATTACAGAATTATAGTGTGCATATAAAAATTACCAGGTGTCTAAATATAATTTTTTTACATTATTTTATATTTTATTTAAAAAAAGAGAAAATAAAAATTTTGATTCTTGCCATTTTGAGAATGTCCACTGAGTCTCACAATTGGCTGAGCTTAACTATTTTGTTTAGCCAGTTCAAGGGAATCTATCACCGGTAATTAACTATGTAATCTGAGAGCAGCAGGGTGTAAGGACTGAGTCCCTAATTTGAGTGATGTGTCAGTTTTTGTTCTGCATGCTGTCATTTTGATACAATCACTGTTTTCTCCACCACAGATTGAGCAGTGCTTAAATGCATAGCCCTTTATTGAGCAGTGCTCACAATGCATAGCCTTTTTAAAACCCACCCACAGCACTGATTGGCAGCTTTTGTGTTTAATAAATTGAAAGAAAGCTGCTAATGAGTGGGAGCGGCATTCTTACACTGGGCAGTTGACTGGCAGACAAGAGACACATAGCCTTGTAATGATAATCTCCTGCTAACAAATTACTGATTTTTTTTAAACAATAACATAGTAGGTGACTGGATTCAGGCTCTCACCTTTAGGAGGTTACCTTTTAGAAAACACTCACTCTGGTTTGGCTTTCTCCTCCTCTAGCGAACTACATTTAACTTATGCTGATTTTCTTCTACCCTTCTCAGCAGAAGATGCTCCTGTTAAAGTGTTAACTTCCATAGTTGCCTGTACGTCTATATGAGATGGTTGCAGTTCCTTCTTTATTTAATTTTTGCATTACTTTTGCTACAGTATTCTGACTGATAACTATATCTTCAATAATCTTCGTGTAGAACTCACTTTTCTTGTGTAAAATTTTTTTTATCATGTCTTGTGACATTTCTCTTCCATGTGGTGCCATCGCTGACAGCATGAAATGTAAAAAACGTTTTCTTTGTTAGGTAATGCCCTTTTATTGTCAACCATCTGATTGGTACTTGTTTAATGAATAAGTAAACTTACCTGTGGTTGAATTCTTCCTAATTAGAATTTTGTAGTCTTAACTTTAGCTTAACTGCGAAGACTTTCATTGGGGCATACTTATTTTTACAAAATAGTCTTGAATGATTTTGTTAGGAAGATTAGTTTTTTGGTGTGCAAAATAACAAATCTTGCTTGCTATCAATGGTATTTTGTAGTATGGTATCTCTTAGAAAATGTTTATTCTAAAAGGAAACTAAAGATTTTCTAGTGTGTACATATTTATGCTGATCACTGTATACAGTAAATTTCCATAGCATATAGAACGCAAAAACAAAAAAGATGCCTAAACAGTTTCTGAAATGAAACAGGTAGTGTCCATTCCATCATTGCATTTGTGTTTTTTACTGAGTTTTTTTTATCCTGTTTTTGTTTACACTCAATATATTTCTCTATTTTTACCTTTTATTTTAAAAAAATATATATTTTGTATGTGTTCACCTGTAATTCTTTGGTTTTCCACTGTGCACAGGGGTGTAAGGTGTCCAGATGTTTTTGTCTTTTTCACCATTTTTCATCTTTTCAAAAACTGCAACAATATTTTCAAATGTACTCCAGTTCCCCATGAAGAGAGTTTATGTACCTTAGGAATTTGTTTGCAATTTTTCTAACATGTTGTAAAAGTATTGCAAAAATGGGTATAGATAATGAAAAGACCATTTTTGAATTTATGCAAAATTCACCAACCACATGTGCCATTTTGATGAATTTGACTCAAAGACATCAGCGAATACAAAAAAGGAAAGTTCTCTTTTTCACCTCAAAAGGATGTGGTGTCTTTACATTTGTAGCAAATCTCATTATCATCGCAAGGCAGGACTACAATCAAAGGTGACACCTCAATTAATCTGGACTCACAAAACATTTTAACACATTTTTAGTGGTTTATGTTGACGCTTTCACATTATATTTAGTTAAAAAATAATCACAGTGCAACAAAATATCACGAACCTTAAAGCATAGTATTTTAATTTGTCTTATTTGGTTACAGTGCGATTTTAAAAAAGCTAGCGAGCTAATACTATTTGGCAATGAAACACAATCTTCTCCATAATGACATACAGCTATGCCATCTTAAGGATTATTATACCTTCTATAATGGCGATCAGTATTTGGGTCATCAGAAATCAGAGGTTTCCAGTGGAGTACAGTGTGTATAGTAATCTCTCTCAACTGTAGAGTGTAAGCTCTTATGGTAAGCAGGGTCCTCTCTCTATCTCCTGTAGAGTGTAAGCACTTATGGTCAGCGGAGCCCTCTCTCTAGCTCCTGTAGAGTGTAGGCTCTTATGGTAAGCAGGGTCCTCTCTCTATCTCCTGTAGAGTGTAAGCACTTATGGTCAGCGGAGCCCTCTCTCTAGCTCCTGTAGAGTGTAGGCTCTTATGGTAAGCAGGGTCCTCTCTCTCTCCTGTAAAGTGTAAACTCTTATGGTCACCAGGATCCTAGCTTTCTTACCTGTAAAGTTTAAGCTCTTATGATAAGCAGGGTCCTCTGTATCTCCTGTCGAGTGTAAGCTCTTTTGGTTAACAGGGTCCTCTCTCTAAATCCTGTAGAGTGTAAGCTCTTATGGTAAGCAGGGTCCGCTCTCTCTCTCCTGTAAAGTGTAAACTCGTATGATAACCAGGATCCTAGCTTTCTTACCAGTAAGGTTTAAGCTCTTATGGTAAGCAGGGTCCTCTCTATCTCCTGTCGAGTGTAAGCTCTTTTGTTCAGCGGGGTTCTCTCTCTAGCTCCTGTAGAGTGTAAGCTCTTATGGTAAGCAGGGTCCGCTCTGTCTCCTGTAAAGTGTAATGTCTTATGGTCACCAGGATATTAGCTTTCTTACCTGTAATGTTTAAACTCGGTCATCAAGATTCTCTCTCTCTCCTCTTTGCCACATGTATTTTCAGAGCAATTGCAAGCTTTTCAGTAATGAAATTTGGGCAAATGTATTTACTGCTCACAGAATTATTTTGCAAAATTCAGCAAATTTGAATTTCAAAATATTTGCTCATCTCTAATAATCTTTGAATTACTCCTAATTTCATCTAAATTTAAACAAATTTTCTTCTACATTGCACAAAAACATGTTTTAATTAATTTACCAATGCAACTCAATCAACAATTGGTATAAACTTATTATATAGACTACCGATGAGCCATATTTATCAAACAGCATCAGCCAGTTTGACACATATGGCACATTTTAAAAATGTCTAGTCTATGTTTGCACTTTTTAAAAGTGAAATAGTATTGAACTTTATTGGAGAGATTTGATTTGCATGAAATAAATTAAGTTCAAATTGAATCTGCTCCAAAGGGGTTAAAAATAATAACTCTTATTTTCTCGTTGGCCCTCCTGTTAACTGTGTCTCTGCTGACGCTTCACTTTCCTCTTCCAAATGGTTCCTTTTTCTTCTACTACCCCAGGTCCTCCTGCATATGTAAAGGTGCTTAACCCCTTAATGACTAGAGGTATTGCAGTTTTTGCATTTTCATTTTTTTGCTCCCCTTCTTCCCAGAGCCATAACTTGTATATTTTTCTATCAAAATGGCCATATGGGGGCTTGCTTTTTGCAGGACAAGTTGAACTTTTGAATGACATAATTGATTTTAACATATCATGTACTGGAAAACAGAAAAAAATTCCAAGTGCGGTGAAATTGCAAAAAAAAGTTTTGTTTTTACCGTGTTCATTAACCCCTTAGCAACAGAGCCAGTTTGCAGCTTAATGACCAGGCCAATTTTTACAATTCTGACCACTGTCCATTTATGAGGTTATAACTCTGGAACGCTTTAATGGATCCTGCTGATTCTGAGATTGTTTTTTCGTGACATATTGTACTTCATGTTATTGGTAAAATTTCTTCGATAAGTCTTGTGTTTATTTATGAAAAAAACAGAAATATGGCAAAAAATTTTAAAATTTTGCAATTTTAAAACTTTAAATTTTTATGCCCTCAAATCAGAGAGATGTGTCACATAAATTTCTTAATAAATAACATTTCCCACATGACTACTTTACATCAGCACAATTTTGGAAGCAAAATTTTTTTTTGTTAGGAAGTTATAAGGGTTAAAAGTTGACCAGCGATTTCTCATTTTTACAACAAAATTTACAAAGCCATTTTTTTTAGGGACCACATCATATTTAAAGTCATTTTGAGGGGTGTACATGACAGAAAATACCCAAAAGTGGCACCATTCTAAAAACTAGACCCCTCAAGGTGTTGAAAACCACATTCAAGAAGTTTATTAACCCTTTAAGTGCTTCACAGGAACGAAAGCAATGTGGATGGAAAAAATTAACATTTAACTTTTTTTTGGAAAAAAATTACTTCAGAACCAATTTTTTTTTATTTTCGCAAGTGTTAAAAGAGAAAATCAACCACAAAATTTGTTGTACAATTTCTCCTGAATACGCCGATACCCCATATGTGGGGGTAAACCCCTTTTTCAGCACACGGCAGAGCTTGCAAGGGATGGAGCACCGTTTGACTTTTTCAACGCAGAATTGGCTGGAATTAAGATCGGATGCCATGTTGCGTTCGGAGAGCCCTTAATGTGCCTAAACAGTGGAAAACTCCAACAAGTGACCCCATTTTGGAAACTAGACCCATTAAGGAACTTATCTAGATGTGTGGTGAGCACTTTGAACCTTCAAGTGCTTCACAGAAGTTTATAACGTAGAGCCGTGAAAATAAGAAATCCATTTTTTTTCCACAAAGATGATCTTTTCGCGCCCAAATTTTTATTTTTACAAGGGTAACAGGAGAAATCATACCCCCACAGTTATTATGCGATTTGTCCTGAGTACACTGATACCCCAAATGTGGGGGGAACCACTGTTTGGGCGCATGGGAGAGCTTGGAAGGGAAGGAGTGCCATTTTGGAATGCAGACTTTGATGGAATGGTCTGCGGGCATCATGTTGCGTTTGCAGAGCCCCTGATAGGCCTAAACAGTGGAAACCCCCCACAAGTGACCCCATTTTGGAAATTAGACCCCCTAAGGAACTTATCTAGATGTGTGGTGAGCACTTTGAACCCCCAAGCGCGTCACAGAAGTTTATAAACGCAGAGCCGTGAAAATAAAAAGTCTTTTTTATTTCCACAAAAGTGATTTTTTAGACCCCAATTTTTAGACCCCCAAAGTTGGTAAATAGTGGAAACCCCTCAATTCTTGCTCCAACCCTAACCCCAACACACCCCCAACCCTAATCCCAACCCTAATCCCTAATCCTAATTCTAACCCTAATCCTAGTTCGCCCTAACCCTAACCCTAGCCCAACCCTAGCCCTAACCCTAGCCCAACCCTAATCCTTAACCCTAGCCCAACCCTAACCCTTAACCCTAGCCCAACCCTAACCCTAGCCCAACCCTAACCCTTAACCCTAGCCCAACCCTAACCCTAACCCTAGCCTAACCCTAACCCTAGTCTAAAACTAGCCCTAGCCTAACCCTAACCCTAGCCTATCCCTAACCCTAGCCTATACCTAACCCTAACCTAACCCTAACCCTAGCCTAACCCTAACCCTAGCCTAACCCTAGCCTAACCCTAGCCTAACCCTAACCCTAGCCTAACCCTAGCCTAACCCTAACCCTAGCCTAACCCTAGTCTAACCCTAACCCTAACCCTAGCCTAACCCTAACCCTAGCCTAACCCTAACCCTAACCCTAACCCTTATGGAAAACTGAAAAAAAAAATATTTTTTTTTATTTCATTATGTGTGCCTATATAAGGGGGTGATAAACGGGGGGGGGTTATGTACTATTTTTATTATTTTGATCACTATGATCGTTTATCATAGTGATCAAAATAATGAATGGAATCTGCCAGCCGGAGCCAGCAGATTCCCGGCGGGCGCACTGCGCATGCACCTGCCATTTTCAAGATGGCGGCGTCCATCGGATGACGCCGGCGGGCGCGGGACCACCGGGAGGGGACGGAGGACAAGGGAGAGGTACCGGGAGGGGACCGGGGGGATCGGGGACCCTATTTCTCTATCCTCTAATGTGCGATCACATCAGAGGAAAGAGAAATTAAATGTAAAATCGCGGCTTTTTTTTGCGGTCGCCGTTATAGGGTTAATAACGGCGATCGCAAAAGCGGGGGTCGGTAAAAACCGACCGATTCATGTTCTCTGGGGTCTCGGCTACCCCTGGCAGCCGAGACCCCGGAGAAAATCCGACACTGGGGGGCGCTATTCACTTAAATCACAGCGCCGTGAATTAACGGCGCTGTGGTTTAAGTACCCTTAATTACCGCCGTTAAAAGGCGTATCGGGGTCGTTAAGGGGTTAAATGCTAAAACTGACCTGCCATTATGATTCTCCAGGTCATTATGAGTTCATAAAAAAATATTCAGAATTGAGAGTCCTCAGTGGTTGATACCTTTTAATGGCTAACTGAAAAGATGGTAACACATTGCAAGCTTTTGAGACTACTCAGGTCTCTTCTTCAGGCTGGACTAATACAAAATCTGAAGGGTCAGATATTTATGCACAATACAACACAGAAAAAATGCAATGGATAAGACAAGTGACGTGAAGCAGAACTATCAATATGGGAGAGGGAGAAACATAAATATTGGACCAGTTCATAGATAAGGAGTCCGAATGTTTTATAGTCCTCTGATTGGGGTCTCCTAATGTGTTGTGTTGCCCCCACCAGGTCTTGAATATCACAACACATTAGGAGACCCCAATCAGAGGACTATAAAACATCCGGACTCCTTATCTATGTACTGGTCAAATATTTATGTTTCTCCCCCTCCCATAATCATAATTCTGCTTCACGTCACTTGTCTTATCCATTGCATTTTTTCTGCGTTGTATTGTGCATAAATATGTGACTTCAGATTTTGCATTAGTCTAGCCTGAAGAAGAGACCTGAGTAGTCTCGAAAGCTTGCAATGTGTTACCATCTTTTCAGTTAGCCATTAAAAGGTATCAACCACTGAGGACTCTCAATTCTGAACATTTTTCTATCTACTGGCTAACACAGTACAAAGATATACATCTTTCCTGTGTCAAATATGAGTTCATTGACATCAAACATGTCTAGGTTCTTTTTTATTTAAGTGGTGAAAAAAAAAACCCAAACTTTGGTAAAAAAAAAAAAATTATGCCATTTTCTGAGACATGTAGCATCTCCATTTTCCATGATCTTGGGCTAGATATTTGCTCATATTTTGTGTGCCGAGCTGACTTTTTTTTATACCATCTTAGGGTAGATACAATCTTTTAATCGTCTGTTATTGCATAATATTCCAAAAAAATGTAATTCTGATGGTTTTCATTTTTTTCTCATTATGCCATTTAGCAAGTGGGTTAATTCTTCTTTTGATAGATCGTCCGATTCTGAACGCATGTGTATTTTTGTTTTATTTTTATATTTTGAATGGTGTGAAAGGGGGGTGATTTATTTGAACTTATATTTTTAATTATTTTTAAAATATTTTTTAAAACTATTTTTCTACTTTTTGCATGCTTTCATAGAATCCACTAGAAGCTGCAATGCTTCAATCGCCTCTGCTATACAAAGGTGATGATCAGATAGCCTGTGTGTAGAAGAAATGTTCACTTGCTATGAACGCTGACCACAGGGTTATGCTTATAGTAATCTGGCAATGATAAGCATAGAGGTCAGCTGGAGACCTCTTGTTGTCATGCCAACCCATCAGTGACCCGCGATCATTTGATGGGGTCACCGATGAGTGGGATTATTGATGCTCTTCCAGTAAGAGCAAGTTAAATGCTTCTGTCAGAGAGTGACAGCAGCATTTAACTAATTTACATACACAAGTGGCTTGCGAGTCCACCCATGGCTGTTGCGTACACATGTGAGCTGTATAGATCAGCTGTCATGTGCTCAGAAAGGTGCGGGCTCCGGCGACCAAACAGGGGAGCTCTGTCCTGTTGGAAAGGGGTTAATGTACTTCAAAATGCATTGACGTGCATCATGCTCTACATGAACATGTGGTAATTTTTGAAAAAAGTTTTTAACAAATTTGATTCATCTCAATTATACAGTTTCATTAAATTTTCCCTACTACTAAAACTGTAAAAAAATAATTGCACATCCATATATTATACATTGAATACATGGGCAAATGGGTGAATTGTTAGTAACAAGGAAAACAAAACAAAAGATGAGGTGATAGCCTATGCAATATACCATAACAGCAGTCCATCTAACAGGATAACAGGACTTTGGTATGACATGACAGTGGGAGTCTACATTCTGATCAAAATGTTATCTTTTTAGTTTTGAAGATTTTACTTAGCCACAGTAGATAAATGTATATTCTGTTCTGTTCTGTCTATGTGAATAAGCAGCCCAAAGCATTGGGGGTTTTGCTTGACACAATCGGTGCTGTGGGGTACATGGGCCACTCTGTTGGCATGTTGTGGTCAGGTTGGGGACTTACTGAAAGGATTGCAATGACATTAGTGGGCTTATACATTTAATCAATATTTTAATTAATTAACTCGTCAGTTTTGAAACTTTTTCATAGCTGCATTAGTCATTATTACATTTTTGGATGTGCCCTGGGGTGGGATGTAGCCAGTTTTCCCTGGTTTGGCTGAGCCGGCTGGTAAAATCAAAGCCAATTCGCTAATTTCTTTAATATTTAGTTAGGTAAAGATTACTTTCTTTAAACTGTATCCTCACTGAACAGGCGTAAAGACACAAGCCTGACAACACAGTGCAGGAGAGAAGCAGATTACAGAACCTTTACATCAATGATGCAGTCATATGATGAGGTTTCCTGTTTACAAGGTCACATTACTGTTTCCTCATTCTGATAACTCTGTACTCTAATTATCCTCTGCAGTACTCTGGTGTACAAAGGAGTTGCTCCAGTGAGGAATATCACCAGGAGGTTCAGAGCCTCGCGCATTTCAATCAAGAGCTTTTCACAGGTAGCAGGGTCAGCAACTTGACTTTTTATTTCTTACGGACAACTTATCAAATAATCACCGACAGGCAACATTTTTTACAGACACATTGGAAAACCATAATTAATGATTATGATCATGAGTTTTACATGTCTACAGCCCATAATTGTAACATACAAAGTACCAGCATAAAGTCAAGAGAATTTCATGTATATAAACTCAGAGATACATATCACAAAATACAGAGAAAAAACGAGTTTACCATATACAATGAAAAACAAGTATTTATTAATACAAAAGTTCATCAATTACATAAATAGTAAAATGTACAATAAAATACATCACATCAATTAGTATGTATGCATACACATGATCCACAAGACTGATGGCCACAGACTATGAGCAGAACATAATAGCAGGACAGAGCAAAAAATAACCTATGTCAAACCAATGGTGATTGAAAGAGTTAATGTAAACATCAGGCAGCTGATTCACTCAGTATCAGGTTGCTCATATAGCCAACCATGCAGTGCAATGGTATGCTGAACAAGTGCCCCTAAATCATAAACATCACCATGGTATCAACAATGAATATATATGTATACATATGCCAAGACCGCTACATGACTAAGTAAAGAATCAATAGGTTAATTACCCATAGTGACTGCCCGTGCTGTGACCACCTTCCCCAAAGCACATTTCGCTTGATATTTCGTCGCTTCCTCAGGGGGCGAGATAGTTGTGATATAAAGACATTAGCTGCATTTCCTGTAAACTGTAAGCATTAGTGTTTTTTTATTATACTTTAGAAAACAGCGGCAGAATGAGGGACATATAAATATCAGAAAAGGACACAGGACAGGGGCGTATATACCAGGATGGGGGACATATATATTTACATACCAGAAAGAAATTCAGGATGGGGGCATATATACCAGGATGAGGGATAAATGGTATATATACCAGGAAGGAATGCCGGATGGGGCATACAGTGGGTACGGAAAGTATTCAGACCCCTTTAAATTTTTCACTCTTTGTTTCATTGCAGTCATTTGTTAAATTCAAAAAAGTTCATTTTTTCTCATTAGTGTACACTCTGCACCCCATCTTGACCGATAAAAAACTAGAAATGTAGAAATTTTTGCAAATTTAATAAAAAAGAAAAACTGAAATTTCACATGGTTATAAGTATTCAGACTATCCTCAGTATTAAGTAGAAGCCCCCTTTTAAGCTAGTACAGCCTTGAGTCTTCTTGGGAATGATGCAACAAGTTTTCACACCTGAATTTGGAGATCCTCTGCCATTCTTCCTTGCAGATCCTCTCCAGTTCCATTAACGTTGGTGGACAGCCATTTTCAGGTCTCTCCAGAGATGCTCAATTGGGTTCAGGTCAGGGCTCTGGCTGGGCCAATCAAGAATGGTCACAGAGTTGTTCTGAAGCCACTCCTTTCTTATTTTAGTTGTGTGCTTAGAGTCATTTTGTTGGAAGGTGAAACTTTGGCCAAGTCTGAGGTCCAGAGCACTCTGGAAGAGGTTTTCATCCAGAATATCTCTGTACTTGGCCACATTCATGCTTCCTACAATTGAAACCACTAGTCCTGTCCCTGCAGCTGAAAAACATGCAAATAGCATGATGATGCCACTCCCATGTTTCACTATTGGGATTGTGTTGGGCAGGTGATGAGCAGTGCTTGGTTTTCTCCACATATAGCACTTGGAACTTTTTGGTGATTATTCTATCCTCATATCATCAGACCAGAGAATCTTATTTCTCATAGTCTGGGAGTCCTTCATGTGTTTTTTAGCAAACTATGTGGGCTTTCATATGCCTGGCACTGATTAGAGGCTTCGGTCGGGCCACTCTTCCAAAAAGGCCCGACTGGTGGAGGGTTGCCATGATAGTTGACTTTGTGGAACTTTCTCCCATCTCCCTACTGCATCTGTGGAGCTCAGCCACAGGGATCTTGGAGTTCTTCTTTACCTCTCTCACCAAGGCTCTTTTCCCACGATTGCTCAGTTTAGCTGGATGGCCAGGTCTAGGAATACGCCTTGTTGTCCCAAAGTTTTTCCATTTAATGATTATGGAGGCCACTTTGCTCTTAGGAACCTTGAGTACTGCAGAAATTTTGTAACCTTGACCAGATCTGTGTCTTGCCACAATTCTGTCTCTGAGCTCCTTGGCCAATTACTTTGACCTCATGATTCTCATTTGGTCTGACATCCACTGTGAGCTGTGAGGTCGTTTATAAACAGGTGTATGCCTTTACAAATCAAGTTCTATCAGTTTAATTAAACACAAGAATAGAACAATTGAAAAGTCAGAAATGAGAGTTGATATAATTTGAGTTTTCAAACAGTCTGTGTGATTAATACCTAAATCAGAAGGCTTTAGTAAACCTTCTCTAATGTATCTAATATTCCTTTTAACTTTAACATGTGAAGAAAGTCTGTACAGAAATGAGAGTCAGGTACTATTTGAGTTTTAAATCTATTTAGCTACCTGGAACATACAATGCACACGAGCGTGCTTCTAGCTCTGACAAGTGAATAAATGCATAGAATGCATGTAATATTCCTGACATTATTACATTATGTGAATACAATAATGTGACGTGTGTTGAATGAGTTTAGGGACAAAGATAGAAACCAAGACATCGAAGTCCGTTATCAAAAGTCAGATATCATAGTCAGGGTAATGGACTCGGTCTTCTAATATTGACATTTTTTGTATACATAAATATTTGGAGTAGAAACATCCACCAAGAGAGAATAAATTCAAAATAATTTTATTTAATTACTCATAATTTGAGACAAAAGACACATAAAAACGGGTCACATAATTATAGAGCTCCATAAGATGAAGAATTCAGGTTCAGAAAACACACATGCAACAATGCACAACAGCAAATGAGCCAAATATATAATGGATATACAGACATAAATAAAGTGTCAGTGCTTCAAGTCTAATCTGGGATATCTTAGGCACCCTAACAAGTGACCACCTCCCAGTAATATTTAATCATAGCATAGTAGCTCAAATCTGAACTTGGAGGCCACATAGTTAGATACCATTCAAAATTGCTTACCCATAGCTGAAGAGTATGTCGCACATGCAGCTACACGTGGGGCTACACGTGCGACATACTCTTCAGCTATGGGTAAGAGGACCTGAGGAAAATTGTTGTGGGCTGCCTGTTGCACTCCCGCAGCAGAACTACTATGGGGAAAGTGGACACTCATGACCCTGGAACTGGAAGTCATCCTGGGAGCTCCGTGGTGGCAGAATTCTCTGCAGCCGGTGACCATGGTTGTTCAGCAGGGGGAGACCCGGAGCACCGCTGAACCATCCGATTGCAGGAATGATGTGCCCAGTTGCACAGCATGGGGACTGTTCCGCGTCCACTCAGGGAAAGCAAAACCCTGGCTCTGGCAGCGTGGACATAAGTTGTGCTCCCCACAAAGGAAGGGGGAGCTCTCCTGTTGAAAGTGAGAAAATGTTGAAATGTTGGCGGAAAAGTATTTGAAGTGGTGTAAATACTAAAAATGTTGAAAATGTTAACATGTAGATATCTAGGAAAAAGTGAAATGCCTGCCATGACAAAATGTAAAAGAGAGCATAAGTTGGATATGATGATTTATGGTCAGGAACAGACAATGGTCCATGGAGTAGGTCCCTGGTGGAAAAATACCCACAGAAACAAGGGGGAAAATAGTTACCTGGTATGCTCCAGGGCAGCCTCGGTCATTCCACCCCGAAAACTAAAAGACGGTTCCAGAAGTGTAAGATACGTGGGGGAGAGTGCCCACTGAGGAGTCCGGGTGGTCCTACCCCAATAAAATGGAAATTGTCATACAGGTGCAAGCGCCTGTGAGTAGCTTTCAGCAACTCGGAGCTTAAGTGCTCCGGGCTCTGCTCGGCAACTGGCCACACAGAACAAAGCAAAGTGGGGAAGTACAAAAACCGAAAGTGACAGGATTGTTGGGGACAACAATGGTCAAAGGAAGAGGGTAAGTAGGAGGGTGGACTAATATGTGGATCAGTCTGGGTGTAAAGGGACAAATGTATATGTGCTATGTAACATGTTTTACTGTAACATATATATGTGTATGGTTGATAAAGACAGAATTAGCTAGAGACAGTGGAGTACAGTGCTTGGACACAGTACAGAGAGAGAAAGGTCTTAACAACAGCTAATGCTAGGAAAAGGTTAAGAGTCAGTCAGTCGGGGGGTGGCCCTGACAGGATAGCTGCAGACAGAAGATGCCTGGGGTACTGGACGGCTGGACACCGAAGAGGCAGTAGGTGTCTCAGCAGGCGGACGGGCTTGACCAGGGGAAGCGCTGTGGCCGGTGACTTAGACAGGCACAGTGAAAGAACCCAAAGGGCCATCGCATCGTGGAAAAGGAAGGAGAAGATGTGGTGACAGGTACCCAGGCCAGTGTGCAGGAAGCTGTTGTTTGTTGTGGATGTTGGAGAAGACACCTAATAAAGAGGACCTGATTGAACTTTTACATGCTTCTGACTCCAGTCTTTTCGCTCTATGGGAAGTGTCAAGGAGGTGCATCGGGAGCGCGAAGTGTGTGCTTTAGGGACCACCCCCCCGGTTGGCACACAATCCTACAATAGCAGCACACTTCCACCCAACTATGCGCACACAGGCATCAAAACACCACTACCATCTGTGCATTTGAAGTAAGAACAAGTACAGAAAAATACAATAAGAGCTCCTTCAGGATTTTTAAAATATATGAAAACTGAATGTTAAGACTTTGGCTTCAAATTAACATCTGGACACTAAAGATGAGAGAGCATTAAAATGCTCTGTTTGTTGTTTGAACAAAGCAATTCCTATTACTTGTATTCTTGTTTTGAGTAATGAGTCATGACAGAGTATGTGAAGGGAGATACATGTCACTGTGGTCAGTGAAGTAAAACCAGAGGTTTTTTCCTCCAGCACACCAAGTACTGAGAGGGTTAATAGGAACTTATGTTATGGGGTAGTTGGTTATAGTGGACCTTCATAGAGCGGGTGGGCGGAGGTCCACCAAATCTCCACATGGAGAGCCCTGCCAGGACCTGTGTGAGATCAAGGTCATGTGACTATCAGATGGGTGTTAAATGCCCAGTGGGGTGTTGTGTCTTGGGAGAGCAGGAACTCCCAGATAGCTCCTGGAGAGCTAAGGACTGTGTGGGAAACCTGCAGGTGAACCTGCAGAGAAAGGACTCTGTCATACCTTATTTGTTTGGTTTTCCAAAAATCCATGAAGGCTCTGCTTATGTTTTTCTGAACCCTACCTTGGTCTATCCTGACTGTAATAAACCAGCAGGTGTTTCACTCTCAAAGTGTTCCTGTGTCTACCTGGAGAAGCAGCTAAGCGTGTCATCGCCTTACAGAGTATAGTAGGAGTCAATGGAACAGCCAAGCTTTTTTCTCGCAGACCCTAAAAAGAGAACATGGGGCAGTGAAAATGTTCAAATGGAAGGGAAAAGTGCTGAATGGAAGGAGAACAGCATGGGGAAGACCCATGGAAGCATCTCTGACTCCCAGATCGCTGCTTATAACAATAATATTAATCTTTTACTCCACTTTAAGGACTGACAAAAACATTACAAACCAACGAGAACTTGGAGTTTACAGGAAAAAAAAAATGAGAGTCATTTTTTCCTGTATAATGACTGGTATATAAGGCAAATATTAAAAAGGATTTTAAAAAAATATAATTTGCATAAGCGAAAATAGATTTTAAAAAAAGGACATTTTGAGTTTCACTTATGAAGGAAGCAAGAACTGCCAAAAATTAGTGACTCAGAGGAATTCAGATACACTCTGCATTACACATAATGGAGTGACTCCTACACTTTCTGTTCAAATTGTCATGTATTGGCACTCCTATAAGAAGGACCAGGCAAAACCAATAGAATAAAATGTAAGGAAGCAAGAAGAAAAGAAAAGCACTACTGTAAGGTATGCACACTACACCAAAAGGAATGAAAGACAAGTACAAATTTTATTGGCTCACAATAGACAAGGAAACATTAAAAAATAAGTGGCTAATCCCACTCAGAGTCACCTGCATAAAATGTATAATACAAACATGATATACATAATACATCATCCATCATATTAGAAATAAACCCAGCAATAATATGGCTCATGAGGGATAAAACCCAGGATACAAGAATCTATAAAGTTGAAGGTCAAATTGTATGTAAAGGTAAAGTAAAACTATACCCTCATGACCACCCAAAATCTAAGGGTTGAAAAGCTCATGCCAAAAATTATAGCACAGGGGACTGATGTGATAAGAAGAAAAAAAGAAATCAAACTGGGGCTAAGATAAGCAACCCAGTGAAAAACTGTCTAGCTGAAAAGTCCTACAGTAAATGCAATAAACCAGTGTCCAAAGAGCCCAATCATGAGTAAAAATGGGGGAGAGATATTACCAGGGTAAGATCATGTGTGCAGGAAAATTTAAGTAAACAGGGCCATCAGTGGAAGCCCAAGAAAGTGGCCCCACGCGTATCGCCATAGCATGTACAGCTTCGTCATTGGAAATGCCACAATTGTGGCCAGCTGAGCATAAATACCTAAATGAATCATGTTGATGGTGATCAGGCGGTAAAAGCGGAAGTATACAAGGAAATCCTGCGTACACAGGTACAGTAGATGTCTCAGCCCAAAAATGATAATACGCATGCGCAAAGTGAAACGCATCGTGCATGCGCAGTAACGCACATGGGACATGCAGAGACCATAGGATGCATGCGCAGCTCTCGGGAGACTAAAATGAGTGAGCTATGTAGCTATTAGAGCCAGAACATCGTACACAAGACAATAACCCGGCTGTGTGAAAATATAAGGACCAAGAAAGAAAATTAGTAATATAACAATATATAGAAAAGAGTACCTGGATGAATTAATACACGAGTAGAAATTTCTTTTGCGGAAATAATAAAGAGGGACAGAAAAAATATATAAGAAACCCTCCCTGGGATTCACAAAACTATCCCTGGTTGGGTGCATGTGTGGACAGATGTTACAGTCGTCAGAGGCGAAGGACCCTCTTAAAGTAATGCCTTAATTAAGCCTAACAGTATGTCTAGTGTAATGACTTGATCCCTAAGATTTTGAGCTCTTCACGCTGTGAGATGAGGCTGCTCACTTATAATACTAGAAGTCTGGAGGTCTGTGGTCAAAACACCCCAATGTCTTCAGAGAATCTCACTCACCTGTATCCAGTGGCTGTTATATCTGGTGATGAACCATGGTTTATGATCCCATGTCCTGTTCTGCGTAACTAGCAAGGAATCTTGTGTATGAACTTTGGACCATTGGTATGCCACGGAGATACTTTTACGTGGATAGTTCCTTTGTCACAAGCGTTCAGTTAGTTGTAAGGCTTTGCAACGAAAATCATTATCACTAGCGCAATTTATTCTGGTCCTTAAAAACTGTCCAATAGGTACAGCATTCCTTGTATGGAGTGAATGAAAACTCCGATAATCAAGAAGGCTATTGGTTGCAGTGGGTTTTCAAAACAAATTTCTAGAAATAATTAGTATTAGGGTTAGTGCTATTGTTAGGGTTAGGGTTAGTGCTATGGTTAGGGTTAGTGCTATAGTTACGGTTAGGGTTAGTGCTATAGTTAGGGATACTGTTAGGGTTATTGTTAGGGATACTGTTAGGGTTACTGTTAGGGTTACTGATAGTTAGGGTTAGTTTTACTGTTAGGGTTAGGTTCACTGTTAGGCTAGAGTTAGGGTTATGGTTAGGCTAAAGTTAGTGCTAAGGTTAGGCTAAAGTTAGGATTAGGGTTGGGGCTAAAGCTTGGGTTAGGATTGAGGCTAAAATTAGGGTTAGAGTTGGGGCTAGGATTAGGGGTGTGCTGGGGTTAGGTTTGTGGTTAGGGTTATGGTTAGGGTTGAGATTAGGGTTAAAGGTATGTTGGGGTTAGGGTTGGGATTAGAATTGGGGGTTTCCACTGTTTAGGCACATTAGGGGCTCTTCAAATGCAACATGACGCCCGCAGACCGTTCCATCAAAGTCTGCATTCCAAAACTGAGCTCCTTCCCTCCCGAGGTCTGCCATGCGCCCAAACAGTGGTTCCCCCCAAATATTGGGTACCAGAACACTCAGGACAAATTGAACAACAACTTTTGGGGTCCAATTTCTCCTGTTACCCTTGTGAAAATAAAAAATTGGGGGCTAAAAGATCATTTTTGTGAAAAAAAAATGATTTTTTTATTTTCACAGCTCTACATTATAAACTTTAGGGAAACATTTGGGGATTCAAAGTGCTCAAGACACATCTAGATAAGTTCTGTGGGCGGTCTAGTTTCCAAAATGGTGTCACTTGTGGGAAGTTTCTACTGTTTAGGCACATCAGGTGCTCTGCAAACACAACATGACACCCGCAGACCATTCCATCTAAGTCTGCATTCCAGAACATCAATACTTTCCTTCCGAGCCCCACTGTTTGCCCAAACAGTAGTTTTCTCCCACATATGGGGTACCAGTGTACTCAGGACAAATTGGACAACTTTTGAGGTCCAATTTTTCCTGTTACCCTTGTGAAAATAAAAAATTGGGGGTTAAACAGATCATTTTTGTGGAAAAAAAGATTTTTTATTTTCACGGCTCTATATTATAAACTTTAGGGAAACACTTGGTGTTCAAAGTGCTCACCACACATCTAGATATGTTCCTTGGGTGGTCTAGTTTCCAAAATGGCATCACTTTTTGAGGGTTTCCACTGTTTAGGCATATCAGGGGCTCTCAAAATGCGACATGGCGTCCGATCTCAATTCCAGCCAATTCTGCATTGAAAAAGTCAAAGGGCGCTCCTTCCTTTCAGAGCTCTGCTGTGTGCCCAAACAGTGGTTTACCTCCACATATGGGGCATCAGCGTACTCAGGGCAAATTGCACAACAACATTGGTGGTCTAATTTCTCCTGTTAACCTTGGGAAAATAACAATTTTGGGGCAAAAATATCATTTTTGTGAGAAAAATATGATTTTTTATTTTCTTGACTACGTTATAAACATCTGTGAAGCACTTGGGTGTTCAAAGTGATCTCCCCACATCTAGATAAGTTCCTTGAGTGGTCTAGTTTCCAAAATGGTGTCATTTGTGGGGGGTTTCCACTGCTTTGGCAAATCAGGGGCTCTCCAAACGCGACATGGCGTCCGATCTCAGTTCCAGCCAATTCTGCATTAAAAAAATTCAAATGGCACTCCTCCTTTCTGAGCAGCTCTGCTGTGTGCCCAAACAGTGTTTTACCCCCACATATGGGGTATCGGCGTACTCAGGACAAATTGCACAACAACTTTGATGGTCTAATTTCTCCTGTTAACCTTTGCAAAATGAACATTTTGGGGCGAAAAGATAATTTTTGTGACAAAAATATGATTTTTTATTTTCATGGCTCTACATTATAAACTTCTGTGAAGCACTTGGGAATTCAAAGTGCTCACCACCCATCTAGATAAGTTCTTTGAGTTGTCTAGTTTCCAAAATGGTGTCACTTGTGGGGACTTCTGAGCTCTGCCTTGTGCCAAAACAGTGGTTTACCCCCACATTTGGGATATTGGCGTATTCGGGAGAAATTGCACAAAAAATGTTGTGGTTCATTTTCTCTTTTTATACTTGTGAAAATAAAAAAATTGGTTCTGAAGTAAAATGTTTGTGAAAAAAAGTGAAAGGTTTATTTTTTCCTTCCACATTCAATTCATTCATGTGAAGCACCTAAAGGGTTAATAAACTTCTTAAATGTGGTTTTGAGTACCTTGAGGGGTGCAGTTTTTAGAATGGTGTCACTTTTGGGTATTTTCTGTCATATTGACCCCCCCAAACTCACTTCAAATGTGAGGTGGTCCCTAAAAAATATGGTTTTATAAATTTTGTTGTTAAAATGAGAAATTGCTGGTCTACTTTTAACCTTTCTAACTTCCTAACAAAATAAAATTTGTTTCCAAAATTGTGCAGATGTAAAGTAGACATGTGGGAAATGTTATTTATTAACTATTTTGTGCAATATGACTCTCTGATTTAAGGGCATAAAAATTAAAAGTTTGAAAATTGCAAAATTTTCAAAATTTTTGCCAAATTTCTATTTTTTTAACAAATAAACACAAGTCATATCAAAGAAATTCTACCACTATCATGAAGTACAATATGTCATGAAAAAATAATGTCAGAATCAGTAGGATCCGTTGAAACGTTCTAGAGTTATAACCTCATAAATTGACACTGGTCAGAATTGAAAGTTTTGGCCCAGTCACGAAGGCAAAAACAGGCTCTGGCGCGAAAGGGTTAAGATATGAATTTCCATCTTTTTTCCCCTCCTTTGCTATGGGGAGTTATTTCTAGATAGCCTTTGACTGTAAGACTCCTTGGCTTTTGTTACATGGCTTTCATTTGTCATTTGGGGCGTTTTCAATCGTTGGACACAGGACTTCATACTTCACAGCTAAATTTATCTTCTTCTTCCCCTTACAGGGCCTGCAGACTCATTTTTATTATTGTATGTCATCATGTATAACTTCAATAAAATTATTTATTCTTTTTAATTTTCGTTTGGCTTATATTCATTTGTATATCATAATCAGTTTTCTTGTTCTATTAATTATTTTTTTCATTTTTTCATCATTTAATTAGAGATACATTTTTTGTTTATTTATGGATTTTTTTCTTTTTACTTATTTTTTACTGTTTGAGAATCGGACAGCTCAATACGGTGTATGGAGAAATGGAAATATCCGTATATGTATTTACAGAGTCTCACAGACACACGCTGACTCTGTGTAGATGTGACCATAATTAGAACAGCAGATATACATTACTGTTTGAGAATTGGACAGCTCAATACGGTGTATGGAGAAATGGAAATGTCCGTATCTGTATTTACAGAGTCTCACAGACACACGCTGACTCTGTGTAGATGTGATCGTAATAAGAACACCAGATATCCGATACTGTTTGATAATCGGACATCTCAATATGGTGTATGAAGAAATGGAAATGTCCGTATATGTATTTACGGAGTCTCGCAGACACACGCTGACTCTGTGTAGATGTGACCGTAATAAGAACACCAGATTTCCGATACTGTTATAGAATCGGACAGCTCAATACGGTGTATGGAGAAATGGAAATGTCCGTATATGTATTTACGGAATGTCACACACACACACTGACTGTGTAGGTGTGACCATAATAAGAACAGCAAATATCCGATACTGTTTGAGAATCGGACAGCTCAATACGGTGTATGGAGAAATGGAAATGTCTGTATATGTATTTACGGAGTGTTACACACACGCTGACTGTGTAGATGTGATCGTAATAAGAACACCTGATAGCTGATACTGTTTGATAATCGGACAGCTCAATACGGTGTTTGGAGAAATGGAAATGTCCGTATATGTATTTACAGAGTCTCACAGACACACGCTGACTCTGTGTAGATGTGACCGTAATAAGAACACCAGATATCCGATACTGTTTGAGAATCGGACAGCTTAATACGGTGTATGGAGAAATGGAAATGTCCGTATATGTATTTACGGAGTGTCACACACACGCTGACTCTGTGTAGATGTGACCGTAATAAGAACACCAGATTTCCGATACTGTTTGAGAATCGGACAGCTCAATACGATGTATGGAGAAATGGAAATGTCCGTATATGTATTTATGGACTGTCACAGATACATGCTGACTCTGTGTAGATGTGACCGTAATAAGAACACCAGATTTCCGATACGGTTTGATAATTGGACAGCTCAATACAGTGTTTGGAGAAATGGAAATGTCCGTATATGTATTTACGGAATGTTATCCAAGAAGTATCATTTCTCCTTGCGGAGAATGACATGCTAAGCATGTTGAGGTGAGGAGACTTAAAGCCGCAATGCTCCTCTGGGAAATATGCTAGTTATGCAAATTGTCTCTTCAGAGAGGAAGAGGACTAGAACTCTAGTGTCTGGTTTGGCTTTTATCCTAAGTCTTGTAACTAGGCTCGTTAAAGGGTCAACATTGACTTTCAGGATTGCTACCTCCAATAGGTGGCACTAGAGTTCTAGTCCTCTTCCTCTCTGAAGAGACAATTTGCATAATTTACGGAATGTCACACACACACACACACACACACACACACTGACTGTGTAGATGTAACCGTAATAAGAACAGCAGATATCCAATACTGTTTGAGAATCGGACAGCTCAATACGGCGCATGGAGAACTGGAAATGTCCGTATATGTATTTACGGAATGTCTCACACACACACACTGACTCTGTGTAGGTGTGACTGTAATAAGAACAGCAGATATCTGATACTGTTTGAGAATCGGACAGCTCAATACGGTGTATTGACAAATGGAAATGTCCGTATATGTATTTACGGAATGTCACAGACACACGCTGACTCTGTGTAGATGTGACTGTAAAGCGAACATCAGATATCCAATACTGTTTGAGAATCGGACAGCTCAATATTGTGTATGAAGAAATGGAAATGTCCGTAAATGTATTTATGGAATGTCACGCACACACTCTGACTGTGTAGTTGTGACAATAATAAGAACAGCAGATATCTGATACTGTTTGAGAATCGGACAGCTCAATATGGTGTATGGAGAAATGGAAATGTCCGTATATGTATTTACGGAGTTTCACAGACACACGCTGACTCTGTGTAGATGTGACCGTAATAAGAGCAGCAGATATCCGATACTGTTTGAGAATTGGACACCTCTTGTAAGGTACTCCTGGGGTGGACCCGCTAGACCGTGGCAACGAACCTCCCGGGGGCGAGCTGACCAGGTGGACCCCCCCTATACAGGGAGTGTTTGGGGCAAGCCCGCGGGTAACTATTACCATGGCAGCTGGTACCCAGGGAATGTATAGAGAGGCTGGCCACAGGCCGGGGGTGCTGGCGGGAACCTCCTCTGGATCCGGAAGATGGATGGCGGTCAGGTCAGGGACACAGGCGAGATGGGGACAGCAGGCACGATCAGGAGGACACTGGTGCGGGAACAGGACTGGACGGGACATGACCACGGACCTCCCGATCCTAGGAGAGAGGACAGTGGAAAAGGCAGGTGAGCTACAACCAAACAGGACGCAGGAGCGTACATAGGAGAATGGGCCAGAATCACTAAGGAAGCGAAGTGATAATCAGGCACCGCCAGCAGGAAGAGGCGGCCTGATATAGAAGTAGCAGAGGCCTTCCGGGTCGTGACCTCTCAGTGCAGGAAAGTAAGGCGCGCTTCCTCAGGAGGAACAGGAGGTGCGTGTTCGCCCGGGCATAGTGTGTGTGCACGCCCGCCGAGGAGGAGGGGCAGGAGCGCGCACCCGGCGCGATCCAGAAGACCAGACGGACGCGATCGCCGGACGGAGGAGAGGAGCCGGGAGGGACCGCGGAGAAGCCCGAGGCAGCCGACACCGCGGCGAGGAGGCCACCGGCGAGCGGGTAAGCTGCGGTCGGGGAGAAGGGATGGGAGGAGTGCGCGGCAGCCGCCGCGTGACACCTCTATATGGTGCATGTACGGAAAAATGTTAATCTCCGTGTATTTTTTTACGGAGTCACACATATAGCATGTACTTGTCCTTGATACCAGCTGGTAGACGGTAGTGTGTGAGGAGAGTACACCTCTATATGGTGTGTGCAAAAATTTACGCTCAGTAACTGCTGTGCAGAAAAAAAAGAATAAAATTATTTTTGCTTTGAAAAAGGCAGTCTGCACAGCAGTTTGCACACAGCAGTGCAGCTATCAGGTAACCTTATAAGGCAGCCTAATATTCACCAGCGCTGCTGCACACAAAAGTGTGAAAAAATGAACGCTTGGTAACTGTGCAGAGAAAAGGAAAAAAAGTTTTTTTGCTTTTAAAAAAGCACTCTGCACAGCAGTGTGCAAACAGCAATGCAGCTATCAGGTAGCCTTATAAGGCTGCCTAATCACCAACAGAGCTGCTGCACACAAATATAGCCTCCCCTGTCACTGCACACAAACTGTTGTGTTGTACAGTGAAAATCGCTATCAGCAGAAGCACTTTTTTTTTCTGCCTAAACACTCTCCCTATTGAGAACGAGCAGCAGCAACCTCTTCCTATGCTAAGATCAGCAGAAGTAAGATGGTGGTCGGCGGTCACGGCCTTTTATAGCCACTGTGACGCCAGCCAATCACTTGGATGCCCTTCTCTAAGATGGTGGGGGCCGCTGCCTATGTAATCGCGCTGCCCACATTGTGCGTCCTTGATGATTGTCTTAGAAAAGGCGCAGGAAGCATTGTGGGAAACGCGACTTTGGCGCTCAAGTCGGCGACCTCATGGCCGACCTCACACTATGGTGGGGTTTCGATAGGCAAAACTCGACTTTAGCCAAAGTCGGCAACTTCAGAATTTGGCCGACCCGTTTCGCTCAACTCTAATACTGATGTGTGTGGTCCAATGAGTGTTCAATTTCCTAGCAAGAAGAGATATTTCGTCACATTTATTGATGACTACTCCAGATATACAGTTGCATATCTGCTCCACAGTAAGGATGAAGTTCCACAGAAACTAGGAGACTCTCTTGCTGTAGTGTTTTACAAATTTGGAAGAATGCCAAAAGCCTTGCGTACAGATAATGGAACCGAATATACAAGTGGTAAGGTGAAAACCATTTTGAAAAAGGATGGAATTGTGTTCCAGACTATCATTCCATACAACCCAGAACAAAATGGCATTGCAGAAAGAAAGAACCGTACTCTCTGTGAAAGTGGAAGAAATATGTTGTTTGATGCGAATATACCTTCAACGTATTGGGGAGAAGTCATCATGACAGCTTGCTATCTTCAAAATAGAGTACCAGGTAAAGCCACAAATAAAACTCCATATGAAATATGGAACTGTGAGAAGCCTAACCTGAAGCACCTCAGGATATTTGGAAGCAAAACATTTGTGTATGTTCCCAAAGGAAAACGTTCCAAATGAGAAACACACGCAAAGTATGGAGTCCTGGTGGTCTACAGTGAAACTCAAAAGGGATACAGAATCCTGCACCCAGAGACCAACACAGTAACAATCAGAAGAGATATAGTGATTGATGAAAACTCTGTATCACTCAAATTCCATGAAGTTACACCAGTTATTCAGCCTAAGAAGCAAGAACAAGAATCTCAATCACCAAACCCTGATGCCGAAAAGGAAAACACTGAAGTGTGGATAAGCTCTGAAGCCACCAAAGAAGACACAGAATAACCAAGTCAACCTCCAGTCAGGAGACCAGAAAGGCCAAACAAAGGTATCCCAGCTAGACTCCTTTCTTATATGGTCAGTACACTTCCAGAACCAGAGCCACAGTCATGGCAAGAGATGCAAAAACTGCCTGTCCAAAAGAAGCAGAAGTGGATAAATGCTGCTAATGAGGAGATGGAGTCCCTTGACCATCTCCAGACATGGGAGCTTACTGAGCTACCACAATGAAAAAGAAATTGCAAAGCTAGGTGAAATTCTCAACCAGCTCTTTGAGACTACGGACCTTAGAAATGTGACATATTATTTGGGAATCCAAATCCAGAGAGAAAGATGGGAGCTTTCTTCTCAACCAAAGTTCTAAAATTTCCCCAACACTAAACCAGTTTGGAATGTCAGAAGCCAAAGGTGTGTCAACACCAATGGATCTGTCCTACATAAAGTGGAAGGAGAAGATCTGCTAGCCAGCAATGAGAGTTACTTACAGACAAGCAGTAGGGCTCTTCTGTACATAGCAACCACAACTCCTCCGGATTTCACAGCCACAGTTGGAATTCTCTGCCGACGTGTAATCAAGCCATGCCAAAGAGACTGTAATTCAATTTAGAGAATTCTGCAATATCTTTAAGAAACTCAAAGGCTAAATCTTAAAATATCTGCATCAAGAGATCTCACTCTCAGAGGTTATGTGGATGCAGATTGGGCTGGAGATTCGAGCGATCGTAAATCAACAAGTGGTTACTTGTTCAAGTTGGGAAAAAATTCAATTTCTAGGTCCAGCAGAAAACAAGTGTCAATCACATTATCTTCTACAGGAGAAAAATATATGTCTGCTGCTTATGGAAGTCAAGAAGTAATTTGGTTGTAACAACTTTTGGAAGATTTCGGCAAGCCATTAGCTCAACCAACCGCTATCTATGAGGACAACCAAGAATGCATTAAACTTTCCAGCAGTGAGAAGATTAGTGCAAAGACTAAGCACATTGATGTAAAACATTACCACTTACGTGACTTAGTGGAACGTGGTGTACTCGAGGTTCTATATTGTGAGTCTGACAAGATGAGAACTGATGGTATGACAAAGCCATTATCAATTGCCAAGTTTGTGGACTTCAGAACCACAATGGGACTAACAGGATAAATAGTTGTTGAGTGGGGGTGTTGGAATATGTTTGGTGCAGCAACTCCATTCCTGTCTATGAGTGTTTAGTTGGTAGATTTGTATGCCATTTATAAAGTTATAAAAAACAACTCCCAGCAGACTGCTGTAGTTGATGCACAGATAGAGACACACAAATGATTTATTCCTGATCTATTAAGCTTATCATGTATTGTTCGTGATTGTTCTTGAATAAATAAGCTCTGTTGTCACACGCTTGGAAAGTATCCTGAATAATCCACTGCCAACAACTCCAGACCACGGAATGATCTATGGGTGAGCAATATAATACTGCTAAAATTTTTAACAAGTTTTTTGAGGCTTTTATAGCAAGGAAATCTACCCAAGAATATGTAGAAGTCTGTGGGTGAGAAGCATAATACCTCAGAACTTTTGTAACTTTTTTGGGAGTGTTATACTGTATATCATATATCAATGTGCCAATTCTTTGAAATGCATTATGCAGGACACTTCGATAAATCCACAATATCAACAGCTGTAAGCATGCTCTAAAAAGGCATTTTGTTCAGGCTGGCCTATCGCCTCAACATACAGTACTTATCTAACTATCCCTTGTTTGTCCATACAAAATTTTCTTCAAAACCAGGTACCTCGTATCATCTGTATTCACATCCTTCATGCAATTAATAGCCCTCTGTGTCTGTACTTTTACCCATAATGGCTGGTTACTGGTTCATACAAACTTCAGCGTGGCTTTCCTTTGCTTCTCATTGATGAAATACTTTTTTCTACCTTTACATGACTTGAGCCCTGCCTCTAGGAGCCTGTTACGAACTGTTCTTGCCGTGCACTTCATCCCAGCTACCATTTGCCATTACTTTTGTAGGTCACTTGATATCATCCTGCGGTTGCTGAGTGACATTCAAATAAGATGACTGTCATCCCGGGCAGTGGAGAGTCATTTTCATCATCTGCCGGTCTGTAGCTTTGTTATCCCCAATGTCTGCTGCTTGAACTTGTTGTAATGGACTGCTGTCTTAGAAATTTTAAGGATGAAGGCAACATGATGCTCACTGTATCCCTCTGCTAGTAAAGCCAGAATTGAGCCCTTCTTTTGCTCACTTGAGACTTTTCTTTTCAACTCCTTTGGCATGGTTAAACGTTATTTTTTCTTTCCTATTACTTTTGGGATATTACTAACACTTGTTTTGCTCTCCAGCTTTTCCTAATGCAAGAGGATTGTGAACACCACAGCAGGGTTTTTTATACTTTCCTTCATTAAATAAAATTTGGTTCAGGTGATCACCTAATCAGAAATCACATTAAGTAGAATGAGGTGTACTCTGGTTGGAATTCAACTGACACCGGATTGGAATGGCTATCAGACATGTAGAGAACCTGATTTTTATAAAACTGTGCAGTGGTCTCTAAATTTTTGCCAGAGCTGTATATATGTTGTTATGTATAAGTCAATGTACATGTGATTGTATGTAGGGAAATTGTAGTAATGAAGTTAGCCCACTAGAGGGGGACACATTAGCATACATAGAGTAGATTAGGAAATAGTTAACATAGGAGGGGCCAACTGTGGGTAAGTCAGTGAGTTTTCCCCATTTTAATCAGTAGGGCCTGAGAGCCCTTGATAGGGCAGTTGGCAACGTAACGTTAAGCAAGTAGCCCAGTCATCCAGGGCCTGTTGGTTGAAGGTCACAGCAGTAAAGGAATTTAGGGAGGCTCCAATATGCGGCAGCTAACTACGTGGGCAGATGCCCTTATGTCTGGGGTGAAATGGACAGGGGAACTCCTGAAGTTAGTGCGGCTGACTAGAAGGAACACTGTGGTACCGGATGAGTCGGTACGACCCTGACACATTCCAGAAGAAGTGTGGTAAAGCACAGGGAAAGAAAAAGATGTACTCTGTGATGAACCCTATGTTGCTTCTGTGGCTGAGCTGGACTTGATGAGATTGGAACCTAGTAAAATTGTTTATTTTAAGTTGGAACTGGACTCTGTCACTCTTTGTATAAAACTGTCAGAAGGAAATCCTCAGCAGATTAGAGGGGACCATGATGGATCTGTAAGCGGGAAGAAAGGTATGCTAGAAAGGGGACATTGAGTGTATGTGGTGGGAGACCAAAGCGTGACAGAGCAACCACCATCAGCCATGACTACCTCCCTGGGCTCCATTACACATGCACCACTAATGCACGGACAGACCACAGCTCTCCCAACTTGAGCATGACAGCTTCATAAATTTCTATGAAGCTATGATACTCGGGTCGTGAGATATGCAGTCAGTACATGCATTACGGTCCCATATCGGACTGATTTGCACTGATATCTGAATAAACCCTTGTTCTGCAGTATTTCATCACTTGCAAATAATCTACAAGAGCTGTCATTTGTTTTACAATTATGTCCACTTAAAACCTCAATGTCCTCATATAACACAGTAAAACCTGCTTGATTTGCATCTAGCGGACTTAAAAGAATGTCCTGGCAATGAGACACTAGTGAGCACCTTGATGCTTTAGTAACAAGGAAGTTGGGACCTAATCACTCAGCAATGAACAAGAACTTGACATAAACTATTATTGTCTTTTTAGAGTTAATCAGCAAATCCAATACTTGGCAGATACATTTAGCTACAAATAGATGCATTCGTTTTGAATCCAAAGTAATGAATAAAACAGATGAGTCTTTTTTACCTTTAATAATTTATTTTGTAGGGATTGTGATGGTTAAAGTACAGTATGTATAACTCAGTTATTTCTCGCATGTTTCACTTTTTAGACAGAGAAATATGACTTGTGTATTGATTATTATAAATTGCCCAAGGCAACTTGACTAGATCCATAAGTCTTCATCTAAAGTTATGCATAACTCTTTTTGATGTTCAAAAAACCAGAACGATACACAGAGTAACGTTTTAAATGTGAAATAGATGAATCACTTTCATGCACTAAATCTTTTTGGTCGACAATATTAATTGTATATACAGTGGGGAAAAAAAATATTTAGTCTGCCACCAATTGTGCAAGATCTCCCACTTAAAAAGATGAGAGAGGCCTGTAATTGACATCATAGGTAGACCACAACTATGAGAGTCAAAATGAGAAAACAAATCCAGAAAATGACCTTGTCTGATTTGGCAAAATTTATTTTGCAAATCATGGTGAAAAATAAGTATTTGGTCATCTAAAAGCATGCAATATTTCTGGCTATCACAGACCTGTAACCTCTTCTTTAAGAGGCTCCTCTGTCCTCCACTCATTACCTGTAGTAATTGCACCTGTTTGAACTTGCTATCAGTATAAAAGACACCTGTCCACAACCTCATTCACACTCCAAACTCCACTATGGTGAGGACCAACAAGCTGTCAATGGACAACAGAAGCAAAATTGTAGCCCTGCAACAGGCTGGGAAGACTGAATCTGCAATATGCAAGCAGCATGGTGTGATGAAATCAACTGTGGGAGCAATAACAAGAAAATGGAAGACATACAAGACCACTGATAATCTCCCTTGATCTGGGGTGCCATGCAAGATCTCACCCCGTGGGGTCAAAATGATCACAAGAACAGTGAGCAAAAATCATAGAACCACATGGGGGGACCTAGTGAATGACCTGCATAGAGCTGGGATGACCGAAACAAAGGCTACACACTACGCTGCCAGGGACTCAGATCCTGCAGTGCCAGAGGTGTCCCTCTGCTTAAGCCAGTACATGTCCAGACCCATCTGAAGTTTGCTAGAGAGCATTTGAATTATCCAGAAGAGTATTGGGAGAATGTCATATGGTCTGATGAAACCAAAATAGAACTGTTTGGTAGAAAAAAAACTCATTATGTTTAGAGGAGACAGAATGCTGAGTTGCATCCAAATAACACCATACCTACTGTGAAACATGGGGGTGGCAACACCAAGCTTTGGGGCTGTTTCTCTGCAAATGGACCAGGATGACTGATCCGTGTACATGAATGAATTAATGGGATCATGTATCCTGAGACTTTGAGTGCAAACCTCCTTCCATCAGCAAGGGCATTAACCCCTTAATGTCCAATGATAGGCATAGCCCATCATTGGACGTCTCCCCTGCTTTGATGAGGACTCCGGAGGTGAGCCCACATCAAAGCCGGGACATGTCAGCTGTTTTGAACAGATGATATGTGCCTGCAATAGGTGCAGGTAGAATCATGATCCACCTGTGCCTATTAACTAGTTAAACGCCTCTGTGAAATGCTGACAGCGGCATTCAACAAGTGCTGTCAGCCGCGTGACCGGAAATGCGTGCATCGCTGACCCTCGTCACGTGATCGGGGTTCAGCGATGTGTTAGCATAACAACCAGAAGTCTCCTGGATTCCTCTATGGTTGTTGATGCCGCATTGCAAAGAGCGCCACCCGGTTGCCGGCGGTCACAGCAATGCAGTAATTCTGCTACATATAGGAGATCTGCTCATCGCCTATATGAAGCAAAGCCAATCAAGTATGGGATGCTTCTAGCCTCCCATGGAGGCTACTGAACATGCCAAAATTAAAATAAAACTTGTTTTAAAAATATGAAAAAATTAAAAAATAAACATTTAACTCACCCCCCTTACGCCCCATTCAAAATAAAACAATTAGAAAAAAATCACACATACACATATTAGGTATCGCTGCATTCAGAATCACCCGATCTATCAATAAAAAAAGCATTAATCCAATCGCTAAATGGCGTAACGAGAAAAAAATCAAAACACCAGAATTAAGTTTTTTTGGTCGCTGTGACATTGCATTAAAATGCAATAACAGGCGATCAAAAGATTGTATTTGCACAAAAGTGGTATGATTAAAAACGTAAACTCATCCTGCAAAAAATAAGTCCAACCCAACCCCAGATCACGAAAAATGAAGACGCTACGGGTCTCGGAAAATGGCACATTTTTTTGTTAACAAACTTTGGAAATTTTTTTCACCACTTGGATAAAAAAAGAGTACAACAGAATAGCCCAATACCTTACAAAGAAAAAATGGCAGTATCTTGTATTGATAGTCTGCCATAATATATGGTTCCACTCCATACATACGTATACATTCAGGAGAACAGGAGTGATTGAATCCAAAAGGATTTATTTAATATCAAGCAAATTGCCAATTTATTAGTACAAAAGCATATAAAAATATATAACAATCATAGCACAGTTGCACATAGTATATGACGTCAAAAGCCAGGAGGAATATGTGGGGATAATCAACAGGGCACCATCATGCTAAAGCTCATTGTGAGGGTATGGCCCCTAAATGAAAACCCGCTATCTCTATAAAGAATTGTCAAAATCATAGCAGGTCAGTAGTAATGGTATGGCCTCACACAAAAGCTCAGTGCGCATGGGAGATGGTAACCGTGTAACACGTTCCATAGTACGTCATTATGCCAAAATGGAGAGGTAGCCAAAAGACAGGAACGTTTACCTAATGGTGCACAAGTCCCCCAGGTGATGACACGAACGGAGCGTTCGTGTCACCACCTGGGGGACTTGTGCACCATTAGGTAAACGTTCCTGTCTTTTGGCTACCTCTCCATTTTGGCATAATGACGTACTATGGAACGTGTTACACGGTTACCATCTCCCATGCGCACTGAGCTTTTGTGTGAGGCCATACCATTACTACTGACCTGCTATGATTTTGACAATTCTTTATAGAGATAGCGGGTTTTCATTTAGGGGCCATACCCTCACAATGAGCTTTAGCATGATGATGCCCTGTTGATTATCCCCACATATTCCTCCTGGCTTTTGACGTCATATACTATGTGCAACTGTGCTATGATTGTTATATATTTTTATATGCTTTTGTACTAATAAATTGGCAATTTGCTTGATATTGAATAAATCCTTTTGGATTCAATCACTCCTGTTCTCCTGAATGTATATTTGGATAAAAAAGAACCTAGACATGTTTGGTGTCTATGAACTCATAATGACCTGGATAATAATAATTGTTAGGAGTGGTGGAAGGCACTAAATAAAAATGTAAATAAAGTGCCTTCGCCACTTGGGGTCCACCGTGCGGAGGATGGATAACCGCAGCTAAGTGACGACAGAGCAATCTGGCGGTAGCGTGCACGGGGTTAAGCTACACCCAAAGTGCACAGTACAGACTCTGTTAAACTCACAGAGTCATATAGACAAATAATAAATATAAGTATGCTGAACCTCTTAGGTGCACAGGAATACAGCAGCACACAGACGGTAAATGGTCACCGGAGTGGTTAAAATAAGACAGCACTACAACCGCAGAGACCTACCGTGGATACAAGTGTGCAAAGCATTGCAACCACAAGCACGCTAATAAGCTTCTACTGCAGCGCAACGTGGATAGTGCCACCTAGTGACACCGCTGGTCATGCAGGCGCGATGTCAGACACAAAGCTGCTGAGGTAGATGGAGCAAATGCGCTCTGGCGCTAGCGCTGCTACTGGCAGAACTCAAACACTCACACAGATGTAGTATCAGAGGAATGGGGGTTTCAAATGAGTCATTCACCAGTCCAAGCATCCATCAACAAACATACAGCAGCAAGTATGAATATACTAGCGCATGGCGGAACAGCCATGCACGCTTTTTATACTGAACGGGACCTTGCGGAAATCTCCAAGGCTCAAGGAAGAGCCAATGGGATTCGACACAGGACCTGAGCACCTGACTCCCGAACTCCAATGGGAGATCGTCCCATGAGCATGCTCAGATGAGGGAACAAAGCACTTAGCCTCTGGAGAGAGTTGCCGCAGGGTAATCTCCTCTGCAATCTCCTCTGCAGCAGGGAAAGCGCAGGAGACTGCAGAATGTGAGGATCTAGATTTCAGCAAAGGAGAGGCAGAAATCTGACTCCTAACACATAATGACAGTTCAGTTTTAGTATATAGTGAACCTAGCAAAAAGCCAAGCAAAAAACAAGTGTGTAATTGCACTTTTTTTGCAATTTCACCGCACTTGGAATTTTTTCTTGTTTTGTAGTTCACAACATGGTAAAAGCAATGATGTCATTCAAAAGTACAACTCATTCGGCAAAAACCAAGCCCTTACATGGCCATTTTGATGGAAAAATAAAAAGTTATGGCTCTGGAAAGAAGGGGAGGGAAAAATGAAAATGCAAAACCAAAAATATCCCTGGTCGTGAAGGGGTTAAAGATGAAACGTGCATGAGTCTTTCAGCATGATAATGATCCAAAGCACACTGCCAGGGCAATAAAGGAGTGGCTTCGTAAGAAGCGTATGTAGGTCCTGGAGTGGTCTAGCCAGTGTCCAGATCTCAATCCCATAGAAAACCTTTGGAGGGATTTGAAAATCTGTGCTCCCCAGCGAGAGGCCAAAAACATCTCTGCTCTAGAGGAGATCTGCATGGAGGAATGGGCCAACATACCACCAACAGTGTGTGCCAAACTTGTGAAGTCTTACAGAAATCTTTTGATCTCTGTCGTTGCCAACAAAGGATATATAACAAAATATTGAGTTGAACTTTGGTTAATGACCAAATATATATTTTCCACCATAATTTGCAAACTAAATCTTGCCAAATCAGACAGGGTGATTTTCTGGATTTGTTTCCTCATTTTGACTTTCATAGTTGTGGTCTACCTATGATGTCAATTACAGGCCTCTCTCATCTTTTTAAATGGGAGAACTTGCACAATTGGTGGCAGACTAAATATTTTTTTCCCCACTGTACCTCTTTCGACAAGCCTACAACCTGCAGTAACCACCATACCTCTGCACAACCAGCTCTACCCTCCACTACTGTATCCTCACCCATCCCTTGTAGATTGTGAGCCCTCGCGGGCAGGGTCCTCTCTCCTCCTGTACCAGTCATGACTTGTATTGTTTGAGATTATTGTACTTGTTTTTATGTATACTTCTTTTCACATGTAAAGCGCCATGGAATAAATGGCGCTATAGTAATAAATAATAGTAAAATATAAATCTTTAATTTATTTCCATTTTAAAAGTAACAATTTGATCTAGTTATTTTGTTACATTGTCCATAACTTATTTTACATTCAGTTGAAGTGGAATAAAAATGATACTTTGGGTTTTCTTTAGTTTTACAAAGGATAGCACTCTGAAATTAATGTCCACACAAACAGCATTTGCAATGAGAAAAAAAAACCTGAACTAAATGGGCAAAGCTAATTAACACTTTTCATCTTGTTCTTTGGTATTAAAATTTTAATGTGATAAAGCTTCCTCTACAGTATTAATTTTCTAGATGTTCTTTGCATGCAATTGTGCATTAATTTTGTGACATTATCATAAAATGATGCAATTAATTGATAGGTCATTGAGCTTGTGTTGTGGAACCTCAGGAATCAAAACATGGAATGAAATCTATTAAACAGGCAAACTTTAGTAAAATGATCAATAGAAAGGTTATATTACATTCAAAATGTCACCAATAAAAGATTTTCTAAATATATGAAGAACTTGATAGGGATAATGTCACAAAGTGGATTATGGGGACATTTTTACCTTGTCTGAAACTCATGAAGCCCGCTATAGACTTTTTTCACGTTGCTTTAGTTTTTTGTAGTTTGTACATACAAGGGTATAGCGCCCCCTATTTTTGGCGGTGCATTTAGCTTACAAAGCTTAGTGAAGGAAAAAATAAGAATGGAATTGCCTTGGGATCACTATATATACACATTTTTTTATTATGTACAACAATGTATGTAACAAGACATACACTTAAAAACAATTAAAAACCTAAATAGGTTATGTGTAACTAATTAAGTGGGTACATGGTAAGACCACCATCTATCCTCATCTGTCTGAAATTGTGACAAGCACAGGATTTCAAAAAGCCAAAAATGCATCAATTGCTTTAACCCCTTTCTGACCTTTGACTTACTATTCCGTCCTTGTACCATGGGCCTTAATGCCCATGGATGGAATAGTACGTCATAGATTCTCAGGAGCACTCACGGACCGCTCCCAGCACTTTAACCCCTGCAAACTGCAATAAAACATGATCACAGAGTCGCGGGAGCAGGCAGAGGGGCTGCTTTTGGATCAGAAACCCCGCAGCATGACGTGGGGTTCCGCTCGCTCCCATGATGACATCCGGGTTACCAGAGCTCAGAGATATTCTGTCATGCGCAGTGCATATCAGGAAGTCTCTGAGATTAGTGAGAAATTACATGCAGCGCAGATCTGCATGCCATATAAGCAATCAGCCTGCACCAAATGAGTGTCCCATAGTGGGACACAGTGTAAAACATAGAATGAAAAAATATATATATTTTAAATAATTGTAAAACTATAAACAAATAAATAATAATAATAAAAAAATCAATATTTATTCTATCATTAAATCAATATTTGAATTAAAAAAAAGTTTAAACAATAAAAGTACACCTATTCAGTATTGCCACGCCCATAACAACCCAACCTATAAAACTTTCCCACTAGTTAACCCCTTTAGTGAACACCATTAAAAAAAAACAAGGCAAAAAAGCAATGCTTTATCATCATGCCGCCGAACAAAAAGTGGAATAACGTGCTGAAAACATCATCTTGTCCTGCATAAAAACAAGCCACCATATAGCTCCATCACTGGAAAAATAAAAAAGTTATAGCTCTCAGAACAAAGCAATGCAAAAATCATTATTTTTTCAACAAAATAGTTTTTATTGTATAAAAGTGCCAAAACATAAAAAAGATAAAATGAGGTATCGCTGTAATTGTACTGACCCGAAGAATAATACTGCTTTATCAATTTTACCACACGTGGAACAGTGTAAGCACCCCCCAAAAAGAAATTCATGAAATGCTGGTTTTTGTTCATTCTGCCTCAAAAAATCAGAATAAAAAGCGATCAAAAAATGTCATGTGCGCGAAAATGGTACCAATAAAAATGTCAACTCGTCCCGCAAAAACAAGACCTCACCTGACTCTGTGGGCCAAAATATGGAAAAATTATAGCTCTCAAAATGTGGTGATGCAAAAACTATTTTTTGAAATAAAATGCATCTTTAAGTTTGTGACAGCTGCCAAGCATAAAAACCAGCTATTAAAACCCACTATAAATAGTAAATCAAACCCCCATTTATCACTCCCTTAGTTAGGGAAAAATAATAAAATAAAAAATGTATTTTTTTCCATTTTCCCATTGGGGTGGGGATCTTTTGGGGTTAGAGTATAGGGTTGTGGCTTAAGTTAGGGTTAGGGTTGGGGTTAAATTTTAGGTTGGGGCTAAAGTTAGGGTTGGGGTAAAGTTAGGATTAAAGTTGGGGCTAAAGTTGGGGTTAGGGTTGGGGCTAAAGTTAGGGTTAGGGTTTTGATTAGGGTTAGGGTTGGGATTAAGGTTAGGGCTAGGATTAGGTTTAGGTTTGTGGTTAGGGTTATGGTTACTGTTGGAATTAGGGTTAGGGGTGTGTTGGGGTTAGGGTTGGAGTTAGAATTGGGGGGTTTCCACTGTTTAGGCACAGCAGGGGCTCTCCAAACACGTTTGATTTCAATTCCAACCAATTCTGTGTTAAAAAGTCAAACGGTGCTCCTTCCCTTCTGAGCTCTGTCATGCGCCTAAACAGTGGTTTACCCTCACATATGGGGCATCAGCCTACTCAGGACAAGTTACACAACAACTTTTGGGGTCCAATTTCTCCTGTTACCCTTGGGAAAATGAAAAATGGGGGAAAAAAGATCATTTTTGTGAAAAAAATAAGATTTTTTTTTTTTTTAACGGCTCTACATTATAAACTTCTGTGAAGAACTCGGGGGTTCAAAATGCTCACCACATGTCTAGATAAGTTACATAGGTGGTCTAACTTTTCAAAATGGTGTCACTTGTGGGGGGTTTCCACTGTTTAGGCACATCAGGGGCTCTCCAAACACGACATAGCATCTGATCTCAATTCCAGCCAATTTTGCACTGAAAAGTCAAGCATCGCTCCTTCCTTTCTGAGCTCTGCCATGTGCCCAAACAGTAGTATACCTGCATATGGGGTATCAGCGTGCGCAGGACAAATTATACAACAACTTTTGGGGTCTAATTTTTCTTGTTACCCTTGGTAAAATAAAATAAATTGAATCTGAAGTAAATTTTATATGAAAAAAAGTTAAATGTTCATTTTTTTAAACATTCCAAAAATTCCTATGAAGCACCTGAAGGGTTAATAAACTTCTTGAATGTGGTTTTGAGCACCTTGAGGAGTGCAGCTTTTAGAATGGTGTCAATTTTGGGTATTTTCTATCATATAGACTCCTCAAAGTGACTTCAAATGTGATGTGGTATCTAAAAAAAATGGTGTTGTAAAAAATGAGAAATCGCTGGTCAAATTTTAACCCTTATAACTTCCTAGCAAAAAAAAAATTTGGTTCCAAAATTGTGCTGATGTAAAGTGTATAATTGGGAAATGTTATTTATTAACTATTTCGTGTGACATATTTCTCTGTTTTAAGGGCATGAAAGTTGGAAAATTGTGAAATTTTCAAAATTTTCGCCAAATGTCTATTTTTTTCACAAATAAACGCAAGTCATATCAAAGAAATTTTACCACTATCATGAAGTAAAATATGTCACGAGAAAACAATGTCAGAATCAGCTGGATCCATGAAAGCGTTCCAGAGTTATTACCTCATAAAGGGACAGTGGTCAGAATTGTAAAAATTGGCCTGGTCATTAATGTGCAAACCGCGCTTGGGGGTAAAGGGGTTAATGGATAATGGTATAACAAGCATATATAAACGAGTAAGAGTATGCAATACAAGACTAATACCATGTAAAACAACTTTTGATTAATTCATAAGTAAATAATGTCATATTTTATCACTAAAGCTTGTATAACTATATCACCATAAGACCTTTATAATCCAGAGGAGTACCGTATATACTCGTGTATAAGCCAACCCATGTAAAAGCCGACCCCCCTAATTTTGCCACAAAAACTGGGAAAACTTATTGACTCGCATATAAGCCGAGGGTTAATGGTGGTCCAAGAAGATGCTCCATAGATAACCCCCCATATGCTGCTGCACAAGGGTAATACAGGCCCAAGAAGATGCTCCATAAATACCCCCCTTATGCTGCTGCACAAGGGTTAATGCTGCCCCATAAGATGCTCCATAAATACCCCCGATAATATGCTGCTGCACAAGGGTTAATGCTGCCCCATAAATACCCCCCATTTGCTGCTCCACAAGGGTTAATGCTGCCCCATAAATACCCCCAATATGCTGCTCCACAAGGGTTAATGCTGCCCCATAAATACCCCCATATGCTGCTCCACAAGGGTTAATGCTGCCCCATAAGATGCTCCATAAATAGCCCTTATTTGCTGCTGCTGCAATAAAAAAATGACATACTCAACTCTCCGTCGCTGGGGGCCAGGTGCCGATGTCCTGAGCCCCTGGCAGTGGCGATTTTCACCTGTCCCTGTTCCAAGCCGTGCACCGCTGTGTCCACCGGATCTCTGCATTGACAGCAGAGGGCGCGCACTGACTACGTCATCGCGCCCTCTGCCGTCACAGCAGGAGGACCCGGAGACACAGCGGTGCATGGTTTGGAACGGGGACAGGTGAATATCACTCTGCCCCCATCATACTCACCCCTCCTAGCGCAAGGTCTTCTCTGCAGCGGCAGCCCCTGCATCTCCCTCTGCTGTCTGCTTCCTGCATTCAAATGGTACCGCTCTTTATATATGCACATATTCATGAGTTTAATGAGCGGTACCATATGACCGCTGAATGCAGGAAGCAGACGGCAGAGGGAGACACAGGGACTGCAGACAAGTGCCAGGAGAGGTGAGCATGGTCTCTGACCCCCCTGCTCCCCCGCCCACCCCCCGGGTATATGACTCGCGTATAAGCTGAGAGGGGGACTTTCAGCCCCAAAAAATGTTCTGAAAATCTTGGCTTATACACGAGTATATATGGTAAGTAGATATAAATAACCCGATTGATCAATGCAGTACATCAAACCTCTACAAAGCCAACAGAAAAACTATCGGGTGGCAAAATAATAGATAAAAAAGGCTATGGTGAAATGGACAAAATCTATGTATTCAGGCACGGAATGATGTGAGGGAAGAAACCACAAGCGTGCCGCCACCATATGTGGCTTCCTCAGGGGTGAAAATGGATTGATAGTACGCCTAGTATCTTATAGAACAGATACATAATAGATAAAATGAAATAAATAAATAATTGATTAATAAGAAAATAATTCTGAGGCCAGTTGGCCTATAGGGAGGTTTTACTTTAGAGATAGGGCCATACTCGTTGGGATTTAAACAGCAGAAAAAAAGACAGCAACACTTATCTGCCCAGATCTTGGAACAAATGCACTACAGGGTGCAGCCAGCCCATAAAGCAAGATGTTAGCAACACAGGTGCAAAATACCAGATCAACAGCCACTCTCCACCTACCCATTCCTGGAGGGGGTGACTGCCCAGTATACAATGACAAAAGGAAAAAAGGGGCCACTAGAAGATACGCACACCAACTACATTATATATAAAAGTCATAACTTTATTGACAAAATGTTAAAACCGTAAAAACACATACATAATCCCCCTACAAATGCATGGATCAACATCAAATAGTCGTAAGACCTGTTTGAGACAATCCACAGTGTAAATAATGCAGCCACAAATGTACATCCAAATATAATATGTCATAAATATACTAATGCAACATTACTGACATGACCTATCACATGAATCTATATAAATAAATCAATAGAATCAAAAGAAGCACTCCAAAAATATCTAGCCCAAGTGATCCTGGAAAAAGCCAGATAGAATGGTAATATGCAGTCATCCTAATGAAGCTGTTTGTATAACAACGATACTCGTGGGGTACTGGTTTTTGCCTCTCCCCCTTCTTCTCCACCTGTTTCATCTTCCCCAGGTGCCTCTCAACGTGGACTTAGGATGTGTGAATATCACCATTCTTTCTGACATTTTCCAGGATCGCTTGGGCTAGATATTTTTGCAGCGTTTCTTTGAGCTGCTACTATTTATACTTCAGCTTAGAGTTTGATCCTGGGGTGATCACATGGACCTCATTGACTCAGGGGCGGACACAGACTGTAGTGGGCCCCTGTGCAAGAAATTTTTCAGCCCCCCCCCACCCTTCATAGGGCAACAAAGTTATTTGTTATTTGTTGAGGCTATGCAGGGCTGGATATAATAACTGTATAGAATATAATGTAACCCCCCATTATACTATATGCAGTCCCCCCATATAGTATAATGCAGCCCCTCAATAGAATATATGGCAACCCCCTCATAGGATATAATACAGCCACTTATATAGTATAATGTAGCCCCTCCATAGAATACAATGTAGCCCTCCTCATATAGTATAGTGCAGCCCCCATAGAATATAATAAATTTTATACAGCCCCCTATAGAAAATAATGTAGCCCCAAATAGAATATAATACAGCCCACCTCCCCATAGAATATAATGTAGCCCCCCATATTATATAACACAGCCTCCCCTATAGAATATAATGTAAAATCTACCCCCCATGGTATATAACACAGCTGCATAGTATATAGCCCAGCACCACATGGTATACAGCCCAGCACCACAAGGTATATAGCCCAGCCCATCATGGCATACAGCCCAGCCCACCATGGTATATAGCCCAGCCCACCATGGTATACAGTACAGCATGGTATATAGGCCCCCAGAATGGTATAATACAGCCCACCAGGGTATATAGCCCCCCCAAAATGATATAATACAGCCCAGCATGGTATAATACAGCCCAGCATGGTATGTAGCCCCCCAGAATGGTATAATACAGCCCAGCATGGTATATAGCCTCCCCGCATGGTTTAATACAACCCAGCATGGTATAATACAGTCCCCCAGAAGGGTATAATATGGCCCAGCATGGTATAATACAGCCCAGCATGGTATATAGCCCCCCCAGCATGGTACAATACAGCCCAGCATGGTATATAGCCCCCCAGCATGATATAATACAGCCCAGCATGGTATATAGCCCCCCAGCATGGTATAACACAACCCAGCATGGTATATAGCCCCCCAGCATGGTATAATACAGCCCATAATGGTATATAGCCCCCCAGCATGGTATAATACAGCCCAGCATGGCATATAGCCCCCCAGCATGGTATAATACAGCCCAGCATGGTATATAGCCCCCCCAGCATGGTACAATACAGCCCAGCATGGTATATAGCCCCCTCAGCATGGTATAATACAGCCCAGCATGGTATATAGCCCCACCTACCATGGTATAATACAGCCCAGCATGGTATATAGCCCCCCCAGCATGGTATATAGTCCCCCAGCATGGTATTATACAGCCCAGCATGGTATATAGCCCCCCAGCATGGTATAATACAGCCCAGCATGCTATATAGCCCCCTAGCATGGTATAATACAGCCCAGCATGGTATAATACAGCCCAGCATGGTATATAGCCCCCCAGCATGGTATAATACAGCCCAGCATGGTATATAGCCCCCCCCAGCATGGTATAATACAGCGCAGCATGGTATAAAACCCACCTCCCCAGCATGGTATAATACAGTGCAGCATGGTATATAGCCCCCCAGCATGGCATAATAAAGCCCAGCATGGTATATAGCCCCCCCAGCTTGGTATAATATAGCCCAGCATGGTATAATACAGCCCAGCATGGTATATAGCCCCCCAGCATGGTATAATGCAGCCCAGCATGGTATATAGCCCCCAGCATGGTATATAGCCCCCAGCATGGTATATAGCCCCCCCAGCATGGCCCCGCAGTCAAGTACTCACACTGATTTAAAAAAAAACAAAAAAACACACTCCTCACCTTCTTCTCGTGCCTGCGTTGCTCCCGGCTCCTGTCTCCTCTCCTGCTCTGCCTGGTACACAGTGAGAGCGCGATGACATCATTGCGCACTTGCTGTGTCAGAGGCAGAGCTACGAATGATGGGAGAGGGAGCGTCAGCTGATGCTCTCTCCTCCATCATTGCCTCCTTCAATGGGGGGGTGGTGGGTGGAGTCGGCACTAGGTGCAGGCGGGCCCCCCTGCCTCACAGGGGCCCCATAGCGGCTGCATGATGTGTCGCTGTTTGGGGGCCCCTGGGGGAGTGGGGCCCTAGGCAGCTGCCTGCACCTAATGCCGGCCCTGCTCAGGAGGAGTCAGACCCGCTCCCGCCACTTCCCGCAGCGCTGCTCTCCTCCTTGCACTACACATGGCTAATTTGAATTTTGAAATAATTAGCCATGTGGTGCTGAATGGGAGGGGCCCCCTCTCCCCCGGGGCGCCCGTTCAATGAATGGGCTGCACGGGCGGTAGGTCCGCCCCTGCATTGATTATAGCAGGCACATTGGGTCTGGTTGTCTGCATTAGCTGTTATACACAGCACTAGGGTTTTGTGCATGCAATTCTACAGCTCTGCACATATTTATCATCATTTGGTGAGCATGCTGTTGATTCTAGAATTCATATTCCATAGTATAAATGTGGCTATGTGTCTGTTCTATTGATTTATTAATATAGATTCATGTGATAGGTCATGTCAGTAATGTTGCATTAGTATATTTATGACATATTATATTTGGATGTACATTTGAGGCTGCATTATTTACACTGTGGATTGTCTCAAACAGGTCTTACGACTATTTGATGTTGATCCATGCATTTGGAGGGGGATTATGTATATGTTTTTACTGTTTTAACCTTTTTCCAATAACGTTGTTACTTTTATATATAATGTAGTTGATGTGCGTATCTTCTAGTTGCCCCTTTTTTCCTTTTGTCTTTACATGCACATTGCCACTGATACTGCACCCAGTGGTTTATCCTTGATTAGTGGTGTGCCTGGATCTTTTGTACTTATGCCCAGTATACAATTGCACAATAAAGGCCCACATAGGGCATTGTTCACACAAAGGGTACTGCATAGTGTCTGGTTCACAGCATATTTGTCCCCTATTTTTTGATTAGATGGGCTGGCCAGCACACTCTCAATGCATCACAGTGTGAACACCCCTCATGCGAGGCCAAACGTGTTTGGGCTTGGCTGCACCCCAAAAAATATAGTGCAAAAAATACAAAAAAAGTGAGGAATTAGTTGAGATTTTGGCCAAAATACGTAAGCTCGTAACCCGCACCATGGGTCCCCACGCTTACGAGTCCTCGTACTAAACTAATAAGCAAAGCCACTAAAGAAGACTTGAAGTCTCCAAAAATTCAAATTAAAGAGCAGACAAAAATGCAGCAACACTTACCTGCCCAGATCTTGGAACAAATGCACTACAGGATGCAGCCAGCCCATAAAGCAAGATGTTAGCAACACAGGTGCAAAATACCAAATCAACAGCCTCTCTCCACATTCATTCCGGGAGGGGGTGACTGCCCAGTATACAATTGCACAATAAAGGCCCGCATAGGGCATTGTTCACACAAGAGTACTGCATAGTGTCTGGTTCACAGCCTATTAGTCACGCCCCTACTTTTCGATTAGGTGGGCTGACCAGCACACTCTCAATGCATCACAGGGTGAACACTCCTCATGTGAGGCCAGACGTTTTTGGGCTTGGCTGCACCCCGAAAAATATAGTGCAAAAAGTAGTGAGGTATTAGTTGATATTTTGGCCAAAATGCGTAAGCTCGTAACCCGTGCCAAGGGGTCCCCATGCTTACGAGTCCCTACACTAAAGTAGTTATCAAAGTCACTAAAGAAGACTAAAAGTCTCCAAAAATTCAACTTAAAAAGCAGACAAAAAGGCAGCAACATTTACCTGCCCAGATCTTGGAACAGATTCACTACAGGATGCAGCCAGCCCATAAAGCAAGATGTCAGCAACACAGGTGCAAAACATCAGATCAACAGCCACTCTCTACCTACCCATTCCTGGAGGGGGTGATTGCCCAGTATGCAATTGCACAATAAAGGCCCGCATAGGGTGTTGTTCGCACAAGAGTACTGCATAGTGTCTGGTTCACAGCCTATTAGTCACACCCCTACTTTTCGATTAGGCGGGCAACTTGCAGTAGGATGGCCTATGCATGTTTTTGATCAAAACTCTGTCAACTAAGTACCCTATGTTATTTGCATGTACTATTACTAGTTACTGATTTCCTTACTGATGGTTATTTATTCATTTTGTTTTTATTCTAGATTTTTTGGTAATGGCCACAGTGTGAATGAGTACCTACATATTACACTTATATCAGAATCTAGCTTGCCAAAGTCTCCCAAACACAGGAGAAATTGCTGTGCTGAGCTTGTGCTCTTTATCAGAAAGTCATTGCCAGAAACACTTTATTATCTTTTAAAGAACAAATTGATCAGCAGGCCAAAATTAAGTAAGCAATATCTTTATTTTTCCTGACATCAACTGTCAGAGGTCCCCATATATTAGACTGTGGATAGAACGTGTTGATATCACATGGTTCAGCCAACATTAGTTTTATGTGTATGTGGGACTTTAGGCTCATAATTGCACTTGTTATTGTCTCATGTTATGTATTTTAAGTTGCCTATGAACCTTAGATAGCTGTTAGCTGAATGCTTCTCTCCGATCACTCCTATAGATGGCTGAGTGCTCATCTGTTTTCAGTGGGAAGAGTGATTTAAACTGCTCTCTGAAATTTTTGGTAGAGGCTTACGAACATGAGACCTGACTTTTAAATTCAAACTGCTCATTCCTTATTTCTACCAACATCTGCTTCACAGTTTTGGGAGACCCTCAAATAACATCAAATGGTTGGCCAGTATTGTTTAAGGGAACATGTCACCTGTTTTGGCCACTATAAGATGCGGCCACTGCTTTTCAGGGCTTATTTACAGCATTCTACAATGCTATAATATTCTATAATGCTGTAGATAAGCCCTTGATCCGACCTGCAAGTGAAGAAAAATGAGTTTTATTATACTCACCCAAGGGGGCGGTCTGGTGCGGTCCGGTCTGATGAGTTTCGCAGGTCCTCCTGCTTGCTTCATCGCTCCCCGGCATCACGCTCCTGCAGAGGCGTACTTATCTGCCTTGTTAAGGGCAGAGCAAAGGACTGCAGTGCGCAGGCGCTGGGCCTCTCTTAACTTTCCCGGCGCCTGCGCACTGAAGTACTTTGCTCAGCCCTCAACAGTAACGGAAAAGAAGAGTATCACTGCCTCTTATCCATAATGAAGCGAACCACAATTATATTAAAATACATAACTTTATTAAACAAAATAAAGACATATAAAAATTTGGCTACAAGTTCATTTTTTCTGGTGACATACCCCAAATGGGGTTAAACAGCAGAAAATAATATTGGAGGTTTTTATCAATATACAAATTCAAAGAGTCATCTCATATAAAGTTCCAACAATGCATCATTAGTGTTGAGCATTCCGATACTGCAAATATCGGGTATCGGTCGATATTCGCTGTATCGGAATTCCGATAACGAGTACCGATATTTTTTCAATATCGGATACCGGAATCAGAAGTTCCCATAATGCAATGAGCCACTGTTGTGTCTGTGATTGGCTGCTGAAATGATGTCATCATGATGCACGGTCTGTGCGCATCGTGATGCGCGGTCTGTGCCGACTGCGGGGGGTATGTACGGGCCTGCCGGAGGTCTGTGCCAGCTGCCGGGGGCCTGTACGGGCCTGCTGGGGGCCTGTGCCGGCTTCCGAGGGTCTGTACGGGCCTGCCGGGGCTGTGCTGGCTGTCGGGGGTCTGTACGGTCCTGCCGGGGGCCTGTGCCAGCTGCCGGGGGTCTGTACGTGCCTGCCAGGGGCCTGTGCCGGCTGTCGGGGGTCTGTACGGGCCTGTGCCAGCTGCTGGGGGTCTGTACGGGCCTGCCGGGGGCCTGTGCCAGCTGCCGGGGGTCTGTGCGGGCCTGCCGGGGGTCTTGTGTGTGTGCAGGTACCGTCTGATGGGACTACAAGTCCAATCGGGCTATGCCTGCTACAATGACAGTGATTGACATATTAGCCAATGATGGGACAGTAGTAGTCCCATCATCCGGCTAATGTGTTGAATGTAAAAAAAAAAAAAAATGCTACATACATACTACATATATACAACATTCATACAACATACATACTACATACTACATACATACTTCATATATACTACATTCAAACAACATACATACATACTACATATATACTACATTCATAAAACATAAATACATTCATACTACATATATACTACATTTATACAACATACATACATACATACTACATACTTACTACATACATACAACATACTACATACATACTACATACAATACATTCATACATTCATACAATACATACATACTACATATATACTACATTCATACAACATACATACATATTACATACTACATACATACTACATACATACAACATGCTACAGACATACAACATGCATAAAACATACATACTGCGTACAATACATTCATACAATATGTACATACTACATATATACTACATTCATACAACATACATACATACTGTAGCACATACATACTACATACATACAACATGCTACAGACATACAACATACATACTACCTACAATACATTCATACAATACATACATACTACATATATACTACATTCATACAACATACATGCATAGTACATACTACATACAGTGGGGCAAAAAAGTATTTAGTCAGTCAGCAATAGTGCAAGTTCCACCACTTAAAAAGATGAGAGGCGTCTGTAATTTACATCATAGGTAGACCTCAACTATGGGAGACAAACTGAGAAAAAAAAATCCAGAAAATCACATTGTCTGTTTTTTTTTCATTTTATTTGCATATTATGGTGGAAAATAAGTATTTGGTCAGAAACAAAATTTCATCTCAATACTTTGTGATATATCCTTTGTTGGCAATGACAGAGGTCAAACGTTTTCTGTAAGTCTTCACAAAGTTGCCACACACTGTTGTTGGTATGTTGGCCCATTCCTCCATGCAGATCTCCTCTAGAGCAGTGATGTTTTTGGCTTTTCGCTTGGCAACACGGACTTTCAACTCCCCCCAAAGGTTTTCTATAGGGTTGAGATCTGGAGACTGGCTAGGCCACTCCAGGACCTTGAAATTCTTCTTACGAAACCACTCCTTCGTTGCCCTGGCGGTGTGCTTTGGATCATTGTCATGTTGAAAGACCCAGCCACGTTTCATCTTCAATGCCCTTGCTGATGGAAGGAGGTTTGCACTCAAAATCTCACAATACATGGCCCCATTCATTCTTTCATGTACCCGGATCAGTCGTCCTGGCCCCTTTGCAGAGGAACAGCCCCAAAGCATGATGTTTCCACCACCATGCTTTACAGTAGGTATGGTGTTTGATGGATGCAACTCAGTATTCTTTTTCCTCCAAACACGACAAGTTGTGTTTCTACCAAACAGTTCCAGTTTGGTTTCATCAGACCATAGGACATTCTCCCAAAACTCCTCTGGATCATCCAAATGCTCTCTAGCAAACTTCAGACGGGCCCGGACATGTACAGGCTTAAGCAGTGGGACACGTCTGGCACTGCAGGATCTGAGTCCATGGTGGCGTAGTGTGTTACTTATGGTAGGCCTTGTTACATTGGTCCCAGCTCTCTGCAGTTCATTCACTAGGTCCCCCCGCGTGGTTCTGGGATTTTTGCTCACCGTTCTTGTGATCATTCTGACCCCACGGGGTGGGATTTTGCGTGGAGCACCAGATCGAGGGAGATTATCAGTGGTCTTGTATGTCTTCCATTTTCTAATTATTGCTCCCACAGTTGATTTCTTCACTCCAAGCTGGTTGGCTATTGCAGATTCAGTCTTCCCAGCCTGGTGCAGGGCTACAATTTTGTTTCTGGTGTCCTTTGACAGCTCTTTGGTCTTCACCATAGTGGAGTTTGGAGTCAGACTGTTTGAGGGTGTGCACAGGTGTCTTTTTATACTGATAACAAGTTTAAACAGGTGCCATTACTACAGGTAATGAGTGGAGGAAAGAGGAGACTCTTAAAGAAGAAGTTACAGGTCTGTGAGAGCCAGAAATCTTGATTGCTTGTTTCTGACCAAATACTTATTTTCCACCATAATATGCAAATAAAATGAAAAAAAAACAGACAATGTGATTTTCTGGATTTTTTTTTCTCAGTTTGTCTCCCATAGTTGAGGTCTACCTATGATGTAAATTACAGACGCCTCTCATCTTTTTAAGTGGTGGAACGTGCACTATTGCTGACTGACTAAATACTTTTTTGCCCCACTGTACATACTGCATACATACAACATGCATACAACATACATACTAAGTACAATACATTCATACAATACATACATACTACATATATACTACATTCATACAACATACATACATACTGTAGTGCATACATACTACATGCATACAACATGCTACAGACATACAACATACATACTACATAAATACTACATACAACATACATACTGCATACAATACATTCATACAATACATACATACTACATATATAGTACATTCATACAACATACATACATAGTACATACTGCAAACATACAACATGCTACAGACATACAACATACATACAACATACATACAACATACATACTACATACATACTACATGCAATACATTCCTACATTCATACAATACATACATATAGACATACAGTACATTTAACATAGAGTACATACTCACCATCACTTGTCACTTTGATCCCCGAAGCCAGTGTCATCTATGAAAAAATTAGAAAAAAACAAACAAGCAATATACTCCCTGATCCGCAGAAATCCACGAGTGTCCCACGAAGATATGCTGCACTGCATCACTGAGAGGTTACTACAGTTCACTGGTCTCACTTTATGGCAGAAGCTGCATGGGAACTTTCTCACACAGCAATGCCAAAAGTGAGACTAGGGACTATTTTTTTACAGTGGCGGAGGAATACAGTGCGGAAGGATACCTACCTCCCGTCATTGGATTCCTGGGGCCCCTAGAGAGCGGTCGCATCAGCTGATGCTGCTGTTCTCCACATGAGATCGGCGTGGGACACTCGTGGATTTCTGCAGATCAGGGAGTATATCGGTTGTTTGTTATTTTCATATTTTTTCACAGATGACACTGGCTTCGGGGATCAAAGTGACAAGTGATGGTGAGTATGTACTCTATGTTGTATGTACTGTATGTCTATATGTATGTACTGTATGAATGTAGGAATGTATTGTATGTAGTATGTATGTTGTATGTCTGTGACATGTTGTATGTATGTAGTATGTATGTATGTTGTATGTTGTATGAATGTAGTATATATGTAGTATGTATGTAGTATGCATGTATGTTGTATGTAGTATGTATGTTGTATGAATGTAATATATATGATGTATGTATGTAGTATGTAGTATGTATGTTGTATGAATGTAGTATATATGAAGTATGTATGTAGTATGTAGTATGTAGTATGTATGTTGTATGAATGTAGTATATATGAAGTATGTATGTAGTATGTAGTATGTATGTTGTATGAATGTAGTATATATGAAGTACGTATGTAGTATGTATCTATGCTGTATGAATGTAGTATATATGAAGTACGTATGTAGTATGTATGTATGTTGTATGAGTGTTGTATATATGTAGTATGTATGTAGTATGTATATATTTTTTTTTTTTACATTCAACACATTAGCCGGATGATGGGACTACTACTGTCCCATCATTGGCTAATGTGTCAATCACTGTCATTGTAGCAGGCATAGCCCGATGGGACTTGTAGTCCCATCGGACGATGCCTATACACAGACACAAAGACCCCCGGCAGCACGCACAGACCCCCGGCAGGCCCATACAGACCCCCGGCAGTCCACACAGACCCCTGGCAGCCAGCACAGACCCCAGGCAGGCCCGCACAGACCCCCAGCAGCTGGCACAGACCCCCGGCAGGCCCGTACAGACCCCCGGCAGTCCACACAGACCCCTGGCAGCCAGCACAGACCCCCGGCAAGCCCACACAGACACGCAAAGTGTCCGCCCACGCACCGCCCACACTCTTTCCCCCTCCCGAACAGGATGTGCAAGTACAGAAAGGGTTTTTTTTATTCCGATATTTCTGTCCCATTGACTTGAATGGGACTTCCGGTATCGGAATCGGTGATACCCCATACTTTTTGGGTATCGGCCGATCCAATCCGATATTTCTCAATATCGGATGGTATCGCTCAACACTATGCATCATTAATAATACACTGAGAATAACTGTCAATTTAATCACCATACCAAATGGACATTATTATTATTATTCCTATCTAGAACGAACACACATACACCATACCCTGGGGGATCAGTCAAGCCCAGCTTGCCTAATATATACAATGCAATTGCTCAAACTCGTTACTTATATATCTTATTCCCTGCCGGAGGTCCCTCAAGTCCAAACATAGAAAAATCAATTGCGAGTAATAGTGCAAAATACCTTAGCCAGATTAGGAAATGCCCATGGTGCGCTGTTTAGATCCCTGTGCCTGACTCGCATTTCGCCCACTTGCTTCTACCAGGCAGATAAGTACGCCTGCACAGGAGCGCGATGCCGGGGAGTGATGAAACAAGCAGGAGGGCGGTATTGCAAGTAGATGGGAGGTGCCAGACCCAGACCTGCGACACCCATTGGACCGGACCGCACTGGACCCCCCTCCTGGTGAGTTTAATCAAAATTATTTTACTTCACTTGCAGGTCGGATTGGGGGCTTATCTACAGCATTATAGAATGCTGTACATAAACCCTGAAAGGCAGTGGCAGCATCTTACAGTGGCCAAAACATTTGACAGGTTCGCTTTAAAATCATCAGTGTCAGATAAATTATTTCCAATATACATGGTGATCTTAAAGTATCTTTCACTAGTCGAAGGCCGACTGAAACACGAAACCCAATGCAAGTCAATGGGGAACCAAGGTCGGCAGGGAGTGGAGGACAGGAAACACACCTACCGTGCTCATTTTAATGCCAAAACATCAATTCTTATTACTTAAGCTTGTCAACCTTAATTTACTTTATAATAATAGTTAGGCATTGAAAACTGGGGGTTATTTGGCTAAAGTTGTGGGGGGGGTAGGGTTGGCTCCTGATTTCCGTGGGCCCTGTGCCAAAGAGTGTCACTGGGCTCCTTTAAAAACCTTCCTCTAGTGTTAGGGTCGTGACCGACCCGTTTTAGGTTTTAAATGCATACAAATTCTACATACATTTGTTTATTGCATCAAGACTTTTTGACTTTTTCAGGAACTTATTTTTAAACAAAATACCATAAAATAAAACTATTTTACTAAATTGTAAAATGCTCTTATTAAAATTATAACATTTGTGTTGTTGGGGTCAATTTCGACCCAGGTCTAATATAAGAGTAAAAAAACAATAATAAGTCCCAAAACTGAACTCATAAACACAATATAAACCAACAGCCCACAGCCAGCTCTACCTCCAGCAACTTGAGTTAGGGACATGTCCAGGCATGTATGGCCAAATCAGCTTAGAGTTGGTACTTTGCAGAGTATACATCTCTAGTTTACACATACAACAATGAGTAGAAGATTTGATGTAAGCCAAATTCTGGATTATATCTTAGATGATAATGAATCAGAGGACACACAGCAGCAAACTGATACAGATGAACAGGTTTCTGAGGAGGAAGATGATGTGGAGTATCAACTGGAAGACACAGACAGTTCTGATCAGTCTGATGAGGAGGTCACTGGTGCTGAAGCTGCTCCCGCTGAAAGATTCAAATCCAAAAGTGGCAAGATCAGTTGGAGCGTACCTCCAGATGTACATGTTAGGGCAGATGCTGCAAATGTCATAAAAATGACCCCTGGGATCACAAGGTTTGCTGTGACAAGAGTAAGTGACATCAAGACATGTTTTGATCTGTTTATGCCATTGTCAATAAAAATAAGTCATTATTGCTATGACAAACCTTGAAGGAAAAAAAGTCCACGGCAACATGTGGAATGACCTTCATGATGATGTCCTGGATGCCTACATTGGTGTTCTTCTCCTTGCTGGAGTGTACAAATCCTGCAATGAGGCCACTGATAGTCTCCGGGATGCATCGACAGGCAGGAATATTTTCCAGGCAACAATGTCACTTCAAAAGTTTCAAATGATATCAAGAGTCCTCAGATTTGACAACAGAGGCACCAGAACAAAATCTGACAAACTTGCTCCCATCAGGGATGTTTGGGAGAAATGGGTGCAGCTCCTTCCACTGATGTTCAACCCAGGGCCAGAGGTGACAGTAGACGAACGTTTTCTCCCTTTCCGCGGAAAATGCCCCTTCCGGCAATACATGCCAAGTAAGCCAGGCAAATAAGGCATAAAAATCTGGGCAGCCTGTGATGCAAAAACTAGCTATGCATGGAATCTACAGATTTACACAGGCAAGTCTGCAAGCGGCATCCCTGAAAAAAAACAAGGAAAACGTGTAGTCCTCGACATGACTACTGGACTGCAGGGTCACAACATTACTTGTGACAATTTTTTTACCAGCTATGACCTTGGACAAGAACTTCTCAGGAGGAAAATCACCATGGTGGGCACAGTGAAAAAAAACAAACCTGAGCTGCCCGCGGAATTGTTGCAGAAGAAGGACAGGGCTCCACTTTCCTCAAAGTTTGTTTTTACAGACACCACCACTGCTGTTTCATACTGCCCAAAAAAACGACGGAATGTGGTACTTATGTCCACACTTCACAAAGATGCAGCTGTGTCATCAGGAAGTGACAAAAAGCCCAGAATCATCCTGGACTATAACAAAAACAAAGGAGGAGTGGACAACCTGGACAAGCTGACTGCCACCAACACTTGCCAGCGAATGACTAGGAGATGGCCAATGGTTGTATTTTACAACATCCTGGATGTGTCAGCATGCAATTCATTTGTGTTGTGGACCCACATTCACCAAGGATGGAATTCAAAGAAAAAAAACAAGCGGAGGATGTTTCTTGAGGAACTAGGAAGATCCCTTGTCAAGGCGCACATTGACCAAAGGGAACGAGTGCCCCGAGACCCAGCCGCTGCAGCCTTGGTCCGACAACTCCAGAGCTCAACAAGTGCTTCGTCCACACCCACAGCAACACAAAGAGCATCATCACCAGCATCCTCCTCAACCAGGCCTGCCTCAACATCAACCACAACAGCCAAAACCCCAGTGAGACCACCTGATTCTAAAAGAAAGAGGTGTCAGGTCTGCCCTAGCAATAAGGACAGAAAGACAAACACATCGTGCTTCGCCTGCAAAAAATACCTCTGCAAAGAACACAAAAAGTGTCACTTTTTGCCACACATGCATCTAAATACTAATGCATCTAAAAACTAGTACTTGATTTCTGTTGATTTGATTTGCTTGATTGATTGTTGTTTGTTTGTTTGACCTAGAAAAGCTACTTTTTATTATTATTGCTATTAATGTTAATATAATTTTCATCTTTTATTTGTATTAAAGTTCTATAAAAAAAAAAAAATCTGCTTTTTGCCTTTTTCATAAAGTAGTTAGATATGGGTCAAAATTGACCCGTAACACCATAGATGTTACTAGAGTTAATAATATAAAATATATATATATATGTATATTTTTTTTACATTTAAGAAATGTGTTCTAAAACCCTTCAGTAATAGTCAGGTAATATAACAAACTTTTTTAAGTTTATATTATTCTCTTGAGGTTCATTTGACAATATTTTTATATTGAAAATGAAGGGTATGCTCTCAAATGAAAGGCCCAGGGGGCCACAACAAAAATATTAAAATCAATCCTTCCATGGATGAGAAACCCTAACAAGGTAATTAAGAGGTAAGAAACAAATTGGATCATAAATAACTGTTTTTAGGGTATCCTAGGGGTGATTTAAGACACGGGTCAAAACCGACCCGTTACCATAAGAAAGAGTAACAGAAAGCTAACACTAGAGGAAGGTTAACACATGCCACAATTCATGATCCTCTGATACGGCAGAGAATTAGCGGTATAGTACAATGAAAAATACTTCACTTCTTACATCTCATGACTGATATCTATTTTAAATTCTCCAATAGCTCCAAAAACGGACAGTATATTACTCCATACAGTATTATGGCCACCGCATAGTGCGCCATACAGAGTAATGAGGCCCATGTATTTCTCCATACAGAATCATTGGTCCCATATAATGTTTGAAACAGTATATGATGAGCTCCACATAATGCTACAGTATATGTTGGTCCCCATGGATGAAGCTCCACTGTCTTATGGGCCCAAATAATGCTCCATATATAATGGGCCCCATTTCTAATGCTCCAGTGCATAATGGGCCCTGTAAATGCTGCTCCAGTGTCTGATGTCCACCTTTGGAATGCTCCAGTGTATGGTGGACCTCATATATAATTCTCCAGAGTATAGTTCTCCCCAAAAATAGCTGTTCCAACATTGAAAACAATTAAACAAGTCTCCTCGCTAAGGAATCCCTGTACTAGTCTGGACTCCTCGTCGTCCCCATCTTCCATTTCTCTGCACTTGGACTGTTTAGGCAGAGGGCGTACAGATGTGATGTCATCGTGCTCTCTGACCAGAATGTCACTGTCAGGAAATGCGGAAGACGTCACGGCGGTGGAGCAGGGAGAGGTAAGTATTTCAACTTTGCAAGTGCTGTAATCCTGAGCAAGCAGGGGGGCCCACTCGTTGGCGACGGCACTGGCACAGGGCCCCTCATAGTACGGCGGTGTGTCTAACGGTGGGTGGGCCCGGGCCCTCCCACCGGCAGAGACACTTTTGCGTACTATGAGGGGCCCTGTGCCAGTGCCGTCACCCATGAGTATGCCCCCCCACCTGCTCAAGGAACCTGCACTTTAATATGCACAATCCTCTTTGTCACCGTTTAAGGTGGTATAGTATGCGGGAAGGGGAACCTGAGTTTCATAAGGGTCAGATTCTGGCTGTGTAGAGTGCGAGGGGAATGTAGTGGTCTGGGTCAATGTACCAGCAGAATCATCTAGCAGAGGCTGGGCATCAGTGCACTTGTGGCGCCCCCAGGAGTACTGTCACCACAGTGGCATTACCTTCCTCCTAGGGAGTGTGATGTCATGCTTGGGAGCAACGAAGGATCTCTCTAGCAGTTAAACCAACACACAACACAGTTCCCACTCCAGGCCAGCAGGGAGACCTCTGAACCTGACTGCTGAGGAGCTGCTGTCTGTGGTCAGGAGGAGGTAAGTTAGGGCAGACTGTGAAGGGAAGGCAAGTGTGTGGACGTGAGAAGGGGAGCTGGAGGATGAGCAGAGTTAAGGCTCACTCCTAGCTGGAGCGCAAGGTCCGGATTCCGGTCTCCAAGTTTGTAGGGACACTGACGATCCTGCAGCAGAAACCGGAAAATTAAAAGTTAAAAATTAAAGCTACATGCCTTTTAATTTTTAATTTCTAACCTTATTTTCACTTTTTATTTTTTCATATTTATTGTTATTTTTATTCGCAGTCTATGGTACTAAAAATTAAGGACGTACAAATCACGTCCACACACCAGGCCCCCCCTCCCTCCTTTCCTCCCTCTTTTCTTTTAGCGGTCCACTATAACATGTACCATGCAGCCAATATAGATTTTTATTATTTTTGATTTTCATATTTTTATCTACATAAATTGCTGCAATATAAATGTCAACAGCAGTGTATAAATTTGATTAACATACAGGCAGTCTACATGTTGTTAAATAATCTTGCACTATATTTGGTATTGCTCTTTTATGACCGATGCAACCATGAGCAGAAAATAGATTTTTATATACATTTAGCATTTTATAAAAATGGTCAAAAGGTTATTTTAAAATTTGTTAAAAATAAAAGTTATGTTTTAGCAGATTACAGATACAGTTAGGCACACATTCCTTTTAATAGATAGAGTAGATTACAGTGAACTGACCCTCTGTGATCACATTATGCAACAGTACTATGTAAACAAATAAAGACAATAAGACAAAGCAACTAACAATAGGAAACATTGTAATCCTATTAGATTCACTAATCACCCTCAGTGAGGAGCATTGTAAGGCAATGAAATACACCTATCACTGCTACATATTAACAAGGGATACCAACTACAGCTGTGTGAGATACTATAAAAGAACAGGCTGACAGGCATGCAGCACAGCCCTGACGAAGAGGGAAGCCACCCGCGAAACGCGTTGGCTTGTGCCTCTCGCACACCCGTCCTTTGCCCTGTTTGTGACGTCACAGTAGCTCCGTCCCCCGATCCTGCTGCGTCCTCGGTGTTACTTCCGTCCGGAGTACACGAGGTGCAGGTGTCTACCTGCTTCCCCCTCCACATGCTGTACCGCCCGGTATCCTCACCAGTAGCTACCGCTTCGGTTAGACTGCGGCCAACAGAAACCAGCACAAGTAAGTGCACACGAGTCCTATCAGAACTGACTGCATAGTCTGTTGCCACTACATTTACACAGTGGACTTTCCTACACATAGTGCTCTACACATTGCCCACATTTCCTACACATTGCCCACATCAGCGGACATCGCTCCTGCTCCGGTAGACTGTGGCCAGCAGAAACCAGCACAAGTAAGTGCATAAGAATCCTATTAGGAATGACTGCCTAGTCGGTTGCCATTATCATCCACATAGTGGACTTTTTCATATACAGTGCTCTACCACACTGCTCACATCAGCGGACATTGCTGCTGCTCGTCTTTGGTCAGCATAAAATCAGCACAAGTAAGTGCACAAGAGTTCCATTAATTTAGGACTGACTGTCCAGCTTATGGTCATTGTTACTAATTGAGTTTACCTCCTCTTATATATACAGGACTCCGATATTTGTCTACCTGAAAGCAACTACTCCACTATCTCAAATGGAATAGAAAAGCATAAAAATAACTAGTGAGTACAGTCGACATACAATTTGCAGTGTGGAATATAGATAATATTTATAGGTACTCTTATACTATTATTATTATTACTCCACCAGCACTACTAGCTACCAAAAGAAATTATCATCACAAAATAATCTGTGAATTATTTGCTATCTAGACATCACAACCTACATAGAATACTCTGCAACTCCTCTACTACAAGTAAGTACCAATAACTTTACTAATAATACTTTTATCTACCTACCACCAAGTTTTTTGCACACTTTCTCAGCATAGCGCGGTGAAGTATACAAATACACCTTTGATTCAGTCTTTTCTAACAGGAGCTGACACAGTCCTGTCATTTCACCAGCTGCATCTGAGTCTTTCCTTTTAGAAAGGTAGCGCCCGTGTATAATCTATCACACAGAATATAAAAAGCAGTAAATGGGTAAAGTATCACAAGCGTAGAGTTGTATACACTAGTGTTGGGGTAATTTTTAAATGTACATCTAAATTGCAGGAGTAACCCACAGACTGTCACATGCTCAGGATGGATCACACCACAATATAACAAGAAGATCCGCAAGAAATAATCACACATGTGCGACAATGTTCCAGGTGTCAATGATACACTTAGAGTGGTGGGTGGAGGACTTCCTGGCAGAAAGGGTACAGTATCACCAGATACCAGGTATATATAGCATAGTTTAAACATTAAAAATGTATGTCTATATATTCAGGAGTAGTGTTGAGCCACCTCGCTAGTGTTCCAGTTCGTTTTGGTTCATCGAACACAAGGCAAGTTTGTCGAATATTTGTCAATCGTTCGACGAACAACGTCGAACACCATTGAAAACAATGGCAGGCAAACACAAACACATACAAACACATAGAAAACAATTACAAAACACCTTAAAAGGTATCCCAAAACAGACAAAATGCTCAGAATACAAAAATAACATATGGAAAACGGCAACTACACATAGAAAAAAGGTGGAGGAGTAAAAGGAGGAGGAGGAGACACAGATATAGGCATGTCATGCCCCTATGAAGTCAAGAAAGGCTGGAATAAAAATGTAAAATACCAAAAAACAGTAAAAATCTGAAATCGAAGACGATCATATACCGTCGGACTTCCCACCATAAATTAGGCCAACTGCTGATAGGGCGGCGTTATTCCCACGAACCTCCGAACAGCGTCCATGAAGGCAAAGTGTTTGGTTTCCAGGGGCAGTATGGTTGCAAAGCTGAACCTTAAAGGAATGTCCAGAAGGGCACCACCCGGGAAACCTCAACCATGCCAGCTACAGAAAAGATTGACAGATTGCAAGATTTGTTGATTCTCTGGGTGGTGGTGGATGTCCATTTTTAGTTGTGCTAGCGATTTGTCAGCTTATTTCCGTTAACGAACGAGACTCCGGCATGCCCCCGCGGTACGCGTCAAGCTTACTAGAGGAACACGCGAGGCTCTGGCACGCAAGATCGATCAACAACAGGTCTGTCATGCCCTTACATGTCCGGGGCTGCATGCGCGCTGCGCTGAAAGGTCCAGCGTGTGTCGCTTACCGGTGCAGATAACCCGCTGAACCCCGTTAAGTGACGGGGATCTGGGATTACAATTCTTCCCCGCGAACGAGAATTTCCCAGTAAGTGCAGGTCAACCGAAATTCCGGAATTAGGCCTAACCGGCATTCCAGAAAAAATGAAAAATGAAATGTCCAAACCACATGTGCTGTAACTGGCTTAACAGCTGGGCTCCTCTGCTGAGTAGCACGCAGTTCTTGCATAAACATGCGGCATAGCTTGGTTCACTGGTGGGCTCCTCTGCTGAGTAGCAGACAGTGCTACAAGGCCCAAAAGGATTTTCTGGACAAGATGCGGTAAAAAATAATTAGAAACACACATGGTGTAGCTCCTTGACAGGTGTACTACACCGCTTGCTACCACACACCGCTACTGTGCCATGAAACAGTCTATTAACATTGAAAACCATTATTAATGTGAAAATGAAGTTACGCTTTTGGTGAACGAATAGTTATCGAACGGAACCTCGAACAGCCGAATTTTAAGCAAAGTGTTCGAGTTCGACGAACGGCTCTAACACCGCCCAAAACAGCTGGAATTTTAACTTGGCGAATGGGTCGACTCGAACACCGCTCATCTCTAATCAGGAGGCAGACTCAGACATTCTCAGGCCCAGTATGGATTCGACAAGATTGTAGAAAGTTGAGAAAGGGTACAGTATCACCCGATAACAGGTATATATGTAGCATAGTTTACACATGAAAAACCTATGTCTATATATCAGGAGGCAGACTCAGAGGGTCTCAGGCCCAGTATGGATTTGACGTGATTGTACAAAGTTGAGAAAGGGTACAGTATCACCGGATAACAGGTCTATATGTAGCATAGTTTACACATGAAAAACCTATGTCTATATATCAGGAGGCAGACTCAGAGGGTCTCAGGCCCAGTATGGATTTGACATGATTGTACAAAGTTGACAAAGGGTACAGTATCACCGGATAACAGGTATATATAGCAGTTTAAACATTAAAAACCTAGGTCTATATATCAGGAGGCAGACTCAGACAGTCTCAGGGCCAGTATGGATTCGACGTGATTGTAGAAAGTTGAGAAAGGGTACAGTATCACTGGATAGCAGGTATATATAGCATATTTTAAACATTAAAACTCTGCGTGTATATTTCCGGAGTCCAACAAAGACAATGACAGCCTCAGTATGGATTAGACAAGAATCTAAAAAGTAGAAAAAGGGTTATGTATTTGAAGCGTACACTGTTATGAGCTCATTTTCTGCTCCACCAGTTGAGAGTTCTCCTTCCGTTCTCCCTCTGGTGGTGACAGGAGGTAGTGAGGTTGGTTTAAGTGGTAGTGATCTGCCACCTGATGAGGAAGATAACAATTGGATCTCTGGAGTATCAGACTGGATATAAGACAGCCGACGCCCTATCCTGGTGCTGGTGATTCAGTCTGCTTCTCAGGTCTTGGACTTCAGCTCTCTTCCAGTCTTCTAAAGTTAAGTTTGTTTTTTGCTAATGTTCACACTTGCGCTTGTTGGTCAATTCAGTTTCTTGTGTTGTCAGCTTGCCCCTACTGGGGCAATGCTGAACTTCCACTCCTATTTATCTGTATTTGCCAATTTGCCTTTTTGTCCCTTATTAGATTGGCCTCTTTTTGCTCTGTTTCAGAATATTTCAGAGTGCTGATATAGTGGGAGAAGTCTAGTGACTTCAGGGTTAATTTTGCTATCATACGTGTTGGACATTATTTTGGTAGGGTTTTTTGGCTGATTGCAGACAGTGGCTTTCCTTTCCTGTCCTTTCTAGTTAGTCGGGCCCCATCGCTTGCTCAGCCTATTTTCCTGCCTTTGTTTGTGTTTTCATCTTGCTTCACCATCAATACATGTGGGGGGCTGTCTTTCCTTTGGGGTCTGCTCTGGGGCAGTTAGTTTTCCTCTTTTCCTGCTTTAGGCTTATGTAGCTCTCCGGTTGTGACGAGGCATCTAGGACCATCGTAGGAACGCTCCATGACAGCTGCTAGTTGTGTGGTTAAGATCAGGGATCTACAATCTGCATAGTTACCAACCTCTCTGGTTTTCTGAGACTTAGCTTGTTGGTTTTTTTTTTCCTCCTCGGTGACCCGTTCATAACAGTACACCAATATACACTGTTGGGGTATTTTTCAATCTTTATATATATTTCAGTCTCAGTAAGACAGTCCAGACTCTCCGGAAGAGGAATCAAGATGGATACAAGTACAGACGGAAAGTTAACTGATTGCAGAAATTTTAGAATTACTAATCATGGTAAAAACTCCTGGGAGAATTCTCAGAGGCGATGCTGACCCTCAATTACTTTGTCTGTGGAGATAGCGAAAACAGTTCTTGTGAAGAAAGGTTTGCTGTATCGCAGTACCGTGGAACCCATCACCATTACTCATGTCCATCAAATTGTGATCACAGGGACAGATGTAGACATTGTCCTCACTGCCTATCATGATCAGTCTGGTAACTTTGGAGTGCAAAAGACAGAAGCCACAGGCCTTAGGCGATTCTATTGGATTGGCATGAGAGGACACATTTAAAAATGTGGGCAGGAATGTCATACGTCTGTGAGTTGGAAAACCATGAAAGCTGATGATAAACCACCACTGCATCTCATTGTGAGTCGACGTCCATAACAAATGGAAGCCATTGATCATCTGAAGATAGAGCCCAGCAGGACAGGGCATAGGTACATCTTAACCATCATCTATCATTTCACCAAATTTGTATTGGCAGTCCCAGTGAAGTATTTAACAGGCTAGACTACACAGTGGTGGAGCAGGGAGAGGTAAGTATTGCAAGTGCTGGTGCCCTGAGCAAGCAGGGGGGGCCCACTCATGGGCGGCGGTACTGGCACAGGGCGCCTCATAGTAGGCCAGTGTGTCTGACGGCGGCTGTGCACCCCCACCATCAGAGACACTTGATTCTACTATGAGGGACATTGTGCCACTGCCATTGCCAAAGAGTGTTCCCACCCACCTGTCCAGGGCAACGGCACTCGCACGGGTGCGTGCGCCAGGTGATGACCTCGGCCCTGTGTGGGGAGGCAGCCCAGTTAGGGAGGTGGAAAAAATGGCATATGTTGATGTTGGACATTCAGCAGCTGCAAATGGAGTAATTAGATAAGTCCGCGGAAGAGGAGGACAAAAGCAAGCCATTTTTCTGGCAACCTACGTGTCAGCAGGGGAGGGTGGGACAAAATCCTTTGAAACGCATGCATGGTTCATTTTAATGAAGGTTATATCATCAACATTTTGGGTCGACAGACGGGTCCTTTTTTCTGTCAGGATTGATCCAGCAGCACTGAAGACTGGTTCAGATAACACACTAGCAGCAGGGCAAGCGAGCTCCTGTAAGGCATATTGTGCCAATTCAGGCCAGGTGTCAAGTTTACTGGCCCAATAGTCAAAGGGGAATGACCGGTGAGGGAGAACATCGATATGGGACGAGAAGTAGTTTGCTACCATAGTTGACAACTGCTGTCTCCTGTCACTTTCGATCGATGCAGTATTACCAGTCGTGTGAGCGATACTTGAAAAATCAGTCCACAACATGGTCATGAAACCCCTGTGTCCAACGCCACTTCGGCTGTGTGCACCACAAACACCTCTTCCATGCTGCCCCCTACGTCTCGTTGGAAAACATCACCGCCACTGTGTGCTGGGAATGCCTCAAAGAAACGGTTTACCAGCGTTGCTTGTTTGTTAGCCAATATTAGCTCTAGGTTCTTCTGTGGCATGATGTTTTGGAATTTGCCTTTATAGCGTGGATCCAGGATGCTGGCCAACCAGTAGTCGTCATCGTTCATCATTTTGGCAATGCGGGGGTCCCTTTTTAGGATCTGCAAGGCATAATCAGACATGTGGGCCAATGTTCCAGGTGTCAATGATGCACTGCGAGTGCTGGGTGGAGGTGCACTTTCTGGCAAATCAACATCCCTCCAGTCAGGCACAAACCCTTTAACTGACCTTGCCACGCCAACATTTTTTCTTGCCCCCTGAGAAGCATCCTCCTCCCCAAAATAATCATCCCCATCATTCTCCTCCTCCTCCTCTTCCTCTTCTTCCTCCACCTCATCCACGAGACTTCCCTGAGCAGACAATGGCTGGCTGTCATCAAGGCTTCCCTCCTCCTCTTCCTCCTTGGCTGCAGACACCTGCTCCTTAATGTGCGTCAAAGTTTGCATGAGCAGACGCATAAGTGGGATGCTCATGCTTATGATGGCGTCGTCTGCGCTTACCAGCCATGAGCATTCCTCAAAACACTGAAGGACTTTACAGAGGTCTTTCAGCTTCGACCACTGCACATTAGACAACTCCATGTCTGCCTGCAAACTGCCTGCCCGTGTATCCACCAACAAATGAATTACAGCCTGCCTCTGTTCACACAGCCTCTGAACCATATGCAGGGAGGAGATCCACCTTGTTGCAACGTCAATAATTAGGCGGTGCTTGGGAAGGTGGAGCAATTGCTGCAGCTTCTGCATACGACTGGAGTGTACCGGCGACCGGCGGATGTGCGAGCACAGTCTTCACACCTTTAGGAGCAAGGGTGTTAACTCTGGATAATTATTGAGGAAGCACTGCACCACCAGGCTCAGGGTGTGAGCCAGGCAAGGTATGTGTCTAAGTTTTGAAAGGGCTATGGCTGCCAAAAAAATTCCGGCCGTTATCACTAACTACCTTGCCTGCCTCAAGATGTAGACTGCCCAGCCATGACTCAGTTTGTCGCTGCAAGTAGTCGGCCAGTACCTCTGCGGTGTGTCTGTTGTCGCCCAAACACATCATCTTCAACACAGCCTGCTGACGCTTACCACTTGCTGTTCGATAGTGGGACAGCTCCTGTGCAACACTGGCAGCTGCGGATGGAGTGCTTGTGCGACTGCGTTCTGTGGACGAGCTTTCGCTTCTGAAGGAGGAGGAGGAGGGTCGAATGCCTACAGCCAACTGTTTCCTATACCGTGGGCTAGGCAGCACTGTCCCACCGCCGCTGTCCCCTGTGGACCCTGCATCCACCACATTAACCCAGTGGGAAGTGATGGACACATAACGGCCCTGGCCATGCCTACTGGACCATGCATCTGTTGTGAGGTGCACCTTTCCACTCACTGATTGCTTGAGTGCATGGACAATGCGGTCTTTCACATGCACGTGGAGGGCTGGGAAGGCTTTTCGCAAAAAGAAGTGCCGACTGGGTAGGTCATAGCATGGGACTGCGTAGGCCATGAGCTCGTGGAAAGCTTTGCTTTCAACCAACCGGTAGGGCATCATCTCTAACGAGATTAGTTTGGCAATATGGGCATTCAAGGCCAGTGTACGCGGATGAGAGGATGAGTACTTTCTTGTCCTACTCAGAGTTTCTTGTAGAATGAGCTGGACTTGAGAGCTGCATATGGTGGAACTAGCAGTGGACATGGCGGACTGAGAGAGGGTTGGTGATGGTGTTGGTGGTGTTGCTGATGGCCAAGATTCAGTCTTTCGTAGCAATAACATTGTGATTCCATGACTGCTTTGCCCTTGCGACGACACCTCGACATTTGCTGCTGGTGGTGTGCTAACCGGTGGGCTTACAGTGGGGGAAGCTATGTAGCGTTGCTGACTACCTTCATTCGGAGCAGGTGCACATGTGGTACGTGAGGTTTGGTAGTCCGTCCATGCTTGCAAGGTGGTTAATTCTAACCACCAGTTAGAATAATTTTTATCTCCCTGGAGAATCCCTATAATAATAAGTGACTGCCTAATTCTTTTCTTAGTGGAATAAGGCAGATACAGTTGAAACTGGAAGTTTGGATACACTATATAAAAAGGCACATGTGCATGTTTTTCTCAAGATATGAGATGAAATCAGAATAAACCTTTGCCATTTTAGGTCATTTAGGATTACCAGCCATAATTATTCAAATTTGCCAAATGACAGAGAGAATGTTTTAAGACATTTTTATTACTTACTGCAAAGTCAAAAGTTTAGGTTCATTCATTAGTATTTGGTACCATTTGTTTAGCGTCGGGTTCCTGTCGCTGCATTCGGCAGTCTCCCATTCCTCTCTGGCCACAGAGGAGGCTGCTCAGCAGTCTCGTCGATCCCAGCGCTCTGCTCATACCAGCTCTCTGGTGAATGACTCTTTAAGAAACCCCTACCCTTGGTATGCATGTGTTGTGCAGCCTAGCCTGTTAAGCACCCAGGCTTTGGTGTAGGTAGAGGCAGAGTCTGAGACTGGCATCAGTGTCCACTGCTGGCTCTACACGCCACAGTGCACGTGCTCAACACTCCACCATAGTCCGCGTCTATAGTGGCGTCCGCAGGTGTGACGCCATGTGCCCAGAAGGTCTAGAGGGACTCTGACCCCGTGTCCTAAGGGCAGAGTTCTGTGACTGCATTCTATGCATTCCCTTTGCCGAGCTCTGTGAGCTTTAAACAGGCTCCGGCATTTATGTTCTGCGGTAGTGCGGCTCTGTGAAGCAACAGAGTCCGCCCCTGTACACACCGGGTGACGGTAACCTGCGTGTGTTTTTCTATTATACCGCCATATAGCGTCCGCCATTACTGAGCAGCAGTTTACCACCCCTGCACGGTGGACCCCGGGCTACAAACGCACCTTATTACCAACTTTTAATATTTGGTGCGTTCCGCCAGCCCTAACACCATTGCTTCAGCTTTTATCTCAAGGGAGTCAGTGTGGGGGACAGTACTGTGAAAGAATGTCTGCAGTTTCAGAGGTGTTTGTAATTAGAGAAAACTCTACTCTTCTATACTGCCCATCCCCCTACACTGACTGCTGTGCTGTGAAAGCCGAATAAGTATTTGTAATTATCACACTCAACTCTACTCTACTTTGACGCATATAATAATTCTCTGGTAAGATCACAGAATAGAGCAGAGAGTCTGTCCTTACATTTGTCAAGCAAGAGAAAGCCAGTTCAAAGCTATTTTGTGGCATATTCATTTTTTTTATTATATGTTGCTGCCTGCTTATAATTGGACTCACCCACAGAGAAAAATGTCTGAAATGTTTCTGTTTTGGGAGATTTTGGAGGCATTTTTCTTTTTCAGAAGCATTTCCTGAAGCAGGAGTGTTTGAGATTTTTTGTCTTGAAGTGTTCTTTGCTTCCTTTTGACTTGACAATACTTGATTTGGAGAAATTTCCTTCCAAGTGACATGCTCTTTTTTTCCACCAATGGTTTATCAAAAACCTCTTAAGGAAGAAAATGGTCAAAAAACCCTCCTCATATGAACAGCAAATTATTTTTTTACATAATAATGAAGAGCAAGAACATAAACATTGCTTTCAATGGGTAAAAGTGCACTTAAAACACTGAAAGAATTGGCATTCTGAGTCTTGGCAAAAACACAGCAGAACTCAAAATAAGCATGGACAAAAAAAACATCAAGCGCATGAGATTTCAGAAATGTGAATATATCCATTCCTTACTCTCTTTTTGCCTTTTTTTAATTGTTTCTTTCCAAGTTTTGCATTTTTCTAGTGTTCCTGTCATTACTGGTAGTAAGAGATGGCATCTGAAGTCCAATATTTTTGTACAGATATTTCAGCGGTTCTACAATGGTATATCCATATATTCTGGATTGATGTTTTTTCTAGCGCAGTCTCAAGATTATGAGGAGATACAAGATACAGGCTTTTAAACAAGAAAAATATTTCAGGGCCATAAAAGGACATTAACCCAGAAGAAAGTCTAATAGCATCTCTACTGTGTGAAGAGGAACCGGAGGAGCAGTGTCTGAGTCTGTTAAAATTTACACTCAAGAAGGCTTCTCAATAGCTCAATAAGGAACATAAGGAGCACTGTCACACTCCATAAGAGTAGTAGTGGGATCAGCATTGTATAGCTCATTTGCAATTTACCAGAGAGTAGAAGAATTGGCAGGACTGCCATTAGTGCTCTGATGCTTTTTATAGATGAGAGCAGGTTTATACTGAGCCTGTGACTGATGTGAAAGGGCACAGAGACACCACTCCACTATAAATGTTATGCTGCCTGTAACTCATTCATCATGATTGGTTTCTGGGTCAGTGATAGTCTTGGAAGGACCACACAAGACTCCAAATGTTAGATACCAGGATCCAAGAAGTGCAGTTTCTCCTTGTGGATAGTGACATGTTAAGCATGTCACGCTCCACATGGAGAAACAATACTTCTTGGATTCCGGTCAGATGTCTCTCGCACAGTCAAACCAGATCTCACACTTTGCACTGACAAGGGGCAGTACCTTAAAACACAGAGTCTGCAAATTGAGATTCTGATTTGGCTTTTATCCTAAGTCATGTGACAAGGCTCATTAAAGGGTCAACATTGACTTTTACGATTGCTACTTCCAATAGGTGGCACAAAAGTTCTAGTTCTCTTTCCCCCCTTAAAAGACAATATGCATAGATACCAGGATGAAATCCCTAGAGGCATTATCAAACCTTAAGCCCCCGTCACACAATCTCGCTAGCGAGATCGCTGATGAGTCACAAGTTTTGTGACGCAACAGCGATCTCACCAGCGAGATTTCTGTGTGTGACATTGACCAGCGACCAGTCCCCCTGGTATCGCTGATCGTCCTGGAATGGCCAGGACATTTTTTTGATCGCTGGTATCCCGCTGGCCAGCACGCATTGCTGCATGTGACAGGAGGGAGAACAGTGATCAGCGAGCTGCCGCTGGTAACTAAGGTAAACATTGGGTTTCTAAGCGGCACGCAGCTCTTAGAAACCCAATGTGTACCTTAGTTACCAGAGTGCTGGTGCAGGGAGCTGGTAACCAAGGTACACATCAGGTTTCTAAGTGCTGCGCACAGCTTAGAAACCCGATGTGTACCTTGGTTACCAGCTCCCTGCACCAGCGCGCTGGTAACTAAGGTACACAGTGGGTTACTAAGCGACGTACGTCGCTTGTTGCCCACGTGTCGCTGGTGCTGATCGCTGGTGAACTGCCAAACAGGCAGTAGCGACACACCAGTGATCCTGACAAGGATGTGGCGGGGCCCATACACTGTTGTAGTGTATTTTGAGTTCCTCCTGGTACAAGACAATTCCTGGCCACATGTGGCCAGAGTGTGTAGGTAGTTCCTGAATGATGAAGACATTGGTACTATTGACCTGTGCTCACAATAACCAGATTTCAATCCAGCTGGGAACCTTTGTGATATAAAGTAGCAGTGCCCACATAAGAAGAACAACATACTGTGTAGAAGTTCAGTGACGCAGTTTTGCAGATCTGTAAAAAGATCCCAGGAAATACTTTAGGCTGGAGTCACACTAAACATAAAAAAAATTGGTCCGATTCTCACTGCCAACAGTTGCATGAGTGTAATGCAAGTGTCATGTGTGTGTCATGCGAGTACTATCCTACTTTTAACACCTAGCATCCGATTTACATTTGCAATGCGATTTTAACATGAGCTTTTACATAGAGAAATTCTCTGTCATTTACACTTCGTTTTCAAAGTAAATATTCTTCAAAACACACACACATATACAGCTCTGGCAAAAATTAAGTCACCACCACATCAAAACCCTGTCATGGGCAGCCCGATCTCCAGACATGAACCCCATTGAAAACCTCTGGAATGTAATCAAGAGGATGAGGGATAGTCACAAGCCATCAAACTAAGAAGAACTGCTTACATTTTTGAGCCAGAAACAGTGTGAAAGACTAATGGCAAGCATGCCAAGACGCATGAAAGCTGTGATTGCAAATCATGGTTAATAGTCTCAGTGGACTATTGTTTGGTTCTGTTCCCTTGTTTTAACTCCAATTTCCCCTTTGTCCTACCATATCCAAGTTCACCTCATCCCCTCCCCCCTTTTTTCTTCCTTTTTTTTCCCTTTCCTCTTTTCCCATTATCCTGTCTAATGTTGTATTATCCTTCATAAAGTTTCATATAGTTTATATGGTATTTTTTGTATACTCCAGTAATATTATATATGTTGAATATCAACTCATATTATATTGTCATGTATAACCTGTTTTCGTACCCTGATATTTTAAAATTTCCCCAAATAAAAATTATTGAAACGAAAAATCATGGTTATTCCACAAAAGTTCTGAACTATTCCTTATTTAAAACATTAGTATTGTTGTTTCTAAATGATTATGAATATATAATAAATATATTATATGATATAATGTGCCACAAACAGGAAGTTGATATCACCAACCATTCCCATTTTATTTAGGCGTATCCATATAAATGGCCCAACCTGTATGTACAGTGTATATATGATAGAATAAAAGCCAGCAGTTCATCAGTCGCATACAGTAAAATTACAGAGTGACAGGTTACAATAAAAAGAATAGATATACACTCACTGGCCACTTTATTAGGTACACCTGTCCAACTGTGTGTTAAGACTTAATTTCTAATCAGCCAATCACATGGCGGCAACTCAGTGCATTTAGGCATGTAGACATGGTCAAGACAATCTCCTGCAGTTCAAACCGAGCATCAGTATGGGGAAGAAAGGTGATTTGAGTGCCTTTGAACGTGGCATGATTGTTGGTGCCAGAAGGGCTGGTCTGAGAATTTCAGAAACTGCTGATCTACTGGGATTTTCACGCACAACCATCTCTAGGGTTTACAGAGAATGGTCCGAAAAAGAAAAAAAATCCAGTGAGCGGCAGTTCTGTGGCCGGAAATGCCATGTTGATGCCAGAGGTCAGAGGAGAATGGGCAGACTGGTTCGAGCTGATTGAAAGGCAACAGTGACTCAAATTGCCACCCGTTACAACCAAGGTAGGCAGAAGAGCATCTCTGAACGCACAGTGCGTCGAACTTTGAGGCAGATGGGCTACAGCAGCAGAAGACCACACTGGGTACCACTCCTCTCAGCTAAGAACAGGAAACTGAGGCTACAATTTGCACAAGCTCATCGAAATTGGACAGTAGAAGATTGGAAAAACGTTGCCTGGTCTGATGAGTCTCGATTTCTGCTGCGACATTCGGATGGTAGGGTCAGAATTTGGCGTAAACAACATGAAAGCATGGATCCATCCTGCCTTGTATCAACGGTTCAGGCTGGTGGTGGTGGTGTCATGGTGTGGGGAATTTTTTCTGGGCACTCTTTGGGCCCCTTGGTACCAATTGAGCATCGTTGCAATGCCACAGCCTACCTGAGTATTGTTGCTGACCATGTCCATCCCTTTATGACCACAATGTACCCAACATCTGATGGCTACTTTCAGCAGGATAATGCGCCATGTCATAAAGCTCGAATCATCTCAGATTGGTTTCTTGAACATGACAATGAGTTTACTGTACTCAAATGGCCTCCTCAGTCACCAGATCTCAATCCAATAGAGCATCTTTGGGATGTGGTGGAACGGGAGATTCGCATCAGGGATGTGCAGCCGACAAATCTGCGCCAACTGTGTGATGCCATCATGTCAATATGGTCCAAAATCTCTGAGGAATGCTTCCAGCACCTTGTTGAATCTCTGCCACGAAGAATTGAGGCAGTTCTGAAGGCAAAAGGCGGTCCAACCCCTTACTAGCATGGTGTACCTAATAAAGTGGCCAGTGAGTGTATATACACATTGAATAGATAGATATATAGATGTCAGTGACACACATATACTGTATATGTATAAGGTGATTTTCTGGATTTGTTTTCTCAGTTTGACTCTCATCATTATGGTCTACCTATGATGTCAATTACAGGCCTCTCTCATCTTTTTAAGTGGGAAAACTTGCACAATTGGTGGCTGACTAAATATGTTTTTTCCCCTCTATATTACATAGATAGAAGAAAAGACAGCAATTCAACAGCAGTATATTGTAAAATCACAGCAAGAGACGACAGAATAGAATAGACGGATTGCATACAGTAAATACACATAGAATAGGTAGATATATGTATGTCAGTGATATATACAATTAGTATAGTTTGTGTGTAGCTTATTGTACATGTATTTAATTAATTATGGATAACGGATCTTCCCAGGCTATTAATATGAGCTCACAACTGTATACATAGCCTTTACTGGCTGTTAAAATGGGGGACCCCCAAAAATGATGTAGGGTCCTCCTATAATTAATAACCAGCAAACACTATGCAGACAGCTGTGGGCTGATATTAATAGCCTAAGAAAGGACCATGGATACTGGCCCCCCAGGCTAAAAGCAAAAGCTCTCATCCACCCCAGAAAAGGTGCATCTCTAAGATGTGCCAATTCTGGCACTTAGCTTTGCTCATCCAACTTGCCCTGTAGAAGTGTGGAAAGAGTGGTGATAATTGGGGGGGTTGATGTCATCTTTGTTTTGTCAGGTGACAACAAGCCTTGAGGCTAGTAATGAAGAGGTGTCAATAAGACACCCCCATTACTAACCCTATAATCATATCTTAAAAAAACACACCCAGAAAAAGTCCTTTAATTTAATTCGCTTTAATAAATCATAATTAAACCATACTAATGACTTTGCCCATTTCACAAGCTGCGACAATACAGCCTGTCATGCAGCAGATACACTGTGCTCAGTGTCTTCCTGTGAACTCCTGTTATCTGACTGACATCACCGTGAGCATGAGAAAGTTCTCCTGCTTGCAGTGTGGTCAGACAGATCCCTGGAGTTCACAGCCAATTAACTCACTTCACCTATCTGACGTCAGCATAAGCGCCATGGGAAAATGCTGTATGGTCGCATCATGCAACCATGCAGCCATGCAGCCTGCCATCTAGATGTAGCACAGCTAGACCTGTCAAGGGGCAAATGGATTATCACCTTCTCTGTGGAAAGGTGAGGAATACTGTTGTTTTTTTTTAACCTCTTTTGCAGAAGACAATGGCATCTGTGGAATAGGCGAGGTCGTAAGTATGGTTTAATTAAGATTTATTAAAACAGTCTTTGTCATTCTTTCAATGAAAGGACTTTCTTCTTTGAGTGTGTGTTTTTTATGATATGACTATGGGGTTAGTAATGGGGGTGTCTTATTGACACCTCTCCATTAATAACCCCAGCACTTGATGTCATTTGACAATACAAATGTGACATCAACCCCCCAACTATCATTCCACTTTCCACTGCTACAGGGCAAGGGGGAAAAGCGTGGCTAAGTGCCAGAATTTACACATCTTAGAGATGCACTTTTTCTGGGGCGACTGAGAGTTGATGTTTTTAGCCTGGGGGAGGTCAGCATCCATGGCTCCTTACTTGGCTATTAATATCAGCACGCAGCCATCTGCATAGCCTTTTCTGGTTATTATTATAGGGGACCCTACATTATTTTTTGGGGAGTCCTCCATTTTAATAGCCAGTAAAGGCTAAATATACAGATATGCACTAATAGTAATAGCCTGGAAATCTCCAATGGTATTACCCCCTTCCTAGGCTATAAACATCAGCTACCAGCCATCAGCTTTACCTCTGCTGGTTAAGAAAATTACGCAGGAGCCCAAGCTATTTTTTTCAGAAAATAATCTTTTATTAATTAACTACATGTACAGTAAGGCTGTGTGCACACGGTGCGGTTTCTGCTGCGTTTCCGCAGCGGTTTTGCGGAAACGCAGCAGTTCCGCTGACTAAGTACAGTACAATGAAACCCTATGGGGTTTCAAAAACGCTGTGCTGACGGTGCGGTTTTTTCCGCGCGGTTTTGCTGCGGTTTACAAACCGCAGCATGTTAATTGTTTGTGCGGTTTCCGCAGCGGTTTCATACCGCTACCATAGTAGAGGTGTGAAACCGCAGGGCAAAACCGCAGACCAAAACGCAGGAAAACCGCAGGTCACTTTACCTGCGGTTTTACCTGCGTTTCCGCGCGGAAAAAACCGCAGCGGAATCCGCAACGTGTGCACATAGCCTAAGCTGTACACGCTCTGTACTAATTGTATATGTCACTGACATCTGTATATCTACCAATTCTATGTGTACTTACTGTATGTAATCCATCTATTCTATCCTGTTGGTTTCTGCTGTGATTTTACAATACGCGGCTGCTGATTTTCTGGCTTTTTCTCTATCTATGCAATATATATATATATATGTGTATGTGTCACTGACATCTATGGATCTATCTATTCTATGTGTATTTATCTATTCTGCTCTAAGCTGTCACACTGTGATTTTACTGTATGTGGCAGATGAATTGTTGTCATTTCTAAGGACATAGGTGCATAAAAATTGGACAGCACTCGCATGGTTCAAGTCCTGTGCAATTTTTTTCACACATCCATAGGCTTGCATTAGCTAGTCTAAGCTCCAATTGCAGCAAGTGATTTTACACGCAAGTCAAATACACCTAAGAAAAAAATCGCTGATGTGAGCTGCCCCATAGATTAACACTGGGCCAGTGCTACGTGATGTTTTTTTGCAAAGCACTCAGCCGTATTCTACAGTAGTGTGACTCTGGCCTTATAGTCTCATCAGGAGCATGCCCAGATATTGTTTGGAATGTAGGCATGTGCTAGCCTTAACCACTACTGAGTCATATTATGAGTTGACGTAATGAAATTCACACAAATTGGATTCACTCGTGATTTAAACTTCTTAGGCTGGTTTCACATTAGCGTTTTTTAGCGCAACGCATCATGCGCTATCTGTCGCATGCGCCATGCACCCCTATGTTTAACATGGGGGGCGCATAGTCTTGCGTTTGCACGCTTTCGTATGCGTTTTCGTGCACATGCATTTTTTCGTCGTGTGCGCCTAGCCGCGCCAGACGCAATCTGTTGCATCTTTGGGTCTGCCGAAAAGTGTAAAAAACCGCATGCGCACGGAATGCGACAAAATAACGCATTACAGTCTATGGGAACGCAGGCGTGCGCATCGACTTGCGTTCATCTGCATTTTAGTGCGCATGCATTTTTGGAGTAAAAATGTGTAGACATTGGCTTTAACCCCTAGAGAACGAATGCACATAATGCATGATGCGTTTTTTGTATGCGTTTCTATTGCGCACGATGCGCTCCGCAAAAAAACGCTAATGCGAAAGTAGCCTTACTGTGACTTTCGAGGTGACTTGAAATTCAGCCTACTTATTGGTGGATAAGTTTGGATTCCATGGATTATTGGTAAGTTATTTTGGTCAAATTATACAATATCTATAAATATATACACCTTCAATCTTTCATTCACCGAGATTTGATGTGTGATTTAAGTGTTCCCTTAATTTTTTGAGCAGTATATAAAAAGAATTAAAATAACAGAAAAATCCCAAATCTATTAAAGAGATGTACAATCTAACCTAATCTGACAGATTGGTTTTTGCAGGCATTTTGTCTTTCTGAAACATAAAGTTGGAGCTCAGAGCATGACCGCATATGGCGAATCCAGTTTTTCTCTCTTCTCCCAAAAACCACCCCGACTCCTCGTATCCCATACTCTTAAAATAACGCAGACTACCACTTTTCCTTTGGATAATTATGGCCACAGCGGCCAATTTATTAACAAACAATCAAATATTAACAATAAACATCCAAATATTAAATACAAATAATATGAGGGGAGGGTTCTTGGAGCTAAAAGATCTGGCTATAAAAAACCTTTTTGGCCCAAGACCAAAAACTAAACCACCATGTTACCCCCAGCCGTCCAACCCAGCTCAAGGGCACCGTAACTCCCGTTCCGGGAGACTCACCACCAGAGCTCCCGAGGTAAAAACCCCGTCCAGAGCCCATAACCAAAAAGCCAGATCCCCCATACCATTTTTAAACTGTCGTGAATATTACATCCAACTCCTTCCCCGACCAATCACCGTCAACTCCAAGAACCCCACCCCCGCCCCTTAGCCACTGTGACGACAGCAACAAGCAGCGCCTCGCATAAATTCACACCAAAATGCCTCTGCTACTTTTTCCTCCTTTTTCTTTTTTTTTTTTTTTTTTTTATTAATTACAAAATTCCCCTAAACACCTTTAATTCAATCCTGCTGCCTAAAAAAAGGGAGGGTGGGTGGGTCTTCTCTCCTTCAGATTCGTTGGTGAAGTGTGGCTTTCCCGCACTTTCCCCTGACCAGGCTGCCCCCCCCCACCCCAAACCCCTCCCCTGGCCCATCCCAGCCAACCATTATTGCCCGGCCAAAACAAATTCAAAAACCTACCCGCCCATTGCAGTCATGGGGGGCTTCCTTTAGGCTGTGCCCCCTCCAGCCCCCTTCTTGACCGCATATGGCGAATCCAGTTTTTCTCTCTTCTCCCAAAAACCACCCCGACTCCTCGTATCCCATACTCTTAAAATAACGCAGACTACCACTTTTCCTTTGGATAATTATGGCCACAGCGGCCAATTTATTAACAAACAATCAAATATTAACAATAAACATCCAAATATTAAATACAAATAATATGAGGGGAGGGTTCTTGGAGCTAAAAGATCTGGCTATAAAAAACCTTTTTGGCCCAAGACCAAAAACTAAACCACCATGTTACCCCCAGCCGTCCAACCCAGCTCAAGGGCACTGTAACTCCCGTTCCGGGAGACTCACCACCAGAGCTCCCGAGGTAAAAACCCCGTCCAGAGCCCATAACCAAAAAGCCAGATCCCCCATACCATTTTTAAACTGTCGGGAATATTACATCCAACTCCTTCCCCGACCAATCACCGTCAACTCCAATAACCCCACCCCCCGCCAACCACGAACAGCCCTGACCACCTCAGGCTCGTGAGTGCCCCAAAACCACCAAGGCCCTCTCGATCCCCTCTTGTATTGCCAATGCCCACAGATCAGTGCCGATAGAATTTAAATGAACCCCATCACCCAACCAAAAATTACCGACACCTGCCTCCAACTCAAAGTGCCTGACACTAATGCCCCCATTCCTAGACACAAACCCCGACACTGCCCGATTCAATTTGACCCTTGCCCTGTTAATGCCCTTTAAAGACCTAGCCTGCCTCCACTTTTGCCTCGGAACAACATCCGACCATACAGTCAACACTTCCGGGAAAGATGCCCACAATCTTAAAAAATCGGAACGTATGTCCCTGATCAAGTCCCTCACCGGCCTGACCCCCAAATCGTTACCTCCAACATGTATGACGATAACGTCGGGGGCTCGGTCCAGGCGGACGGACCTGGCAAATTCCGGGAACACCCTGCTCCACACCATACCACGAAAACCCAACCACCGAACCAGAACCTGTCCCCTCCTAAAACCCAACTGCCTACCATCTGGCCTCGCATCAGCTCTCAGCGCACCCCAATACACATAGGAATGTCCAAATATCCAGGCAAGCAAGGGGTCGCCACCTGAAAAAACATAACAGATTATAAAAACAAATTACTTAACCGGAGCCACGACCACTGTTAACGTCGAACATATAGTAAGTAGCGATCCGACTGCCACCCGCCAATTCCCTTGATTGCCTCCGCCCCCAGACCAAGACCGTCCGCCTCAGTTGCCGCTCCGATCCTAAAAGAATGCGACCCGAACCTGTCCTGGGGAAGGCCCAACTCCAACAATCCCTTCTTCAAGACTGCAATGAACTGGAAGCGAGACAAATAGGTGCAATCCGCATGGCACAAAAGAGGCCCCGTCCTACCTGCCCACACATTCCAATATGATTCCAAACAACTACTTGGGCACATTAGTGCCCGACCAATGCGCCCCAAAACTACCCTTCTGCCCCTCCCCAGTTGATCCGTTTTCGAACGCCGGATCCAAAAAACGATGCCCCCTGACCAAAATTCCACATCTTCCGCCTGCAGCCCACCAGGTGAAACCTTGCTGCATGACACCACCTCGCCAATCCGCATTGCTCCAAAAAAAGCCAAAGAAAAAGCCAACCTAAACAGCATCAACTCGAATCCTGAAGTACAAATACCCTCCAGGACTCTGCCTAAGCTTTCCAACGTAGTAAACGAAATAGGCCTTCGTTTATCACAAACTTTCTTACCCCTACGAAAGCCTTTCAACGCCTGTCTCACCAAAAAATTTTTCGTCACGTCCGTCATCCCCTGTAACTTGAAACCGAAAGCCAAGCCTGACACAAATTTATTGACCTTAGCGGCGGACCAACCGCTGTCAGCCGCCTTCCCGACCAAAAACAATACCGCCAACATCCTATCCTCCTCGCTATCAACCCCATCCCATTCTGCCATCCACCGCTGCCATACTCGCCACGAGGATTCGTATGCCGACCAGGTTTGCTGAGATAACGATTCCCGGATTAGTCTTCCCGCTCTTCCAAAATCACCTTCCACAGCTGAGAAGGGCATTCCACGCCCACGACATCCGCTCCTGGTGCCAACTCTCGAAAACGCCCCCACTGAAAACGAGACAAAGAGTCTGCTATTGAGTTCGAAACACCGGGCACATGCACTGCTGAAATCCCTGCATTCAACTCCAGACAGCGAAGAACCAAAACTCTAACCAATCTGATCACTGGGGGAGAAGAGGCCGACAAGCTATTAATCACCGCCACTACACTGGCGTTGTCGCAATGAAAACGCACTTTCCGGTTCGCAAACATAGGACCCCACACGAACACCGCCACCACAATAGGAAACAGTTCCAACAATGCCAAGTTTTTTGTATGGCCCAGCAACTGCCAGGCCTGAGGCCAACGCCCCACGCTCCACTTTCCTTTGCAGTAGGCGCCGTAACCAGAACCACCCGCTGCATCCGTATAAATCTCAAAATCAAAATTGCTCAACGCCTCCTCTTGCATCAGTGACCGACCATTGTAATTCTGCAAAAAACGCTGCCAAACCAACAAGTCCGCCCTATGCTCTTTATTTAAACGAACAAAATGGTGCGGAGCCTTTACTCCTGCCGTCGCACCTGCCAAGCGACGAGAAAAAATGCGGCCCATAGGCATGATCCTACAGGCAAAATTCAAACGCCCCAACACTGATTGCAACTCCTTCAGAGTCACTTTATGCAACTTCGCAATCCTATCCACCTCCTGCTTCAACAATGACAACTTGTCCTCTGGCAAACGACACTCCATCCTTTCCAAATCGATGATTATGCCCAAAAAACTTATAACGGTTTTCGGCCCTTCCGTCTTCTCTGACGCAAGCGGGACACCAAAATGCTCTGCCGTCCAAACCATGGCTGCTAACGCATTCCTACACAACGGTGAATCCGGGGGACCAATAAAAAGAAAGTCATCCAGATAGTGAATGATCGATTCCACACCCGCGACATCCCTTACCACCCACTCCAAAAAAGTACTAAACATCTCAAACAACGAACACGAAATTGCACAACCCATCGGCAAACACCTATCAAGGTAAAAATTCCCGTCCCAAAAGCAACCCAACAGCGGAATGCTGTCTGCATGAACCGGCAATAACCGAAACGCGGACTCGATGTCCGTCTTTGCCAACAAGGCCCCTGACCCATAACGACGCACCCAATGCACCGCCGTATCAAAGGAGGTATACTCCACTGAGCACAACTCTCGGTCAATACCGTCATTGACTGACAAGCCCTTTGGGTACGACAAATGTTGAATCAAACGAAACTTGTTCGGCTCCTTCTTTGGCACCACCCCCAATGGGGAAACAACCAAACCCGCCACTGGAGCCGCGGGGAACGGACCCGCCATCCTGCCCAATTCCACTTCCTTATTCAATTTCGCATCAACCACCTCCGCATGCATTACTGCCGACCGCAAATTTTTAAACGAAAGCGGAACCACATGGCCGGGAGCCGGAATCCTAAAACCCTCCATAAAACCGTGCCAAAGAACACTAGCCTCTGCCCTAGATGGGTATCTATTTAGAAAGGGGGCCATCTTTTGAACTCTCACCGGGCTCTCCCCCTTGACCGGCACCCACGTTTGGCTTACCCTTCCCCTTCTTAAAACATTTTGAAGCCCCGTGGGAGCCACCGTTACAGTGGGAGCACGCATGCCTAAACTTGCAGTTGGTCCCATACTTGCACTGCCCATCATTAAATTGCCAGCACATCCCTGCCTTTTCTCTTCCTCCCTGGGTTCCCTGACCACCACTTCCGTGACCTGCCGGCTGACTACTACCGCCCCCGCTCCCGTGAAAGGACTGCCCATACCTCACTGGAGCCATCACCTTCAACCACAACCCGATATCTTTCTGGTCCCACTTTATCTCTGGCCTTACTGCCTTCCTCTGTCTAAACTGCTCGTCATATCGCAGCCACGCCTGCCCCCCATAGATACGATGCGCCTCCCCAATAGCGTCTAAATAACAGAACAAGCCAGAACAATTATCCGGAGACTTTTCACCTATGACACTCGCCAAAATAGCGAATGCCTGCATCCAATTCACAAAAGTCTGCGGAATCAGACGCCACCTCCTCTTTTCCTCCTCTTCTTTCTTACTATCATCTTTTTTTCCCTTCTCCAGATTAAATTTTTCTAACGGAAGCAGGGAAAATATCTCAACATACTCGTCGCGCCAAATCTTTTCCTTCACCTCTTTTTTCAAATGGGCACCCAGAGGCCCCTCAAAACACACATAAACCTCCCCCTTTGCCCTATCGTCCAGTTTTATCTTATCCCCCTTATCTGTGTCCGTCTGCACCGAGACAGATACCCCCGCCGATGCTCCCTCGTCACCTTCCACAGTGCGAACCGCCTCACCTACTGACTGAGTGACGGAACCACGCCCCGCTAACCATACCCCCGCCGGGGATGGAGCTGCTTCTCCAATTACCCCCCCTTCCAATCTCCGCAATACTTTCGACATAGTATCTAAAATATCCCTGAGTCCTGGCACCTCAGCTCCGGTAGGACCCCTACGCCCCCCTGCTCCCTAACATCTCCCATCCTATCTCCAATCTCATGTAATACAGCCCCTGCGGGCAACAAGCAAGACATAGAGCCATACTCACCAAGCTGCGCGGGTGCTGTGTCCCCGCCAGCCGGATATCCAGAATCCTGACGCCTTCCGTCCTCCTGAAGCACGCTCGGCTGCTCAAGGCCCGCGCCCCTGGCCTCCTCGTCACCAGGGGGGACCCGAGCACGAGAATCCCGACGCTCCCTTGAACTCCCGCCTGAACGGGATCTGCGACGTTCTCTAGACCCGGACCAGCCTGACCGGTCCGTATGACACTCCAGCCGACTGCCGGGCATCCGGTCGGGGGCACCAGTCGCTCTCTCCACCCTCCATTCTGTGTTGGGGCCAGGTCGGGCGGTCTCCAACTGCCCTCTCCCGCCCGCCGCTCTCTCTGCCGTCCGCGCTGTGCTGGGGCCAGGCGGGGTGCCGTCCCACTGCCCCCTCCTGCCCGCTGCTCCCTCTGCTCTCCCTGCAGTGGTGAGGCCAAGCAGGGCGTCCCCTCGCTGCCCCCGCCCGCCCGTTGCGCCACTCCATCTGGCGCCCCGACTGCCAGGCACCCCGGAGCAGTCCGCATCACTGGGGGTACCTGCCGCCGCTCCACCAGGCGCCGTCCTTCCTGTCGCTGCCCGCTGCCGTCCCCCACGTGTGGCAGCAGACCTGCCGCGGCCTGCTCCGTCTCTCTGGGGCCGGCCGGACGCTGCTGGGCACCGCGATGAGTCGTCTCCAGCCCGTGACGTCACTTCCGGTCTCACTTCCTGCTCCTGGCCGCCCTCCGCTCTCCGGCTATGAGCGCCCACAGGCCGGCTGGGCGGATTCCTGCCGGGACGGGCGCTAGGAGGGGAAGCGGCCCCAGTGCCTGCGCTGCCCGCAGGGTCCCTGGAGGGGCTCCGCAGCCGTCGCCTGCTGCGCCGCGTCACCTCCGGCGACAGCCTTTCGGGGGGCCTGGTCCTTCTTCCTCGCCGGCTGGTCCCTGGAGGGTCCGTTGCGCTGAGGATGGTGGAAAGCTGCGTTTGAAGCCATCCTCCCCTCCTGGACCGGGCGGCCTCTTGAAGTCTGGCCATCAGCTGCTCCACGGTCTCCATCTGGCTGCTGCGTTTTAGGTAAGGGTCTTCTCTCCTTCAGATTCGTTGGTGAAGTGTGGCTTTCCCGCACTTTCCCCTGACCAGGCTGCCCCCCCCCACCCCAAACCCCTCCCCTGGCCCATCCCAGCCAACCATTATTGCCCGGCCAAAACAAATTCAAAAACCTACCCGCCCATTGCAGTCATGGGGGGCTTCCTTTAGGCTGTGCCCCCTCCAGCCCCCTTCTTTAATGTGAACTAAGCTTTAGAATTGTGAGTAATGATGATTTTAAACTTTATTATGTATTTCTATTTGTAATCATAGTCTATTTTCCTATTGATAAAGTCAATTGCATCTGTCATTTTCTTTTCCACAGTCGAATCATAGAAATAAAATAATGCTATCGCGTTATATAATTAAGTTAAACTGAGTGATAATGATATTCTCGCATATTTCCATGGTCTGTTTAAACAATAGATGGAGGCTACAATGAAGACTAATATGTATACAGCGGGAGTTCTCTCGAAGATCATTTAGTTGACATGAACTAACACAAAACTATCAGATTGAAAAAAACAAATAGCAGCAGGATCATTTCATGGCGACTGTTCCAGCCATTCAGCTCTGAAATTTCCATTCTCTATCTGAGTGTTTTTTCAGGCATGGACTCTGTCTTCAGCAGAGCTGAATAAATCAAAACAAAAGCCTAACGTTAATTCACTGGAGAAATGAAAGAATTATCGGCCACTGAAAATCCTCTGTCCAGACATAATGTTCAGCTATCTTGTGAAAGACTTTTACTTTTCTCATTGTACACAGCAAATCTGTTTCATTAGTTGCAGCTGTGAACTCCCAGCACACTCGAAATTGAGACTCGTCCTCTGAATTGCTGATCAAGTGACCATACCGAGCGTGTCACTTCTCTGATGAAGGAGCGCACTTCAGGAGTTTAAAGTTGTGCTTGCTGCAACATTCACTAATGAATTTCAATGTAGTTTTTGATAGACCGTCACATTATACAGGATTTTAGGAATTTTATAACATGTTGTGGTGGTAGATGGCAATTTTGGGTGATCCAGAAAAAAAGTCGAAATGGCCTTTGTCTACAAAATTCTAAAAGAAATGGTCACAGCAGAGGTTCTGAGTAGCCTTTAGAAATAGGTAGATTGTTTAATACAAGAGGGTATAAATTCTGAATTTCTTTGTTGGAGTTTCTTGATGGCAAAATCAGATGTTTAATAGTTTGGAAAAAAATATGATAGGGATAAATTTGTGGTCAATAGTAGTTATTTCCAAACCACCATTTACATAACATGGTAATAGCTTCTTATTTGGAAGCAAGCCTGTTTATTACCTGTCAAAAGTAATCATAGTGCCAATAGTAGGGCTGCTTACAGCTGTATTATGGCTTTGTTTTTTGTACTGAGGTATGTAGGGCTTCCACTATACCCCTGGAAGCCTCTTATTTTAACAGACTATCTTGTTTTATATGCACAGCATTATTTTTACAAAAAAAAGTACAATCCAGATCAACCAAATTGAATTTGCCGGCGTTCTTTTGCCCAATTTAAGAACCACTCTTGCTTGGAGGTGAAAGACGTAGAACATAGCAACAATCCGACTGTTTTTGAGGTAAAAGATGTAAAAAATCTTATTTTAACCCCTTCCTGACATTAGACATACTATCTCGTCCATGGTACCAGGGCCTCTATGACCGGGGACGAGATAGTACGTCTAAGCGATCAGCGGTGCAACCGGGGAGGGGCGCCACCGATCGCGACCGGGTGTCAGCTGATTATCACAGCTGACATCTGGCACTTTGGTCAGGGGCGGTCACGGCACGTTAACCCCTGGCACACTGCAATCAAACATGATCGCAGTTTACCGGGGGATTAGGGAAGCATCGGCAGGGAGGGGGCTCCCTCCGTGTTTCCCTGACATCCCCGAAGCAGTGCGATGTGCTGCGCTGCTCTGGGGGCCTCTTTCCCTGCAGGCCCCCGGATCCAATATGGTCATGGGGGCCTTCGGGGGCCTGCAGAGAGGCGCCTTCCTCAGTGCCTGCAGAGAGCAGGCAGTGAGGAAGCCTGTGCAGCGCCTGTCAGATCACTGATCTACAGAGTGCTGTCCAAACTGTCAGATCAGCGATCTGACACATTACAGTAATGTCCCCCCCTGGGAAAATGTAATAACTAGAGTTGAGCGACTTTTGTTTTTTTAGGGTCACGTTTCGTTTCGTGAAACCCGACTTTTCCAAAAGTCGGGTCGAGCAAGATCGTCCGATTATAGGGAAAAGTCGGGGTCGTCCCGAAACACGAAACCCAATGTAAGTCAATGGGGAATAAAAGTCGGCAGTGAAAGGAGGACAGGAAACACACCTACAGTGCCCATTTGAATGCCAAAAGCATCAATTCTTCTTTCTTAAGCTTGTCAACCTTAATTAACTTCATAATACAAGTTACGCACTGAAAAATGGGGGTTATTTGGCTACAAACTGTGGGGGGGGAGGGCTGGCTCCAGGTTTTCATGTGCCCTGGGCGAAAGAGCGCCCCTTTAACACATACCACAACTCATCATGCTCCGATACGGCAGAGAAATAGCGGTATAGTACAATGAAAAATACCTCACTTTTTACATCTCATGACGAGGCCCATCTATTTCTCCATACAGAATCATTGGTCCCATATAATGTTTGAAACAGTATATGATGAGCTCCACATAATGCTACAGTATATGTTGGTCCCCATGGATGAAGCTCCACTGTCTTATGGGCCCAAATAATGCTCCAAACATAATGGGCCCCATTTCTAATGCTCTAGTGTATAATGGGCCCTGTAAATGCTGCTACAGTGTCTGATGTCCACCTTTGGAATGTTCCAGTGTATGGTGGGCCCCATCCATCATTCTCCAGAGTATAGTGCTCCCCAAAAATTGCTGTCCCAACATTGAAAACAATCAAATAAGTCTCCTCGCTAGGGAATCCCTGTACTTGTCTGGACAGGTGCTGTAGCTTGCTTAACAGCTCGCCAGCCGTTCTCACGCCCAGTATGGATTACACGTGATTGCACAAAGGTGAGAAAGGGTACCGTATCCCCAGATAACATGTATGGATAGCGTACACATTCAAAATATATGTCTATACAGCATGAGGCAGGCTCAGACGGTGTTAGGCCCAGTATGGAATGCACGTGATTGCACAAAGGTTAGAAAGGGTACCGTATCCCTGGATAACATGTATGGATAGCGTACACATTCAAAATATATGTCTCAGGAGGCAGGCTCAGACGGTGTTAGGCCCAGTATGGATTGCACGTGATTGCACAAAGGTTAGAAAGGGTACCGTATCCCCGGATAACATGTATGGATAGCGTACACATTCAAAATATATGTCTATACAGCATGAGGCAGGCTCAGACGGTGTTAGGCCCAGTATGGATTGCACGTGATTGCACAAAGGTTAGAAAGGGTACCGTATCCCTGGATAACATGTATGGATAGCGTACACATTCAAAATATATGTCTATACAGCATGAGGCAGGCTCAGACGGTGTTAGGCCCAGTATGGATTGCACGTGATTGCACAAAGGTTAGAAAGGGTACAGTATCCCTGGATAACATGTATGGATAGCGTACACATTCAAAATATATGTCTCAGGAGGCAGGCTCAGACGGTGTTAGGCCCAGTATGGATTGCACGTGATTGCACAAAGGTTAGAAAGGGTACCTTATCCCCGGATAACATGTATGGATAGCGTACATATTCAAAATATATGTCTATACAGCATGAGGCAGGCTCAGACGGTGTTAGGCGCAGTATGGATTGCATGTGATTGCACAAAGGTTAGAAAGGGTACCGTATCCCTGGATAACATGTATGGATAGCGTACACATTCAAAATATATGTCTATACAGCATGAGGCAGGCTCAGACGGTGTTAGGCCCAGTATGGATTGCACGTGATTGCACAAAGGTTAGAAAGGGTACCGTATCCCTGGATAACATGTATGGATAGCGTACACATTCATAATATATGTCTATACAGCATGAGGCAGGCTCAGACGGTGTTAGGCCCAGTATGGATTGCACGTGATTGCACAAAGGTTAGAAAGGGTACCGTATCCCTGGATAACATGTATGGATAGCGTACACATTCAAAATATATGTCTCAGGAGGCAGGCTCAGACGGTGTTAGGCCCAGTATGGATTGCACGTGATTGCACAAAGGTTAGAAAGGGTACCGTATCCCCGGATAACATGTATGGATAGCGTACACATTCAAAATATATGTCTATACAGCATGAGGCAGGCTCAGACGGTGTTAGGCCCAGTATGGATTGCACGTGATTGCACAAAGGTTAGAAAGGGTACCTTATCCCTGGATAACATGTATGGATAGTGTACACATTCAAAATATATGTCTCAGGAGGCAGGCTCAGACGGTGTCAGGCACAGTATGGATTTGACGGCCCAGATTACACAGCGGAGGAGCAGGGAGAGGTAAAGATTGCAAATGCTGTGGCCCTGCCCAAGCAAGGGGGGCCCACTCGTGGGCGTCGGTACTGGCACTGGGCCCCTCATAGTACAGCGGTGTGTCTGACGGCGGGTGTGCACCACCACCGTCAGAGACACTTGATTGCACTGAGGGACCCTGTGCCAGTGCCCGTGCCCAAGAGTCGGCCTACCCACCTGTCCAGGGCAACAGCACTCGCACGGTGTCGTGCGGTAGGTGGTGACCCCGGCCATGGGGGGGAGGCAGCACAGTTAGGGAGTTTTAGAAAGTGGCATATGTTGATGTTGGACATTCAGCTGATGCAAAAGGCGAAATAGGTGAAGTACCAGGAAGAGGTGGACCAAAGCAAGCCATTTTTCTGTCACCCTATGTGTCATCAGGGGAAGGTGGGACAAAATCCTTGGAAACCCATGCATGGTTCATTTTAATGAAGGTTAGATCATCCACATTTTGGGTTGACAGACGGGTCCTTTTTTCTGTCAGGATTGATCCAGCTGCACTGAAGACTCTTTCCGATAGCACACTTGCAGCTGGGCAAGCGAGCTCCTGTAAGGCATATTGGGCCAATTCAGGCCAGGTGTCCAGTTTAGCGGCCCAATAGTCAAAGGGGAATGACCTGTGTGGGAGAACATCGATATAGGAGGAAAAGTAGTTTGTTACCATAGTTGACAACTGCTGTCTCCTGTCACTTTCCATCGATGCAGTATTACCAGTTGTGTGAGCGGTATTTGAAAAATCAGTCCACAACATTGTCATGAAACCCCTGTCTCCAACGCCACTTCTGCTGTGTGCACCACAAACACCTCTGCCAAGCTGCCCCCGGCCCGTACGGCTTGTGTGAGAACCATCACCGCTGCTGTGTGCTGGGAATGCCTCAAGCAACCGATTTACCAGAGTTGCTTGTTTATTAGCCAATATTAGGTCAAGGTTCTCCTGTGGCATGATGTTTTGTAATTTGCCTTTATAGCGTGGATCCAGGATGCTGGCCAACCAGTAGTCGTCATCGTTCATCATTTTGGCAATGCGGGGGTCCCTTTTTAGGATCCGCAAAGCATAATCTGACATGTGGGCCAATGTTCCCGGTGTCAATGATGCACTGTGAGTGCTGGGTGGAGGAGCACTTTCTGGCAAATCCACATCCCTCCAGTCACGCACAAACCCTGTACCAGACCTTGCCACGCCAACATTTTCACTTGCCCCACGAGATGCATCCTCCTCCCCTAAGTAATCATCCCCATCCTCCTCCTCCTCCTCTTCTTCCTCCACCTCGTCCAGGAGAGGTCCCTGAGCAGACAATGGCTGAATGTCATCAAGGATTCCCTCCTCCTCTTCCTCCTCATCAACATTGGCTGCAGACGCCTGCTCCTTAAGGTGCGTCAAAGTTTGCATGAGCAGACGCATAAGTGGGATGCTCATGCTTAGGATGGCGTCGTCTGCGCTTACCAGCCGTGTGCATTCCTCAAAACACTGAAGGACTTTACAAAGGTCTTTCAGCTTCGACCACTGCACACCTGTCAACTCCATGTCTGCTCTCAAAGTGCCTGGCCGTGTATCCTCCCACAAATGCATTATGGCCTGCCTCTGCTTGCACAGCCGCTCCACCATGTGCAGGGTGGAGTTCCACGTTGTTGCAATGTCGATAATGAGGCGGTGGTTGGGAAGGTGGAGCAATCGCTGCAGCTTCTGCATACGAACGGAGTGTACAGGCGACCGGCGGATGTGCGCGCACAGTCTTCGCACCTTCTGGAGCAGGGCTGTTAACTCCGGATAATTTTTGAGGAAGCACTGCACCACCAGGTTCAAGGTGTGAGCCAAGCAAGGTATGTGGCTGAGTTTTGAAAGGGCTATGGCTGCCACAAAATTACGGCCGTTATCACTAACTACCTTGCCTGCCTCAAGATGTACACTGCCCAGCCATGACTCAGTTTGTCGCTTCAAGTACTCGGCCAGCACCTCGGCGGTGTGTCTGTCGCCCAAACACATCATCTGCAACACAGCCTGCTGACGCTTTCCACTAGCTGCTCGATAGGGGGACACATCGTGTGCAACAGTGGCAGCTGCAGATGGAGTGCTCGTACGACTGCGCTCTGTGGACAAGCTTTCGCTTCTGGAGGAGGTGGAGGAGGAGGAGGGTCGAACGCCTACAGCCAACTGTTTCCTATACCGTGGGCTAGGCAGCACTGTCCCACCACCGCTGTCCCCTGTGGACCCTGCATCCACCACATTAACCCAGTGCGCAGTGATGGACACGTAACGGCCCTGGCCATGCCGACTGGACCATGCATCAGTTGTGAGGTGCACCATTCCGCTCACTGACTGCTTGAGTGCATGGACAATGCGGTCTTTCACATGATGGTGGAGGGCTGGGATGGCTTTGCGAGAGAAGAAGTGGCAACTGGGTAGGTCATAGCGTGGTACTGCATAGGCCATGAGTTCGCGGAAAGCTGTGCTTTCCACCAACCGAAAGGGCATCATCTCAAACGAGATTAGTTTGGCAATGTGGGCGTTCAAACCCAGTGTACGCGGATGAGAGACTGAGTACTTTCTTGACCTACTCATAGTGTCTGGGAGGATGAGCTGGACTTGAGAGCTGCATATGGTGGAAGTAGCGGTGGACAGGGCGGACTGAGAGAGGGTTGATGATGGTGATGGAGTTGGTGTTCTTTCTGATGGCCTAGAATCAGTCTTTCGTTGATATAACAGTGGGATTCCCTGACTGCTGTGGTCTTGCAACGACACCTCAACATTTGCTGCTGTGCTAACCGGTGGGCTTACAGTGGGGGAAACAATGTAGCGTTGCTGACTACCTTCGTTGTGATCAGTTGCACATGTGGCACTTGAGGTTTGGTGTTGTGTCCACGCTTGCAAGTGCATGCTGGTTAAATGTCTAAGCATGCAACTGGTATTCAAATTTTTCAGATTTTTCCCTCGGCTAAAGGTCTTTGCGCACTTCTTACAGATAACCTTGGCCTGATCATGAGGATTTTGTTCAAAAAAGTGCCACACTGCACTCTTCCTACTTTGGCAGACATTTTGCGGCCTAGCACGCTGTGATCTTTTGACCCTCTGGACAAGCTGTCCAGCAACTCTTTTGATGTTTGGAACCTGTCTTTGGAGTGCTCCGGGCCTGCCAGATAACAGCTGTTGCGATGTCGATGTCTGCTGTGGATGCTCCTCATCTGAGCTATTGGAAGCAGCACCCTCTTCCCCCAATGGATGCCAATCTGGGTCAACAACTGGGTCATCCATCACCTCCTCTTCAATGTCATGTGCACCTTCCTCTGTGTCACCGTGTATGGTGGTATAGTGTACGGGAAGGGGCACCTGAGTCTCATCAGGGTCAGAATCTGGCTCTGTACACTGCGAGGACAATGTAGTGCTCTGAGTGAATGTACCAGCAGAATCATCCATCAGCGGCTGTGCATCAGTGCACTCCATGTCAGATTCATCTTGGCCTGGGTAATTCACCATTTGACTTGATAATCCAGGCATGGTATGTGAAAACAGCTCCATGGAGTAATCAGTAGTATGGCCTGCGTCATCCTTCAATCTTGGTTGGGGTGAAGGACACAAGGAAAGGTGTGGTTCATGAACATGAGCCTCCAATGACGACTCAGTGCTTTTACTTTTTACAACTGAAGAAGAGGAGGCGATAGAGCTGGAGGCTGAGTCAGCAATGTAAGACAAAACTTTTTCCTGATGCTCTGGCTTTAAAAGCGGTTTGCCAACTCCTAGAAAACTAAGCGTTCGAGGCCTTATGTAGCCAGACGATGACGCAGGGTCAGCACCTCCTGCATTCGGTCCTATTTTGCTCTTGCCACTACCATCAGATCCACCACCAACACCATCATTACCAGCTGCCAACCCCCGCCCAATTCCACGGCCTCTTCCACCAGCCTTCCTCATTTTTGGTAGAAATGTAGACAAAATCCAACAAACTATATAGTAATGTAAAACAAGGTACAAGGTGTCTATAGGACAGGGGAGATTTTGAATTTCTGCACACACTTGTGGACAGTGGACACTTTTGGATTGTGTGAGGCCCACTGATATCTGAGCGCTATGTGACAGGCTCGATGGCACTGCTGTGACAAAAGTGACTAGAGGATAAGGGAGATTTTGAATATCTGCACACACTTTTGGACACTGGACACTTTTGGATTGTGTGAGGCCCACTGATATCTGAGCGCTATGTGACAGGCTCGATGGCACTGCTGTGACAAAAGTGACTAGAGGATAAGGGAGATTTTGAATATCTGCACACACTTTTGGACACTGGACACTTTTGGATTGTGTGAGGCCCACTGATATCTGAGCGCTATGTGACAGGCTCGATGGCACTGCTGTGACAAAAGTGACTAGAGGATAAGGGAGATTTTGAATATCTGCACACACTTTTGGACACTGGACACTTTTGGATTGTGTGAGGCCCACTGATATCTGAGCGCTATGTGACAGGCTCGATGGCACTGCTGTGACAAAAGTGACTAGAGGATAAGGGAGATTTTGAATATCTGCACACACTTTTGGACACTGGACACTTTTGGATTGTGTGAGGCCCACTGATATCTGAGCGCTATGTGACAGGCTCGATGGCACTGCTGTGACAAAAGTGACTAGAGGATAAGGGAGATTTTGAATATCTGCACACACTTTTGGACACTGGACACTTTTGGATTGTGTGAGGCCCACTGATATCTGAGCGCTATGTGACAGGCTCGATGGCACTGCTGTGACAAAAGTGACTAGAGGATAAGGGAGATTTTGAATTTCTGCACACACTTGTGGACAGTGGACACTTTTGGATTGTGTGAGGCCCACTGATATCTGAGCGCTATGTGACAGGATCGATGGCACTGCTGTGACAAAAGTGACTAGAGGATAAGGGATATTTTGAATATCTGCACACACTTTTGGACACTGGACACTTTTGGATTGTGTGAGGCCCACTGATATCTGAGCGCTATGTGACAGGCTCGATGGCACTGCTGTGACAAAAGTGACTAGAGGATAAGGGAGATTTTGAATATCTGCACACACTTTTGGACACTGGACACTTTTGGATTGTGTGAGGCCCACTGATATCTGAGCGCTATGTGACAGGCTCGATGGCACTGCTGTGACAAAAGTGACTAGAGGATAAGGGAGATTTTGAATATCTGCACACACTTTTGGACACTGGACACTTTTGGATTGTGTGAGGCCCACTGATATCTGAGCGCTATGTGACAGGCTCGATGGCACTGCTGTGACAAAAGTGACTAGAGGATAAGGGAGATTTTGAATATCTGCACACACTTTTGGACACTGGACACTTTTGGATTGTGTGAGGCCCACTGATATCTGAGTGCTATGTGACAGGCTCGATGGCACTGCTGTGACAAAAGTGACTAGAGGATAAGGGAGATTTTGAATTTCTGCACACACTTGTGGACAGTGGACACTTTTGGATTGTGTGAGGCCCACTGATATCTGAGCGCTATGTGACAGGCTCGATGGCACAGCTGTGACAAAAGTGACTAGAGGATAAGGGAGATTTTGAATCTCTGCACACACTTTTGGACACTGGACACTTTTGGATTGTGTGAGGCCCAATGAATATCTGAGCGCTATGTGACAGGCTCGATGGCACAGCTGTGACAAAAGTGACTAGAGGATAAGGGAGATTGGATTGCTTTTAAAAAAGCAGTTTGCGGAGCAGTGGGTAAACAGCAATGCCAGCCTGTCAGGAAGCCTTAGAAGGCAGCCCAACAACCAACACCACTGATACACCACTATATAGCCTCCCCTTGCACTGCACACACAGTGACTGGTGTGATGTGCAGGCCAAATTGCTAGCAGCAGAAGCAGTTTTTTTTTCTTCTCAGCAGGACAAAAAAAAAAAATTGGGATTGCTTTTAAAAAAGCAGTTTGCGGAGCAGTGGGTAAACAGCAATGCCAGCCTGTCAGGAAGCCTTAAAAGGCAGCCCAACAACCAACACCACTGATACACCACTATATAGCCTCCCCTTGCACTGCACACACAGTGACTGGTGTGTTGTGCAGGCCAAATCGCTAGCAGCAGAAGCAGTTTTTTTGTCTTCTACCCTGCCTAACGCTCTCCCTACAGAATCAGCAGCAACCTCTCCCTATACTAAGATCGGCAGAAGTAAGATGGCGGTCGGCGTGCACGCCCTTTTATACCCCCTGTGACGCCCACCAAAGCAAGCCAATCACTTGCATGCCCTTCTGAAAGATGGTGGTGACCCCTGCCTATGTCATCACGGTGCCCACAGTGTCCGTGGATCCTGATTGGCTGAAAAAGAGCGCAAAACAAACTTTTGAAACGCGACTTTGGCGCGTAAGTCGCCGACCTCGTGGCCGACCTCATCCTAGGGTCGGGTTTCGTTTCATGAAACCCGACTTTGCCAAAAGTCGGCGACTTTTGAATTTTTTCGACCCGTTTCGCTCAACTCTAGTAATAACGTAAAAAAATAAAGTACAAAAATAATTTATTAAAAATTGCTAAATAAATAAAAAAAAAATAAATATATATATTCCCTAATAAATTCATTTTTTGGAAATGAAAAAAAAACCATTAAAAGTACACATATTTAGTATTGCCGAATCCGTAACTACCCGCCCTATAAAACTATCCCATTAGTTAACCCTTTTAGTGAACCCCTTAAAAAATAAGAAACAAAGCAAAAAAAATACTTTATTATCATACCGCCGAACAAAAAGTGCAATAACACATGATCAAAAAGATGAATATAAATAATCATGGTCCCACAAAAAATGAGCCACCATACAGCGTCATCAGCGAAACAGTAAAAAATTTGGGGTCCAATCTCTCCTGTTACCCTTGGGAAAATAAAAAATTGGGTGCAAAAATATCATTTTTTTGTGGAAAAAAAAATATGATTTTTTATTTTTATGGCTTTACGTTATAAACGTCTGTGAAGCACTTGGGGGTTCAAAGTGCTCATCACACATCTAAATAAGTTCCTAGGGGGGTCTAGTTTCCAAAATGGTGTCATTTGTAGGGGGTTTCCACTGTTTTGGCACATCAGGGGCTTTCCAAACGCGACATGGCATCCGATCTCAATTCCAGCCATAAAAGTCAAATGGCGCTGCTTCCCTTCCGAGCTCTGCCATGCGCCCAAATAGTTGTTTACCCCCACATATGGGGTATAAGCATACTCAGGACATATTGCACAATAACTTTTGGGGTCCTGTTACCCTTGGGAAAATACAAATTGGGGTTAGGGCTAGGGCTAGATTTGGGGCTAGGGTTAGGGCTGGGGTTAGGGTTGGAGTTAGAATTGGGGGGTTTCCACTGTTTAGGCACATCAGGTGCTCTCCAAATGCAACATGGCGTCTGATCTCAATTCCAGCCAATATTCATTATGCAAACTAGGGGGCAGGTCAGTGAGGGATCAGTGTCCTGTCAGCAGTCTGCATTATTAATATCTAATCAGAGCACACATACACCAACCCGAATTAGGGCATAAGAATCTCATTAACACAAAACTGAAAACAAAGATTAAGAAACAACAAGAAGATGGATTTTATCAACCAAGGTATCATTTTATTCTGTATAACGGCGCTGACCTGACACTGTGTGTAGGTTACTATGCATAATCCTGCTGACAAGTTCCCTTTAAAGTGTTATTCCCATATTTAGACATTTATGGCAAAGCCAGAGGATGTCTATCTACACAATGGGGAAAATCAAACTCTCATCACACATAGTTATGCAGCCACTGTAAATTAATTAGCAGGTGTGAATGCATGGTACAAGAATATGCTTCCTTACTATCAAAATAGTAACAAGATTAGGATGCAATTTACAAACAACTACAGAGGCATAGCAGTAATTAACTTTGATTTCTTATTATCACTTCCAACTTTCCTTTATTTCCCAAATAGAGTTTATAATTAATCTGGCAACAGATAAGTAATAAGTATTTAACCAGTTCAGAACTGGTCAATTTTATCCGATCAGGCTCATTTTGGGGTTTTTATCATACTGGAGCTTTTAACAGCACTAAAAAATTCTCATGTTTTACTATGTAAATTTTGTTTGCCTTTTTTTGCGATGTGTGGGGCTTCATTTTTATGTTCTCTTTCTATATTCCTTTTTTTCTGCTGATATAGAGAAACAAATGTTAAAAAATATAAAAATACATTTCTACATTTCCTCTTTCTTTTATTTTTCTTCCAATCATAGAGAACAGCTAAAAATGTTTTAAATTGCATCACCGTTAATATTAAAATTATTTTTATAAATTTGACATTTTTATCAATGGGGTTGTGGCTAGAAACAGTAATTCAAACAGGTAGTTAAGTTTTTTTTTTTAGTTGATGCTTTTTCAGTTATATTTTTGAATTTTTTCTTTAATCGTTTTTGCTTTTATTTAATTAAAAAAATAATTTGTTAAAAGACCTTTGTGGACTATGTTAACATATTAATATATTATTTTATTTTATTGCAAATGTACCCTTCAATTGAGGCTAAATACTCAGACATCTGTATGATCTCCTGGGACTCAGCAGCTCCTGCTCCCTCACTACGCCCAGCCATCACATAATCACTAGGTCTGGAGAAGGAAGCACTGTCAATGGTTCTTAATCTTTATACTTAAGCACTGGTTAAACTTCTGTATACAGAGATCAAGATGAAAAACATAGTAATAATTTGTTATGAGCAAATTGACTGAAATTAGAATTTACCAGTTACATATTTACACAGTTACATAGGTTGAAAAAAAACCCATGTCCAACAAATTCATCATTTGTCCACCAATTGTACATTTTTTCACTTGTTTAACTATAACCCACAATATTATGTACACCGAGGAAATCATCCAGCCCTTTTATAAAACCTGTTATTGTGTCTGCCATTACTACCTCAATATTCTGACCTAACAGTAAAGAATCCTTTACTTTTTAGCTGCTGGAATCGCCTTCCTTCCATCCATAATGAGTGCCCCCAGGTCATTAGTATGGTCTTTGGAATAAATGTCATGTGCCAGCCCTTTGTACTGACCACACCTATATTTATACATGTAAATGTCCCCTGAGACGTCTTTTTCTAAACTAAACAAGCCCAACTTTTCCTACATCTCAGTATATGAAAGGCCTTCCACCCTTTGCAATAATCTAGTTGCCCGCCTTTGAAATTGCTCTAACTTCTGAATATACTTTTTTAAAATGTGGAGTCCAAAACAGTATCCCATATTGTACAATTGTGGCCAAAAGTATTGACACCCCTGCAAATTTGTCAGATAATACTCAGTTTCTTCCTGAAAATGATTGCAAACACAAATTCTTTGGTATTATTATCTTCATTTAATTTGTCTTAAATGAAAAAACACAAAAAGAATTGTCCTAAAGCCAAATTGGATATAATTCCACACCAAACATTAAAAAGAGGGTGGACAAAAGTATTGGCACTGTTCGAAAAATCATGTGATGCTTCTCTAATTTGTGTAATTAACAGCACCTGTAACTTACCTGTGGCACCTAACAGGTGTTGGCAATAACTAAAGCTGGAGTCACACATAGCGACTTACCAGCGATACCGGCACCGATATCAAGGTGTCAGGATCGCTGGTAAGTCGCTATGAGATTGCTGGTGAGCTGTCACACAGACAGCTTCACCAGCGATCAGCACAGCAATGCCGAGCGCCCGGCATCGCTTGCCATCCCTGTAAAAAATTGAATTAAAATAAAAAATATTGTTATTCTCACCTTCCGGCGTCCCGCGCAGCATTCCCGCCTCTCTCCACACTGCGGTCCCAGTAATCCTTTGCGAGAATGACCGCGAGACATCACGGTCTCGCGGGAGCGCGAAGTCTCGCGGTCATTCGTGCAAAGGATTACTGGGACCGGAGCGTGGAGAGAGGCGGGAATGCTGCGCAGGACGCTGATCGCTGGTCTCCCGCCTGTCACACGCAGCGATGTGTGCTGGCCAGCGGGAGACCAGCGACCAAAAAAATGTCCAGAGGTTTTTTACAGCGATCAGCGATCCCAGCAGGGGGGCCAATCACTGATCGCTGTCACACACAGCGATCTCGCTGGTGAGATCGCTGTTACATCACAAAAGTTGTGACTCATCAGCGATATCGCTAGCGAGATTGCTGTGTGTGACTCCCGCTTAAATCACACTTGCAGCCAGTTGACATAGATTAAAGTTGACTCAACCTCTGTCCTGTGTCCTTGTGTGTCCCACATTGAGCATGGAGAAAAGAAAGAAAACCAAAGAACTGTCTGAGGACTTGAGAAACCAAATTGTGAGGAAGCATGAGCAATCTCAAGGCTACAAGTCCATCTCCAAAGACCTGAATGTTCCTGTGTCTACCGTGCGCAGTGTCATCAAGAAGTTTAAAGCCCATGGCACTGTGGCTAACCACCCTAGATGTGGACGGAAAAGAAAAATTGACAAGAGATTTCAATGCAAGATTGTGCGGATGTTGGATAAAGAACCTCGACTAACATCCAAACAATTTCAAGCTGGCCTGCAGTCCGAGGGTACAACAGTGTCAATCCGTACTATCTGTGGGCATCTGAATGAAAAGGTACTGTATGGTAGGAGACTCAGGAAGACCCCACTTCTTACCCCGAGACATAAAAAGCCAGTCTGGAGTTTGCCAAAGCTTACCTGAAAAGCCTAAAACGTTTTGGAAGAATGTTCTCTGGTCAGATGAGACAAAAGTTGAGCTTTTTGGGCAATGGCATCAGCATAAAGTTTACAGGAGAAAAAAAGAGGTATTCAAAGAAAAAAACACGGTCCCTACAGTCAAACATGGCGGATGTTCCCTGATGTTTTGGGGTTGCTTTGCTGCCTCTGGCACTGGACTGCTTGACCGTGTGCATGGCATTATGAAGTCTGAAGACTACCAACAAATTTTGCAGCATAATGTAGGGCCCAGTGTGAGAAAGCTGGGTCTCCCTCAGAGGTCATGGGTCTTCCAGGAGGACAATGACCCAAAACACACTTCAAAAAGCACTAGAAAATGGTTTGAGAGAAAGCACTGGAGACTTCTAAGGTGGCCAGTAATGAGTCCAGACCTGAATCCCATAGAACACCTGTGGAGAGATCTAAAAATGGCAGTTTGGAGAAGGCACCCTTCAAATATCAGGGACCTGGAGCAGTTTGCCAAAGAAGAATGGTCTAAAATTCCAGCAGAGCATTGTAAGAAACTCATTGATGGTTACCGGAAGTGGTTGGTCGCAGTTATTTTGGCTAAAGGTTGTGCAACCAAGTATTAGGCTGAGGGTGCCAATGCTTTTGTCTGGCCCATTTTTGGAGTTTTGTGTGAAATGATCAATGTTTTGCTTCATTCTCTTTTGTGTTTTTTCATTTAAGACAAATTAAATGAAGATAGTAATACCAAAGAATTTGTGTTTGCAGTCATTTTCAGGAAGAAACTGAGTATTATCTGACAAAATTGCAGGGGTGTCAATACTTTTGGCCACAACTGTAGATGTGGCCTCACCAGTGATTTATAAAGTGGTAACAAAATTGTATCTCTCTTTTTATGCACTCAAAAGACTAGTTTGAGTTTGCCTCTGCTGCTTGACTTTGAGTGCTGCTGCTCAGCTTACTTGTAATCAGAATACCCAAGTTCTCCTGTTCTGCTGTCTCGAATATACTCCCATTTAATGTATATGCAGCAGTAACATTACTCCATTCTAGATCCATTACTCTTCATTTATCTACATTAAACCTCATTTGCCCATTCAGAAATCTTATTCAGATTGTTTTGCAAAATTTTATTGCCAAGATCAGATTTTAGTATCCTACATCGTTTGGTGTCATCAGAAAAGACTGACACTTTACTCTCAATCCCATCCACGAGGTCATTAATAAACAGATTAAAAAGAATGTCATCCATCTTAAATTGGATTTTATGAAAATACACACCCCTCCACCTTTTTTGTCATTCCTGTGCTTTCTGAATGTTGAGTAACCCTCTACATTTTTCACACAGTCATGGCTTTCATCAAGCCACCATATAGTAATCTGTGGCTGACAAGAGTCTACAAATCATTCATTTTGTTTTCAAGACTTCTTGCATTTGCCAGCTAACATTTAATACTATTAGCATATTAATTACTACTACTCTCCTCCCTACTTTCCTTGCATATCCCAGCCCCCCTAAATCCTCATTAACCCCAACTGTCTCACTTTCTCTGTCTACTCTATTTATCCTCTTATTTCCCTCCCTCCCCCAAGATCCTAGTTTAAAAGCCCAGCATCCTCCCCATGAAGGTGCAGCCCTTCCCTACCATACAGCCTGTAGCCGACAGAGTAGTCAGACCAGTTCTCCATGAACCCAAGCCTTTCTTCCTGCACCAATTTCTAAGCCACCTATTTATCCCTCCTTCTTTCTAGTGACGCCAGTGGCACTAGCAGTATTTCTGAAAACACCACCTTGAGGGTCCTCGCATTGAGCTACTCTACTAGTTCACTGCAAACATTTTTAAGGAACTTCTACATCCCTCTTATTTTGTAATTGGTACCGATCTGTACCGTGACTGCTGGGTTTTTGCCATCCCCACCCAGCACCAGCACACAACACACTGTCCAAAATTCACGATCACAATGGCAGTTGACCTAGTTTGTGCTCCTAATTATAAAGTCCCCTAGCAACAACATTTGTCTGGCTTTTGATGAACTCCTATATCCCTCTTTCCTACAGCAGTTGTTTTCTTGGTTGCGATGAGCAATGTCCTGCTGTAGTGATCTCAGATCTGAGCAAGCATTCCTAATATCAGCCAAAAAGGCATATTTACTAGATTGTGCCAGATCAGGACTGAGCTCCCTGACACTTTTACCACTACCCCTTCTAACTGCTACCCAGCTTCCTATTTCAGGGTCCTGATCTTCTCCATGTCCACCCTCCTCCAAATCACTGGCCCCAGCCAGCGAAAGCTCAGTGAGCTCTAAACTCCTCTCCAGGTTTCCATTATCCTTAATGTTGCAAGCTGCATATTTAGATCCTTTACCTGGGCTTCCAAACATGTAACTCACTGACATCGAGAGTTACATTCACCCTCAAACAGTTTCTCAAGGCATGCATACATCGCACAAGATGCACACCTGGTAGCGTTGTCCATGGAGCATATGTTAAATGGGGATAAAGAATATAGATAAAAGTAGAAAAAAACAATGGAAAACTAGTATGGAAAATACCAAACTATGCTTTTTTGTTAAACTATATAATATTGTGTTTAACTATGCCCTTATCTGCAGCCCCGCACTTAAAATGTAGTGTTCGCTCCGCTCAGCAGCCTTGCTTAGAGTCACTGGAACTTGTTGCTCTCCAACCAGCATGGATTTTCTCTGGAAATATGATACTAAAGTTATTCACTGCCAACTGACTGATGCTTATTATTATCTGGGGTCTCTCCCATCTCCAGAGCATAATAAATGTAGGATGGAAAGAAGCTAATACCTCACAGCTTATCTGTCCAGCTGCCTTGCAGTTCACTGACTGCTATCTGACCAGGGCCTCTTCTTTCAGGCATTGCTTGCCTCATCCACCTCTTCTTCATTATCGACTTGGACCAGGCTTCAAGGGTTATTGCACACTGGTTCATCAAATTGTGGCCAGGTATTTTTTTTGTGATCCTCGCAGATCATAACTGTGAATTTAAAGAGGATCGTTCTTCTCTAGCAACAAAGAATATTTAACTTCTTTGTGGGGAGTCTGGCTTTTACTGGCTCCTAGACAGAGATCTTGTGCAATCTGCTTACTTTGCATGTACATTTTAGAATGTCACTGCAGAGTAAAGTGTGGACATTTATAGCCTATGGAGAGTCCAGAACAAGGTAAAACAAAACTAATCAAGTAAAGTAAGACACTTGGGCAGTAGAGGTACTGTCACACTTAGCGATGCACCAGTGATCCCGACCAGCGATATGACACTGTCAGGATCGCTGGTGCATCGCTAAGTGGTTGCTAGTGAGCTGCCACACAGGCAAATCTCACCAGCGACATCACAGGGGTCGGGGGTCGCTACTTGCCTGTCAGACGAGGCGATCCTGACGTCCTCCCGCCCGACTCCACGCTCGTCGCTCGTCGTCACAGCAGGAAGCCCAGCAGGAAGCTGACGACGAGAAACGGTCCAGGACGTTCTTGCGCGATCAGCGATAACCAGCGGGGGAGCCGGTCGGAGGTAAGCATCAGACATAGCGGTATCGCTAGCAATATCGCTATAACGTCACAAAACCAGTGACGTTATAGCGATATTGCTAGCGATATCGCTTAGTGTGACAGGCCCTTTATGATCATAAATTGTTAAGTTTGAAAGTAATACTGAACAAAACATTACAATGGGGAAAAACAAAAACCTTGAACTTTAGAAAAGCTAAATTCCTTCAATTGGTGGTCATATATTCTGGAGATTTGGATGGAAACTTTGATCTAAGTGCTCAGTAAAGACCATAGGATAAATACAAACCTATCTTTATTGTGATTTTTGTGAGGCAAAATGAATAAATTAACAGCAATTCAAAAACTCTATTTTTTATACCATGCATACTATACTGTGCATTAAAACTGTCATGATGAACGGTTTATTCTAGGGGTCAGTACCATTACAGAGGTATCAGAATTTTACAGATTATTCTATATTTTGCTACTTTTGCACACTAAGATAAGTTATGTGGCTGAATAAAAAAACATTTTTTGCTTTTTTTTATGGTATTCACTGTAGGGATTAAATAGTGTAAATGCTTTATAGACCGGATCATTACGCATGCGTCAATACCAAATATATGGTGGGGGTTTCTTTGCACAAAAATGTGTATTCTATTTTACGGGTTGTCAAACAAAAAATAAAATATAGGTCTCTCATTTGGAGGCTGTTAGTAGTCGCAGTAAACTCTTTGATCCCGGGCGATTTTGCAGATCTTCATTATGCTATGATCCTGCCCAGACGAACGGCACTGTTTGGAATGCTGTGTCTTTGTGGTTTTAATACCGCGCCTGCTGTATAAAATAAAAAAATAAAAAACAAAAAATAAATTTGACAATTGTTCTTTTAAAAAAAGATGCAATTTTTGTTAATAAAAGTTTATTTAATTTCTTTATAAAGAATTAATGTTTTAAAAAAATAGTTTATTAGGCTAGTTTCACATTAGCGTTTACGGCCGCAGCGTCGGGCTGCGCACGGCCGCCGCTAAGCCCTGCCCCCTGCCGTGCCTCTGCCGGTAGCTCCGCCGGGCTCATGACGCTGCATGCGTCCTGCGTCCCCTATCTTTGTCACTGGGGATGCAGGCCGTGCGCAGTATGCGTTTAGCGGCGCATGTGTCCTTTTGACGGTGCGCCGACCAGCGCCAAACGCAACCTGTTGCATTTTGGTTGCGCTCGGCGCACCATCAAAAGGACTATGCGCCGCCAAACGCATACTGCGCATGGCCTGCATCCCCAGTGATAAAGATAGGGGATGCAGGTCGTATGTAGCGCGGAGGTGCGGCAGGGGGCGGGGCTTAGCGGCGGCCATGCGCAGCCTGACGCTGCGGCTGTAAACGCTAATGTGAAACTAGCCTTACAACAGACATTTAACCCTTGTCCTGGATAATCCATAGTGTGGCCCAATGGTCAGATTGTTAGATAACTGATTTTGATGTCAGTGGAACTTGTCTTTTGAAGCTCGCGTCCGATGTCCTATTTTCTGGAAATTTCATTTCTTTATTATTTTTATTTTTCGTTTGATAACCTGTAAATTAAAATGGACATGTTATCTGAATAGTATGACTAATTATTCTGAAATTCTGTTTAAGTGATGATATATTAACTATTTAGTAACTTTGACATGTGTCATCTGACTACTTGGGGCTTTGTTTTTGAATCTTGGATTGATATAAGCGATGTATAGTCATTATCTATGTAAGTTGTACGTGGTATTTCCTGAATAAGGGGTTGTATTAACCTTGAAATGCATTGAATAAACCACTGTTAAACTTCTATCATATTTCGGAACTTCATCATTTGGGCAGCGCGGACAAAAATCCACATCCTACCTTGCAGTAAACGGTATTATCCAGTCGGTGACCGACTTGTGGTTCTGTGGAAGCCTATACCTGCTACACGTGCTTTGACTGCTGAACGTCAGGTGAGCAGTTCTTTGAAAAATCGCTGTTTAATTTGTTGGATAAGACCCTATATTGCACTTTGGGTCTCCCTTTACCCCAATACTATAACATAATTATAGCATATTATGTAATGTTTAATAATGTAATGTATAATTTAACATAACGTGAACCTTCAGGGTCCCCAATATCTGTAGGGCAGCGAACAACATATAGGTAGGGGGAAGAGGTTCATTCCGATTCCTCAGATAAAATTCAAATCTTTATTCGATCATAGCTAAGATGTCATTTCATCTGTAAACAAAAACACAAAAAGAAGTAATAAAAGTTTGAACTGCAGTCTTGTGATCTTTGCCAGCTCATATAAAAATTGCGATTGGAGGAAGTTTGCTTTGTCCTCCTCTTCTTCTTGTGTTTTTTCTCTGAGTGAAATGGAATTTTAACTATGATTGAGTAAATACTTGAATTCTATTCAAGGAGCTAGAAAGAACCTCTCCTCCTTTCTAGATTGTTACATACATCTGATCAGATGAAGTTCCATGCAACTGAAGGTTTTGGACATTAAAAGTGAGCTGACTTTCCCGTTACCACGAGCAGCGAAGAACATGCACTAGTTATTATTTTTACTCCTTGATGCATTCTGGTGAAATTTTTGTCCAAGATAATCATTAATAGGAATGACATCATTGATTCCAACGTTGTCTCTGCTATAAACCAGTAGCTATTTATAGGGCTTACATAGGCGAAACATGTCCCTCAAACATATCTTTTACTTTAAGAAATAAACACATGCAATGTACTAATTTGCTTTTAAGATAGGAGCCGCTATCATAAGGTATCTAGCTGTCTGATGATTTTCAGAATACTGTAGGTCACTAAATAACATTCTGTAAACTATTACTTTAGGCCATGTGCACACGGTGCGGATTCTGCTGCGGATCCACAGTGTTTCAGGCTATGCGGGTCCGCAGCAGTTTCTGCTGTGTTGTACAGTACCATTGTTTTCAATGGTAAACTGAAAAACATTGTGCACATGCTGCAGATTTTTCCAAGTGGATTTGCTGCAGGTTCAAATCCACAGCATGTCAATTTTTGGGTGGAATCCGCAGCGGTTTCACACCTCCATTGTAGAGGTGTGAAACCGCAGGGCTAAACTGCAGGCTAATCCACAGGTAAACCACAGGTCTTTTGACCTGAGAATTTACCTGCGGATTTTTCCAAATCCGCGTGGAAAAATCCGCAGGACCTCAAACTACGTGTGCACATAGCCTTACACTACCTGTGCCCTTTGTTGTATCGATAAATTAAACACATTGATCATATTAATAGTAATTCAAGCTTCTTGAAAACTTTTCTTCTTTCTAAATCATTACATTTATGCAGAACATGACATATTTTTCTTTTTGCACTTCCTACAAGACTTCTGGTTGCTTGGTAACTGCAAATATTACATATCTTGAGAGCTTTAGTAAATATCATTGAAGTAACAAGGAACCATGGGATCCTATTTTGGGGGTATTTTGCTTGTTACAAATCAGCATAGGAGACTCAAAAACAAAAAAAGTAATTTATCATTGTAATACTTGCAACTATTCTTCCAGAATTTACTAGGTCCTTGTTGGTCTCTTAAGAGGGTTTTTACACCGATTTTGTGACGTTATAGCGATATCGCTATGTGTGATACTTACCTCCGACCGGCTCCCCCACTGTCCATCGCTGATCGCGCGAGAATGTCCGGCTCCATTTCTCGTCGTCAGCTTCCTGCTGAGCTTCCTGCTGGCGCCGGCGAGCGAGGCGTGGAGGCGGGCGGGAGGACATCAAGATTGCTGTGTGTGAAAGGTGAGTATCGAGCGCTGCGTCGCTGCTGCATCACTGTGAGGTCTGCCTGTGTGACAGCTCACTAGTGATCATTTAGTGATGCACCAGCGATCCTGACCGGGTCGGATCGCTGGTCGAATCACTGGTGCATCGCTAAATGTAAAGGGGCCTTTAGCTTCTTAAAATCAAAAGCACAGGTAAATAAATAAAAGGAACTTTTAAATTTCCCCAAATAATCCAATTACAGAAGTAACAAAAAGGCTACAAGGTCACAAAGTAAAATACACAAACAGGATGCAGCAGATCCTCTTTCTAAAGAAGATAACACAAGTGCAAAATACTGATGAAACAACCACTCTCAGCCAACCAACCACTGAGGGGGTGATTGTCTAGTATTAGAATTGCATGCAGATGAAGCCTCCAGTAGGGTGGAAGTCCCACACATGTATAGTCCAGTGCTAATCCAACAGCCTATTACACGCCCTTACCCATTCAATCAGGTGGACATCCAGTTTGTACATTTTCCTTTGTGACCTTAGCTGGTAAATACCATTGCCTTGTTACTATGTTATTATTATTATTATTATTATTATTATTATTATTATTGTTGTTATTATTATTATTTATATAGCACCATTGATTCCATGGTGCTGCACATGAGTAGGGGTTACATACAAATTACAGATATCACTTACAGTAAGCAAACTAACAATGACAGACTGATACAGAGGGGACAGGACCCTGCCCTTTCGGGCTTACTTGCTACAGGATGGTGGGGAAGGAGACAGTAGGTTGGGGAGTTGCAGCAGTTCCGGTGTTGGTTGAGGTGATATCTCCAGTAGTGGTGAGGAGGTAGTGGGGTCATTACAGGCTGTAGGCTTTCTTGAAGAGGTGAGTTTTCAGGTTCCGTCTGAAGGATCTGAATGTGGTTGATAGACGGACATGTTAGGGCAAAGAATTCCAGAGGATGGGGGCTATTCGGGAGAAGTCTTGGAGGCGGTTGGGTGAGGAGCGAATAAGTGTGGAGGAGAGAAGGAGGTCTTGGGAGGATCGGAGATTACATGAGGGAAGATATCGGGAGATTAGTTCAGAGACATATGGGGGAGACAGGTTATAGATGGCCTTGTAGGTCAGTATTAGTAATTTGAACTGGATACGCTGAGGGAATGGAAGATTTGCAGAGGGGAGAAGTGGAGGAGTAGCAAGGAGAGAGATGGATTAGTCGGGCAGCAGAGTTAAGGTTGGACTGGAGAGGTGCAAGGCTGTTAACAGGGAGACCACAGAAAAGGATGTTGCAGTAGTCGAGGCGGGAGATGATGAGGGCATTCATAAGCATTTTAGTAGCTTGAGGGTTGAGGAAAGGACGGATTCTGGAAATATTTTTGAGTTGGAGGCAACAGGAGATAGAAAGAGCTTGGATATGTGGTTTGAAGGACAGGGCAGAGTCAAGGTTAACTCCGAGGCAGCGGACTTCCGATACCGGGGAAAGCTAGATATCATTAGTTGTGATAGATAGGTCAGGTAAGAAAAATCTGTGAGATGGAGGAAAGATGATGAGTTTGGATTTGTCCACATTGAGCTTAAGGAAGCGAGAGGAGAAGAAGGATGATATGGCTGATAGACACTCTGGGATTCTGGACAGCAGAGAGGTGACGTCTGGGCCAGAGAGATAGATGTGAGTGTCGTCAGCATAAAGGTGGTACTGGAATTCATGGGACTTTTTGAGTTGACCCAGGCCAAGGGTATAAATTGAGAAGAGTAGAGGTCCTAGAATAGAGCCTTGGGGGACTCCACAGAGAGAGGGTGGGATGAGGAGGTAGTGTGGGAGTGGGAAACGCTGAATGTGCGGTTTGAGAGGTATGAGGAGATCCAGGAAAGGCCAAGGTCTTTGATGACAGTAATCATACTGACCAGAAGAATAAAACTGCCTTATCAATTTTACCACACACAGAATGGCATAACCCCTCCCAAAAAAATCCTGAATTTCTAGTTTTTGTTCATTCTGCCCGAAAAGGAAACCAATAAAAAAGTTAACTCGTTCCACAAAAAAACAAGCCCTAACATGACTCTGTGGGCCACAATATGTAAATATTATATCTCTCAAAATATGGTGATGCAAAAGCTATGTTTTGCAATAAAAAGCATCTTTTAGTGTGTGACAGCAGCCAAACATAAAAACCCAGTATAAATCTGGTATCACTGTAATCGCACAGACTCAAAGAATAAAGTCACTGATACCGCATGAGGAATGGCATAAAAAATAAACAAAACCAATTCTTCACCTGTTGTTGATTTGTTCATTTTGCCTCCCAAAGATCGCAGCAAGGCTTGGTGCACATTTATCCTGTGCTCTGGGCTGAGCGCTTGCACTGGGGTTTCCATGTAAATCTCTGAAATACATGATTAACCCCTTAGTGACAGCCATTTTGCAGCTTAATGACCAGGCCAATTTTTACAATTCTGACCATTGTCACTTTATGAGGTTATAACTCTGGAACGCTTTAACGGATCCTGCTGACTATGAGTTTGTTTTTTCATGACATATTGTACTTCATGTAAGTGGTAAAATTTCTTCAATGTGACTTGTGTTTAGTTATGAAAAAAACAGAAATATGGCGAAAATATTGAAAATTTTACAATTTTAAACTTTAAATTTTTATGCCCTTAAATCAGAGAGATATGTCACACAAATTTCTTATTAAATTACATTTCCCGCATGTCTACTTTACATCAGCATAATTTTGGGAAAAAAAAATTTTTTGTTAGGAAGTTATAAGGTTTAAAAGGTGACCAGCGATTTCTCATTTTCACAACAAAATTTACAAAACCATTTTTTTAGGGACCGCATCATATTTAAAGTCATTTTGAGGGGTGTACATGACAGAAAATATCCAAACGTGACACCATTCTAAAAACTAGACCCCTGAAGGTGCTCAAAACCACATTCAAGAAGTTTATTAACCCTTTACATGGTTCGCAGGAACTGAAGCAATGTGTAAGGAAAAAATTAACATTTAACTTTTTTTGCAAAAAATGTATGTCAGAACCAATTTTTTTAACTTTTACAAGTGTTAAAAGAGAAAATAAAACACACATTTTTTTGTGCAATTTCTCCTAAATACGCCGATACCCCAGAAGTGGGGGTAAACCACTTTTTGGGTGCACGACAGAGCTTGCAAAGGAAGGAGCGCCGTTTGACTTTTTCAACGCAAAATTTGCTGGAATTGAGATCGGACGCCATGTTGCATTTGGAGAGCCCCTGATGTGCCTAAACAGTGGAAACCACCAACAAATGACCCCATTTTGAAAACTAGACTCCTTAAGGAACTTATCTAGATGTGTGGTGAGCACTTTGAACCTCCAAGTCCTTCACAGATGCTTATAACATAGAGCCGTGAAAATAAAAAATCATTTTATTACACAAAATTGATCTTTTTGCCCCCAAATTTTTATTTTTGCAAGGGTGACAGGAGAAATTAGACCCCCAATAGTATCTTTCTTGTGCTGGCTTATGTTTTACGCATAGCGCTATATGGTGGTTTATCATATTATATTGGGTTATATGCCCTCTGTGCTATAGAAGCGCTTGGCATTTTGCTTATTGCATATATAGTGCGCTAGACATTTTTTCTATATAAGCGCTCTTTTTATTGTAGATTGCACTTTCCTGCTGATCAATTCTAGCATATAGCGCTACATGTTCATTTATTCTAGGGTTTCATGTTTTGCTATTGAGCGCTAGATATTTGCATATTGGCACTGCATTTACTCAGTGTAAGGAACTTGTCTCTCAATACTGCATATTTGAGCACTCTTTTATATGAGCTCAGTATTTTTTACCCCATTATTCCAGCAGTTATTTTTTCACAATTTTCACTTCTGTGTCAATTTTATTGTTTTTTACACATATCATTAACATATATGTCATTTTATCACAATTGCTATATAGCGTTTTATATTTGACAATTTTGTTTCATTGTGTATCATTATTATTTTTCATTTGTTTTTCACTTTATTTATTTTTATACACGTATATTGATACTTTTCCTGCTGCTTTATTTGTGGATTATTATACATTTTTTATTTTTACCACTTAAAACTTTCCTGTGCAGTGGTGAAATTAATAAAGTATGTAATTACTAATACATTGAGGGTTTTTTTTGCCATACTATATAACAATTTTATATATTTTTTATACATTGTTGCTGTATATTGTGCTAGAATCTATAATAATAAACATTATTTTTGTTATATTTTCTTGATTTTCATTGAAATTTTCATATTTACACATTTATCAATTTGTGGTTCGTGTACATCACATGGTAGTTCCTTCTTTTTCCCCAAGGAACTTATCTAGATGTGTGGTGAGCACTTTGAACCCCCAAGTGCTTCACAGAAGTTTATAACGAAGAGCCGTGAAAATAAAAAAATCATTGTTTTTCCTCAAAAATGATTTTTTAGCCCGTTATTTTTTATTTTCCCAAGGGTAACAGGAGAAATTGAACAACAACACTTCTTGTGCAATTTGTCCTGAGTACGCTGATACCCCACATGTGGGAGGGAACCACTGTTTGGGCACATGGGAGAGCTCGGAAGGGAAGGAGTGCCATTTTGGAATGCAGACTTTTATGGAATGTTCTGCGGGTGTCATGTTGCATTTCGAAAGGCCCTGATGTGCCTAAACAGTGGAAACCCCCCACAAGTGACCCCATTTTGGAAACTAAACCCTGCAAGTAGCTTATCTAGATGTGTGGTGAGCACTTTGAACCCCCAAGTGCTTCATAGAAGTTTATAATAGAGAGCCGTGAAAATAAAAAATCTTTTTTTTCCCACAAAAGTGATTTTTTTAGCCCCCAATTTTTTTATTTTCCCAATGGTAACAGGAGAAATTAGACACCCCAAGGTTGGTAAATAGTGGAACCCCCTCAATTATAGCTCCAACCCTAACCCCAACACACCCCTAACCCTAATCCCATCCCTAACCCTAATCCCAACCCTAACCCTAATTCTAACCCTAACCCTAATTCTAACCCTAACCCTAATTCTAACCTTAATTCCAACCCTAACCCTAATTCCAACTCTAATTCTAACCCTAACTATCATCCCTATTTTTTGATAACCAGCCAAGGTAAAGCAGACAGCTATGGGCTTATATAATCAGGCTGGGATGGTCCTTGGTAATTGGGCCCTTTCCAGCCTAAAAATACAATTATTACTGATCAAGGGCACACAACCTATAGGGTGGAGGATGATGTTTTTTCTTTTTAATTTTGCCTCGTATAAAAGTCATTATTAATCAAATGTTTCCTAGCATTTTTTTAATGTAAAATCCATGTTATCTTCAATTTTTCATGTTTTATTGTCAGTACGTTAAAGTGGAGTAATGCTCTGACAACATTGTTCCCAGCAGCGACCTGTGATTCAGAGATGCATCCAGGCATCTTCCCCATGTGATAACTATTCCATTTGGGAGCTGTTTCCATCCATTTCAGCAATTTTCCTTCCCTACAGCTCCCTTGTGAAAGTCTTCCAGAAAAATGCTTGAGTTTCCAATTGACTTCCATTATACTCAGTACTCGAGTTTAGCCTGCCCTAGCGTCCGACCTGCTTGATTCGATTACCGAGCACTCAAGCATTTTAGTGCTCAAACATCACTTATAATGATATCAAAAGTTCTGCTGCTGACCACCCTCCTCCACCCAGCAATTATTATTAACAGTGCAAATTGTTTATCTTCATATTAGATTGGTATTTATGCACAACCACACTTATGCAAATTTCTATTAATTACCCAGTTTCATAGCTAATTTAGTCAATTTGCTAATTTAAGATACATTAAGAAACAGTTGCATACAGTCCATTTTAATGTTAAGGTTCCTCCTCACTACAAAACACAGATAAGGGCACACAACAGCTTTTACAAGTGTATGAGGTAGAGGCAACAGCGTTCACCCAAGGGCTCATGCAAATGACCATTTAAATTGGACGAGTGCTATCTGGTTTTGATGGATAAAACTAATAGCCATGTTATTCCATGAGGCTGTGCATATGACAGATTTTTCCCTCAGACTGAGAAGGTGTAGAAACTTTTATTTTTTCTGTCTACCACCAAAAATGGAGCTCACTCTAATCAAACTCTGACGAGAGTCTGATTAGTATTTTTCAACCCCTTTTCTTGGATGGAGAGAAAAATGGTTAGGTGAATCTAGCCTTACAGTAGCATACATATGTATATATAGTCCTTTAATAATCTTTCCTTTAGTAGTAAAGTACTACTACCCTCTTGTAGGATTGGCAAGTTCTACCCCACCACCGGAAGCGAAGTGCACTTTAATCAAACTCTGATGAGAGTCTGATTAATGTTTTTGGACCCCTTTTCTCAGATGGAGAGAAAAATAGTTAAGTGACTCTCGCTTTACAGGCAGCGTACATATGTATATATAGTTCTTTAATAGCTGTTTTAGTAGTACAGTGCTATTGTCCTCTTGTAGGATTGGCAAGTTCTACCCTACCTCTAAAACAAATTATCACAGTCAGAGAAATTGAATTATGCAATGCAAATATTTTGCTATACAAGTCACAATGCCAAAACAGTGAATCCGAGTCATTACATTATGTACGCAGTTGGATCATGTAAATACAATAATATTCATAGCAAAGTATCTAGCATTTAGTGACAAACTTGTTAGCATTTATGTCCATATTTGATAACCTTGGTGCCATATCTGAAGAGCAACTTGCGTTTCGAACAAATAGTACTGCAGTCAAAGCCCTGGAGTTCATAGGAAAAAAAAATCATTGCCAATTAGGAAAATATGAGCAAATACATAATCATTGTGCTGAAGTATAGACTGGGTGACTTTTCACAAATCCAATATGTAATTAATGTGAAGTGATCCATAAAACAGATTAAAGAAGACATAATGCTGGTAGTAAAACACATAAGAGAAAAAAGATTTGTTTTGGGGCTGATGTTGATTACAGCTGTCCACTTTTCCCACCTGTATGTGAAATGCTTCTTATTTGAACAATCATTTAAAAATCCCTTTTTTTTTTTTAACTCTTAGGTTCTTAGCATCTTAGCAGAATGCCGTGGGATTCCTATCAGTCCATTTCATAGTCGCGCCTGTACCTCTTAGCATTTGATTAATGTGATGTTTCTCAAGGAATGCAATCAAGCATGCAGTTTGAATTATTTTTGCCAGCGCTGCACAATTGTTGGGCTGAAGGCTTTGAACATTTTTTTCCAGCTCGGTTACTCCAAAATTACAGCCTTATTTAACAGACGTTAATATTTTTTTCTTAATGCCTGACATTTTTTCTCTTTACTAATGTGTTTTGTACTTTACAAGCCTGGAAATCAATTTATTTAACATACTTATAATTGTGTGCATAGGTGGAAGAAAATATTTCACCGTTTGCGAAGCATTTCATAGTAACATAGTAATTAAGGTTGAAGGAAGACTTTAAGTCCATCTAGTTCAACCCATATCCTATCCTAACTTGCCCTAACATGTTGATCCAGAGGAAGGCAAAAAAACCCCATGTGGCAAACAGTAAGCTTCACATTGGGGAAAAAAATTCCTTCCCGACTCCACCTACGGCAATCAGACTAGCTCCCTGGATCAACGCAATAGTAAGGAAACTAGTGTATATACCCTGTAATATTATACTTTTCAAGAAAGGCATCCAGACCCTTCTTAAATTTTAGTAGGGAATCACTCATTAGTAGTTTTGAGCGATACCATCCGATATTCAGAAATATCGGATCGGATTGGATAGGCCCGATACCCCAAAAAGTATCGGTATCGCCGATTCCGATACCAGAAGTCCCATTCAAGTCAATGGGACAGAAATATCGGAATTAAAAAAACCCCTTTCTTGCCTTGTACATCCTGTTCGGGAGGGGGGAAGAGTGTGGGCGGTGCGTGGGCGGACACTGTGCGTGTCTGTGTGTGCAGGCGGGGTCTGTGCGGGCCTCTCGGGGATCTGTGCCGACTGTCGGGGGCCTGTGCTGACTGCAGGTGGTCTGTACGGGCCTCTCGGGGGTCTGTGCCGACTGTCGGGGGCCTGTGCCGGCTGCCGGTGGTCTGCACGGGCCTCTCAGGGGTCTGTGCTGATGACTGTTGGGGGCCATTGCCGGCTTCAGTGGTCTGTACAGGCCTCTCGGGGGCCTGTGCCGGCTTCAGTGGTCTGTACGGGCCTCTCGGGGGTCTGTGCCAACTGTCGGGGGCCTGTGCCGGCTGCCGGTGGTCTGCACGGGCCTCTCAAGGGTCTGTGCTGATGACTGTTGGGGGCCTGTGCCGGCTTCGGTGGTCTGTACGGGCCTCTCGGGGGCCTGTGCCGGCTGTCGGTGGTCTGTACGGGCCTCTCGGGGGCCTGTGCCGGCTGTCGGTGGTCTGTGCCGGCTGCCGGGGGCCTGTGCCGGCTGCTGGTGGTCTGTACGGGCCTCTCGGGGGTCTGTACAGGCCTGTCGGGGGCCTGTGCCGGCTGCTAGTGGTCTGCACGGGCCTATCGGGGGCCTGTGCCGGCTGTCGGTGGTCTGTACCGGCTGCCGGGGGCCTGTGCCGGCTGCCGGTGGTCTATACGGGCCTCTCGGGGGCCTGTGCCAGCTGTCGGTGGTCTGTGCTGGCTGCCGGGGGCCTGTGCCGGCTGCCGGTGGTCTGTGCGGGCCTGCCGTGGGTCTTGTGTGTGTGCAGGCATCGTACGATGGGACTACAAGTCCCATCGAGCGATGCCTGCTACAATGACAGTGATTGACACATTAGCCAATGATGGGACGGTAGTAGTCCCATCATCCGGCTAATGTGTTGAATGTAAAAAAAAAAAAAACATACTACATACATACTACATTCATACAACATACATACATACTACATACATACTAAATATATACTACATTCATACAACATACACACATACTACATACATGCTACATATATACTACATTCATACAACATACATGCTACATATATACTACATTCATACATACTACATACATGCTACATATATACTACATTCATACAATATACATACATAGTACATACTACATACATACTACATACATACAACATGCTACAGACATACAACATACATACAGACCACCGGCAGCCGGCACAGGCCCCCGAGAGGCCCATACAGACCACCGGCAGCCGGCACAGGCCCCCGACAGGCCTGTACAGACCCCCGAGAAGCCCGTACAGACCACTGGCAGCCGGCACAGGCCCCCGAGAGGCCCGTGCAGACCATCGGCAGCCGGCACAGGCCCCCGACAGGCCAGTACAGACCCCCGAGAGGCCCGTACAGACCACCAGCAGTCGGCACAGACCCCCGACAGTCGGCACAGACCCCCCGACAGTCGGCACAGACCCCCCACAGTCGGCACAGACCGCGCATCATGATGCGCACAGACCGCGCATCATGATGACATCATTTCAGCAGCCAATCACAGCCACAACAGTGGCTCATTGGATTATGGTGACTTCCGATTCCGGTATCCGATATTGAAAAATTATCGGTACTCGGTATCGGAATTCCGATACAGCGAATATCGGCCGATACCCGATATTTGCAGTATCTGAATGCTCAACACTACTCATTACAACATCATATGGCAGAGAGTTCCATAGTCTCACTGCTCTTACAGTAAAGAATCCGCGTCTGTGAGTATGCTTAAACCTTCTTTCCTCCAGACGTAAAGGATGCCCCCTTGTCCCAATCACAGGTCTAAGAGTAAAAAGATCATTAGAAAGGTCTTTGTACTGTCCCCGCATATATTTATACATTGTAATAAGATCACCCCTAAGCCTTTGATTTTCCAAACTAAATAACCCCAAGTGTAATAACCTTTCTTGCTATTGCTCTGCACCCGCTCCAGTTCAGCTATGTCTTTCTTATACACCGGAGACCAGAACTGTACACAGTATTCTAAGTGTGGTCACACTAGTGACTTATATAGAGGTAAAATTATGTTCTCCTCATGAGCATCTATGCCTCTTTTAATGCATCCCATTATTTTATTTGCCTTTGCAGCAGCTGCCTGACACTGGCCACTAAATGTGAGTTTGTCGTCCACCCATACACCCAGGTTTTTTTCAGTGACAGTTTTGCCCAGTGCTTTACAATTAAGCACATAATTACACATCTTGTTTGTTCTACCCAAGTGCATGACCTTACATTTATCCCCATTAAAGCTCATTTGCCATTTATCAGCCCAAGCTTCTAGTTTACATAAATCCTCCTGTAATATAAAATTGTCCTCCTCTGTATTGATTACCCTGCAGAGTTTATTGTCATCTGCAAATATTGAAATTCTACTCTCTATGCCCCCTACAAGGTCATTAATAAATATGTTAAAAAGAAGCGGGCACAATACTGAACCCTGTGGTATCCGATTGCTAACCGTGACCCAGTCTGAGTGTGCTCCATTAATAACCACCCTTTGTCTCCTATCCAGCTCTTAACCCACTTACACATATTTTCTCCTTTCCCCATTGTTCTCATTTTATGTATCAACCTTTTGTGTGGCACCGTATCAAAAGCTTTTGAAAAGCTCATGTACACCACGCCCACTGCATTCCCTTTGCATTACCTCTTCATAAAAGCTTATCTCGTTAGTCTGACAGGAACGGTCCCTTGTAAACCCATGTTGATATTGGGTCATGAGGTTATTCTTCTTCAGATACTCCAGTATAGTATCTCTTAGAAAACCCTCCAGGGTTTTACCCACAGTTGAGGTTAAACTTACTGGCCTATAATTTCCAAGTTCAGTTTTTGTCCTCATTTTGAATATTGGCACCACATTTGCCATATGCCAGTCCTGTGGTACAGACCCTGTTAATATGGAATCTTTAAAGATTAAAAATAATGGTCCAACTACGACTGTACTTAACTCCTACAGTACTCGGGGGGTGTATCCCATCCGGGCCCGGGGATTTATCAATTTTAGTGATTTTTAGACGCCGCCATACTTCCTGCTGGGTTAAGAATTTTTATCACTGATCATGGTATCCATCATGGGATTTTCTTGTGTAAATACTGTTGAAAAAAAGTCATTTAGCATATTGGCTTTTTCCTCATCCTCATCCACCATTTCACCCAAACTATTTTTAAGGGGGCCAACACTATCATTTTTTTAGTTTCTTACTATTTATGTAGTTAAAGAATATTTTGGGATAATTTTTACTTTCTCTGGCAATGAGTCTCTCTGTCTCAATCATTGCTGTCTTGATTTGCTTTTTACAGAATTTATTTAATTTTCTGTATTTATTTAATGCCTCATTACTACCTACTTGCTTTAATTCTCTAAATGCTTTCTTTTTGTCTCTTATTGCGCCCCTTACAGCTCTATTTAACCATAGTGGTTTCCTCCTATTTCTAGCATGTTTATTCCCATACGGTATATATTGTGCACAGGTCCTATTCAGGATGCTAATAAACGTCTCGCATTTTCTTTGTGTATTTTTACGTCTCAGGATATCGTCCCGGTTAATTGCACCAAGATCATCTCTCATCCATTGGAAATTTGCTTTCCTGAAGTTTAGTGTCCTTGTAACCCCTCTATGGGAAGAATAGGAAGCATTTAAGGAAACCAGGATGGATGAACACAGAACTTAAGCACATGCTGAAAAGGAAGAAAGAAATGTTTATAAAATAGAAAGAGGGAGGCATATCTAAAGAAGAATATATTGCTGTCTGCAGAACATGCAGGGCACGAATCAGATTACTAAAGCTGACAATGAAACTGAGGCTTGCAAGAGACGTCAAAAGCAATAATTAAGGATTTTGGGGATATGTCAAAAGTAAAAGAAAAGTCAAAGATGCTATAGGGTTTTTACAGGATGAAAATGGATGAAGTGGTAAGACAGGATGTTGAGAAGGCCGAACTTTTAAATTCCTATTTTGCATCTGTTTTCTCTCAGAAATGAAATGTAGCATCAACTATTCTTCACTGTCCTATTAAGGGAATAAACCCAAAAAGTCCACCAATACTGCAATGGCACTTCCTTAACAATGTACATAAACCAAGAAGACAGTGTTTAGACTGACTCCTAATGAAGAGAACCATAAATGGATAACAAATAATTTTATTTAGCCTATTAAAATGCATAAAATGCTACCTGTATTCATTACAAACAAACATACCCCAGGGGAATAACACAATACAGGATCACAAAAACCTCAAAAAAATGTTGGTAAAGTTCCCTTGAGCATACAATGTATAAAATGGAATAATGAACAGGTCAATTTACATATGGACAGAGGGCACAAAAAATCTTATTATCACTTGCCAACGGCATTAAATTACTGAAGTGCCCTTTTGTCCTATAATTGACCATATGTAATAAAGTTATACCGCAATAAAATATATTGCAAATCGCATAAATGCCAATGATTTTAGAGAGGTGTACTTACTAAAGGGAAAAGAGGTGATTGCAGCCCGCAGTGATAACCCCGCGCCCCAACGCGCGTTTCGCCCGCTTGCTTCTTCCGGGGGCGTAACCCAATGAGTTAGGGAGGTGCTTATATATCGTGAAGGACCAATGGAAGTGAACGATGTGATAACGAGTCATACAACAACGTAAGAGATATCCACGGCGCACGCGCGGGTTATACTGCTCCATAGACATAAATGACCACTTTCTGACTAGCGCTTAAGTGAATGGCGTGACGTGACTCACGCCTATCACCATGGTAGCGCTGTCGGAAATGCTAGGAGAGATGACCCACAGCGCGTGCGCACCATCTTACGGCTCCATTAATCTAATAGTGAAAGAATCCCAATGCGCCTGCGTCCAGATAAGACAGCAAAAGAAGAAGAAAAGAAATCCCAAGAGTGCCCGTGCATTAAAGAAACATTTTAATCTTAATAATACATCATATAATAAAAATAATTATGTTAGAAGAGAATAGTGTATATATCAAACATAATTAAAGTGAAACTCATACTCAATACTACTATATAATAAAATGACTGAATTATTACATATGGACAAACTACAATACCTATATAAAGATACTACAATAGCCATATGAAGATATTAGTACAATTAAAGTGACCAATGCTAGGCTCATAACAAAACCTAATAATGAACAATTCAAATACAATTCATATAATAAAGTGCCTAAGTGCCTATAAAAAGGAACATATGTGCCACCCATTATTGAAATTCATACAATAAGATGCCAAAAATATATATAATCTCAATAATGATAATCCATAAGAACAGTCCACTCCAGAATAATTCCGAAATGGATTTCCATCCTGTACATGATCTTCTCCCCTTGAAAAAATGCAGGCCGACCTCCAAATCCTCCTCCAGATATTTTATAGCCATAGATGTGTCAATGTACACTGTAATAATGAAATATAATTAAAAAAGAAAGAAAAATATTTTAAAACCTTAAAAAACTGTGGATATATACAACCTAACCCATAAAAATACCTCATATGAAACTATCTCAAAGGAATGCTGAAAAACCCAAGGTTTCATTAAGTCCATTCGGATTGAGAGTACCCAAACGAAATATCCACCTACTCTCACATTGTGCCAGAATTTTAGCCAAATCCCCACCCCTGGAGCCCAAATTAACTTGATCTATAGCTTTGACTTGTAATCCCGTGGCACTGCAGTTGTGATGGAGTTTAAAATGTCTAGGGAGTGGTTTTAGAGAAGAGATTTCGTCCACCTTTTTCGCTTTCTCTATATCTCTCACATGCTCTCTAGTTCTTACCTTCAATTCTCTTGTAGTGAGTCCCACATAGATTTTTCCACACGGACACTGTGCATGGTAAACCACTCCTACTGAACTACAGTTGAGATGTTTTCTTATCCTAAATTCACGGGATCCATCCGCATTGCAAAAGGTATTGGTTTTGACATGATTTAAACAGCCCTTACAAAGGCCACAGGGAAAGAAAACTGGCATTCCAATCTCCATTACCTTCCTTGAGGGTTCACACCTGCAGTGCCACGGGATTACAAGTCAAAGCTATAGATCAATTTAATTTGGGCTCCAGGGGTGGGGATTTGGCTAAAATTCTGGCACAATGTGAGAGTAGGTGGATATTTCGTTTGGGTACTCTCAATCCGAATGGACTTAATGAAACCTTGGGTTTTTCAGCATTCCTTTGAGATAGTTTCATATGAGGTATTTTTATGGGTTAGGTTGTATATATCCACAGTTTTTTAAGGTTTTAAAATATTTTTCTTTCTTTTTTAATTATATTTCATTATTACATTGTACATTGACACATCTATGGCTATAAAATATCTGGAGGAGGATTTGGAGGTCGGCCTGCATTTTTTCAAGGGGAGAAGATCATGTACAGGATGGAAATCCATTTCGGAATTATTCTGGAGTGGACTGTTCTTATGGATTATCATTATTGAGATTATATATATTTTTGGCATCTTATTGTATGAATTTCAATAATGGGTGGCACATATGTTCCTTTTTATAGGCACTTAGGCACTTTATTATATGAATTGTATTTGAATTGTTCATTATTAGGTTTTGTTATGAGCCTAGCATTGGTCACTTTAATTGTACTAATATCTTCATATGGGTATTGTAGTATCTTTATATAGGTATTGTAGTTTGTCCATATGTAATAATTCAGTCATTTTATTATATAGTAGTATTGAGTATGAGTTTCACTTTAATTATGTTTGATATATACACTATTCTCTTCTAACATAATTATTTTTATTATATGATGTATTATTAAGATTAAAATGTTTCTTTAATGCACGGGCACTCTTGGGATTTCTTTTCTTCTTCTTTTGCTGTCTTATCTGGACGCAGGCGCATTGGGATTCTTTCACTATTAGATTAATGGAGCCGTAAGATGGTGCGCACGCGCTGTGGGTCATCTCTCCTAGCATTTCCGACAGCGCTACCATGGTGATAGGCGTGAGTCACGTCACGCCATTCACTTAAGCGCTAGTCAGGAAGTGGTCATTTATGTCTATGGAGCAGTATAACCCGCGCGTGCGCCGTGGATATCTCTTACGTTGTTGTATGACTCATTATCACGTCGTTCACTTCCATTGGTCCTTCACGATATATAAGCACCTCCCTAACTCATTGGGTTACGCCCCCGGAAGAAGCAAGCGGGCGAAACGCGCGTTGGGGCGCGGGGTTATCACTGCGGGCTGCAATCACCTCTTTTCCCTTTAGTAAGTACACCTCTCTTAAATCATTGGCATTTATGCGATTTGCAATATATTTTATTGCGGTATAACTTTATTACATATGGTCAATTATAGGACAAAAGGGCACTTCAGTAATTTAATGCCGTTGGCAAGTGATAATAAGATTTTTTGTGCCCTCTGTCCATATGTAAATTGACCTGTTCATTATTCCATTTTATACATTGTATGCTCAAGGGAACTTTACCAACATTTTTTTGAGGTTTTTGTGATCCTGTATTGTGTTATTCCCCTGGGGTATGTTTGTTTGTAATGAATACAGGTAGCATTTTATGCATTTTAATAGGCTAAATAAAATTATTTGTTATCCATTTATGGTTCTCTTCATTAGGAGTCAGTCTAAACACTATTAAGGGAATAGAAGAATCCAGGATATCTATAAACAGAAAAATAGTGAGTAAACACTTAGCTAACCTAAATGAATTCAAGTCTCCAGGTACAGATGAATTACACCCCAGAGTATTGAAGGAGATAGCAGAAGAAATTTTTGAACCGCTCTCCATAATCTTTGAATATTCTTGGAGAACAGGAGAAGTCCCAGAAGACTGGAAAAGAGCAAATGTTGTTCCTATCTTCAAAAAGGGGAAGAAGGTGGACCCAGGTAACTATAGGCCAGTGAGTCTGACTTCTATACCAGGAAAGATCTTTGAACAAATTATTAAACAACATGTATGTCAGTACCTGGATAAGAATGAAGTGATTAAATAGAGTCAGCATGGGTTTTTAACTAGTAATGTTAGACTAACTTAATTTCCTTCTATGACAGAATCACTGACTGGGTGGATCAGGGAAATGCTGTAGATATAGTATATCTTGACTTCAGCAAAGCATTTGACAAAGTATCTCACACAATCCTTATTGAAAAAATGACTAAGTATGGACAAGGCAACTGTTAGGTGAATTCATAACTGGCTTAGTAATCAGACCCAAAGAGTGGTCGTAAATGGATGCTCATCCAGTTGGAAGAATGTTTCAAGTGGGGTACCACAGGGCTCTGTCCTGGGTCCTGTATTGTTCAACATCTTTATCAACAATTTAGATGAAGGAATTAAGGGTATATTGATTAAATTTGCTGATGACACAAAGCTAGGAGGGATAGCTAATACTAGAGAAGAGAGAGAGAAGATTCAAAAAGATATAAATAAACTGGAGCAGTGGGCAGCAACTAACAGAATGGTTTTTAACAGGGAAAAATGCAACGTACTACATCTGGGCAATAAAAATGAAAAAAGCATATACAGAATGGGAGGAATAGGGCTAAGCAACAGCACATGTGAAAAAGACTTCGGTATACTAATAGATCACAGACTGAATATGAGTCAACAGTATGATGCAGCAGCAAAAAAGGCAAATGCAATTCTAGGATGTATTAACAGAGGCATACAGTCTAGATCACGTGAAGTCATTATTGCCCTCTACTCCTCTTTGGTCAGACCTCATCTGGAATACTGTGTCCAGTTTTGGGCACCACATTTTAAAAAAGACATCAACAAACTGGAGCAAGTTCAGAAAAGAGCAACCAGAATGGTGACCGGTCTGCAAACCCTGTCTTATGAGGAAAGGTTGCAGGATTTGGGAATGTTTAGTCTGCAAAAGAGAAGACTGAGAGGAGACTTAATAACTGTCTACAAATATCTCAAGGGCTGTCACATTGCAGAAGGATCATCTTTATTCTCATTTGCACAAGGAAAGACTAGAAGCAATGGGACAAAACTGAATGGGAGGAGACAGATTAGATATTAGAAAAAACTTTTTGACAGAGTGATCAATGAGTGGAACAGGCTGCCAAGAGAGGTGGTGAGTTCTTCAATCAAAGTCTTCAAACAGAGGCTGGACAGATATCTATCTTGGATGATTTAGCGAATCCTGCTTTGAGCAGTGGGTTGGACCAGATGGCCCAGGAGGTCCCTTCCAACTCTACGATTCTATGATTCTACTACACATCTTATTAAAGGATACATGAAAACTTATTATTTTGTGATCACTATTACCCAAGTGACCCTCAACCCTTATATTTGATATGCTGTCTGGCCTGTTGGTTAATATTAGTTCTAGCAGTGCTCCCCCTCTTGTTGGATCCTGAACCAGTTGTGAAAGGTAATTGTCTCTCATAGTTGTCAAAAACCCATTACCTTTGCTGGAACTGCAGGTTTCAGTTCCCCAATGTTTTTCAGGGTAGTTGAAGTCCCCCATGATAATGACTTCTCCTTGAGTTGCTGCTTCATCTATTTGCTTTATGAGGATATTCTCCATTGCTTCCATTATTTTTGGAGACTTATAACAAACCCCTATCAGTAATTTATTATTTTTCCCCCTCCCCTTATCTCCACCCACAGGGACTCTACATTTTCATTAGATTCATATATATTATCACGCAGGATGGGTTTTAAGGATGATTTTACATATAAACACACGCCTCGCTTATTTGTACGGTCATTTCTGAATAGACTATAGCCCTGTAAATTAACTGCCCAGTAATGGCTCTCGTCCAGCCATGTCTTAGATATCCACACCATGTCATAATTACAGTTGTGGACAAAAGTATTGACACCCCTGCAATTTTGTCAGATAATACTCAGTTTCTTCCTGAAAACGATTGCAAACACAAATTCTTTGGTATTATTATCTTCATTTAATTTGTCTTAAATAAAAAAACACAAAAAGAATTGTCCTAAAGCCAAATTGGATATAATTCCACTCCAAACATAAAAAAGAGGGTTGACAAAAGTATTGACACTGTTCGAAAAATCATCTTCTCTAATTTGTGTAATTAACAGCACCTGTAACTTACCTGTGGCACCTAACAGGTGTTGGCAATAACTAAATCACACTTGCAGCCAGTTGACATGGATTAAAGTTGACTCAACCTCTGTCCTGTGTCCTTGTGTGTACCACATTGAGCATGGAGAAAAGAAAGAAAACCAAAGAACTGTCTGAGGACTTGAGAAACCAAATTGTGAGGAAGCATGAGCAATCTCAAGGCTACAAGTCCATCTCCAAAGACCTGAATGTTCCTGTGTCTACCGTGCGCAGTGTCATCAAGAAGTTTAAAGCCCATGGCACAGTGGCTAACCTCCCTAGATGTGGACGGAAAAGAAAAATTGGCAAGAGATTTCAACGCAAGATTGTGTGGATGTTGGATAAAGAACCTTGTCTAACATCCAAACAAGTTCAAGCTGCCCTGCAGTCCGAGGGTGCAACAGTGTCAACCTGTACTATCTGTCGGCATCTGAATGAAAAGGGACTGTATGGTAGGAGACCCAGGAAGACCCCACTTCTTACCCCGAGACATAAAAAAGCCAGGTTATAGTTTGCCAAAATTTACCTGAAAAAGCCTAAAACGTTTTGGAAGAATGTTCTCTGGTCAGATGAGACAAAAGTGGAGCTTTTTGGGCAAAGGCATCAACATAGAGTTTACAGGAGAAAAAAGAGGCATTCAAAGAAAAAAACACGGTCCCTACAGTCAAACATGGCGGAGGTTCACTGATGTTTTGGGGTTGTTTTGCTGCCTCTGGCACTGGACTGCTTGACCGTGTGAATGACATTATGAAGTCTGAAGACTACCAACAAATTTTGCAGCATAATGTAGGGCCCAGTGTGAGAAAGCTGGATCTCCCTCGGAGGTCATGGGTCTTCCAGCAGGACAATGACCCAAAACACACTTCAAAAAGCACTAGAAAATGGTTTGAGAGAAAGCACTGGAGATTTCTAAAGTGGCCAGCAATGAGTCCAGATCTGAATCCCATAGAACACCTGTGGAGAGATCTCAAATTGGCAGTTTGGAGAAGGCACCCTTCTAGTATGAGGGACCTGGAACAGTTTGCCAAAGAAGAATGGTCTAAAATTTCAGCATAGCATTGTAAGAAACTCATTGATGGTTACTGGAAGCGGTTGGTCGCAGTTATTTTGGCTAAAGGTTGTGCAGCCAAGTATTAGGCTGGGGGTGCCAATACTTTTGTCTGGCCCATTTTTTGAGTTTTGTGAGAAATGATCAATGTTTTGCGTTTTGCTTCATTCTCTTTTGTGTTTTTTCATTTAAGACAAATTAAATGAAGATAATAATACCAAAGAATTTGTGTTTGTAATCATTTTCAGGAAGAAACTGAGTATTATCTGACAAAATTGCAGGGGTGTCAATACTTTTGGCCACAACTGTATGTTCCAGTAAAATTAATTTGAATTCCTCCATTTTGTTGGCGAGGCTTCTGGCATTAGTATACATGCACTTTATGTATTTCTCTGTACCTCAATTCTTTCTTAAATTATTAACTGCTCTAACCCCACCTCCATGCCACCCCCACCCCCAATTTCATTATCTGTGCCCAGGTCTCTATCTGCACTGTCTTCCCATCCTATAAAAGGAATACCCTCCCCCCAGTCCCTAGTTTAAACACTCCTTCTACCTTCTAGCCATTTTCTCCCCCAGCACAGCTGCACCCTCCCCATTGAGGTGCAGCCCATCCCTAGCGTAGAACCTGTAGCCAACTAAGAAGTCAGCCCAGTTCTCTAGGAACCCAAATCCCTAGTTCCTACACCAATTCCTGAGCCACTTATTAACCTGAACACCACAGAAAGAGGAAAAAAACCTCCAAAAAATTGGTTGAAAACCAGACAGGCCCAAATGCATCTGCACTAATCCAGGGTGCAGTGGACCCAAGTAAAAATGGCAGCTGCACAGGTGCATAAATACCAAATGAAACAGCCAGCCTACAATGAGGGATTGGCCGTGTGGTACACCAGTGCAGAAAAAATAATCCGCATGTGGCAGTGTTCACACAGGGAATGCAGGGCTTCTGGCTAACAACCTCTTAGTAACACCATATAGGGGGGCTGCCCAGTGCCAACTAAAATGCATCCCGTGTGAACAGAGGCCACAAGTTTGCAGAACCATTTGGGCCCAACTGCACCCTACTTGTGGCCTCTGTTCACACGGGATGCATTCTAGTTGGCACTGGGCAGCCCCCCTATATGGTGTTGCTAAGAGGTTGTTAGCCAGAAGCCCTGCATTCCCTGTGTGAACACTGCCACATGCGGATTATTTTTTCTGCACTGGTGTACCACACGGCCAATCCCTCATTGTAGGCTGGCTGTTTCATTTGGTATTTATGCATCTGTGCAGCTGCCATTTTTACTTGGGTCCACTGCACCCTGGATTAGTGCAGATGCATTTGGGCCTGTCTGGTTTTCAACCAATTTTTTGGAGGTTTTTTTCCTCTTTCTGTGGTGTTCATGTTAGAGTAGGGACTGACAAGTGTAAAGAACTTTGACGCAGTTTGTCAGCTTCCATATTAAGGCCTTAATATCAACCAATACCTTACATATATTGCTATGTTTGTTGTGCACTTTTTATATTTTTTCCAGGGTGCAGTTGGGCCCAAATGGTTCTGCAAACTTGTGGCCTCTGTTCACATGGGATGCATTTTAGTTGGCACTGGGCAGCCCCCCTATATGGTGTTACTAAGAGGTTGTTAGCCAGAAGCCCTGCATTCCCTGTGTGAACACTGCCACATGCGGATTATTTTTTCTGCACTGGTGTACCACACGGCCAATCCCTCATTGTAGGCTGGCTGTTTCATTTGGTATTTATGCACCTGTGCAGCTGCCATTTTTACTTGGGTCCACTGCACCCTGGATTAGTGCAGATGCATTTGGGCCCCACTTATTAACCTGCCCAATCTCCCGTTGCCTCTCTGGTGTGGCACGTGGTACAGGAAGTATTTTCAAAAATACCACCTTGGAGGTCCTTGCTTTAAGCTTGCAGCCTAATTCCCTGAAATCATCTTTAAGGACCTTCCACCTACCTCTAACTTTGTCATTTGTGCCAATGTGCACCATGACCGCTGGATCGTCACCAGCCCCTCCCAGTAATCTGTCAACCCGATCAGCGATGTGTCGGACTCGAGTGCCAGGTAGGCAGCACACCGTTCGACGATCCCTGTCTTTGTGACAGATTGCCCTATCTGTTCCCCTAATAATTGAGTCCCCCATTACCAGAACCTGTCTGACGTGCCCTGCTCTCCTATTTCCCTCCTTACTGGAGCGGACACTCCTTCAGCTTTCAGAGGACATGCCTTGCTGCAGCAGTGCTACTCCTGCACTAACACTCCCCTCATCTGCCAACTTAGCAAACTTATTGGGGTGTGCCAGATCAGGACTAGCCTCCCTGGTGCTCTTCCCTCTACCCCGTCTTCTAACTGTTACCCAGCTAGCTGCTTCATTGTCCTGCAGCTCCAAGCTAGCATCCCCCCCTCATCTATCCCACTGAGCGTCTACTCAGTGAGCAGAAGATTCCTTTCCATATTGTCTATGGATCTCAGTGTTGCCAGCTGCACATTTAGATCCAGTATCTGGGCTTCCAAAAGCACAACGTGCTCACATCTCGCACAGCAGTATGCACCCTCGACCGGCTGATCAAGGATTTCATACATGAGGCAAGACGTACACAGTAAGGCATTGGCAATAGTGGAGCACAAGTCACACCCTTACCACAGTTCACATTTACGTTCAGGTCACACTCAGCTCGTTCACATTCGCTAAGTCAGAAGATTTAAAAGAGATTTTTTTTTCCCCCTTTTACCAGCAAACCACCCTGCTGCTCAATGCACTTCCAAAAGGAGTTGAGCCCCAACCAGCTGCCCCTTATAAACCCTTAATTATGAACCCCCACCCTTAATTAACCCCTTGTGAATATACTGTAGTTACACCTCAAGATTTAAATGCAATATAGTTAACCCTTAAAAATACAGATAGTAAAATAAGAGATTAACCCAGTAGAGAGAAAAAAATAGGTTAAACAAGCCCCCCCAAAATTGAAGAGGTAGAACAGCACTCAGCAACCCACAATTCAGCAACTCACACCAATTCACACAGTTATTTGTTAAAACTTTTCCCAAATACCTCCTCACTAAATCACAAGTCACACACTTACCACAGTTCGCACTTACGCTCAGGTCACACTCGAGCTGAGTGTGACCTGAGCGTAAGTGCGAACTGTGGTAAGTGTGTGACTTGTGATTTAGTGAGGAGGTATTTGGGAAAAGTTTTAACAAATAACTGTGTGAATTGGTGTGAGTTGCTGAATTGTGGGTTCACACTCGCTCAGGCAGAAGATTTAAAAGAGATTTATTTTTTTCCCCTTTTACCAGCAAACCACCCTGCTGCTCAATGCACTTCCATGACTATATAAAGTAAAAAAATGAGTGGAAAATTCAGGGGCACATTTCTCAAAGGTGGCATTTCTTGTATATATGGCGACAAAATGGATCATGTAACTCTAGATATAAAACACTACAGATTTCAACCCTAGAACTACAGCTAGATACACTATAGTGGTGATTGTGTTGCAGATAGGAAAGCTGGATGTGTTGTGCAATTAAAGTGAAGAATAGAGTTGACCAACTATCAAGAAAATCTTGGAGTCCAAGTCTCATAATTGAAGATCAAACCAAAGTTGAATAGATATTAGATGTAACAGTTAGACAATGATCCAAAACATATTTCAAAATCATGTGTATACTAAAATAACTTTAGTCAGTATAGACAGTATAGGTAGAAGAGGTCTGAAAGTGATCTGCAGAGCTAAAGAAGACCACTCACCAAGGCCATTTTTGCTTTTTTAATTCTTGCTATTCTGTGAAAATTACTTTTTTCTTCTTTAAAATCTGTCCTTACAGTGTGCCTTCAAGCAAAAAAGGAAGCACACTGTAGCGCTAAACCATGCAAACATGAAAAACGAATAATGAACTGCTCTACTGCACTAGAAGTATGAAAAGCTGAGATAGTTTAGCGCACAAAATGGCCAAGTCATGTGTACGTGGAAGCCACGCCAAGGCACCTCTCGCTTTCCAGGTCCCTATTCTATGCGAGTCCTCACTAAGACTGTAGTCTCCATCTGAATGGGAGCCACGCCAAGGCACCTCTTGCTTTCCAGGTCCCTATTCTATGCCAATCCTCACTAAGACTGTAGTCTCCATCTGAATGGGAGCCACGCCAAGGCACCTCTCGCTTTCCAGGTCCCTATTCTATGCCAATCCTCACTAAGACTGTAGTCTCCATCTGAATAGGAGAGCGCATGGGTTGTCTAGGTGTCCCATTTCACAGGAGGAAAATCTTTGAAATATTCTTGCAACAGACTCCACCAATGGGACAGCAGTGGGCATGTGTTATGGGAATTATTTATAAAGACCCAGGTTACAGCTGAATTCTTCACATTTGCTTGCTTTTTCTCTTGTCAACATGGATCTGCGCTGGAAGAGTTTTCTGTTGTGAATTCATTTTCCCCTTCGTCACTGAGGTCTGGTGAACTCCCTATTCTGGTAAAGGAAGGTAATGAGCCTGATTATCAGGCACCTGAGACTAATGAGGATGACTGGCTGAGTGGAGTCACTGACTGGATATAAGGCTGCCGACGCCCTTCTGCCCTGCGGGTGATTTCTCTGTGGACTTCTAGGACACCAGTCTGATTCCTGCTTCCCTAAAGATAAGTTTTCTGCTTTGCCTGTTTGCATTTATGTTTTGTTTTTGTTTACCTTGCTTTTCTGGATTCTGCCATTCCCTGCTGGGGTGAGCTGAATCTCCTTTTGCCTGTTGCTCTGTCTTCAGAATATTCCTGAGTACTAACATAGCTTTTTTGAAGCCTAGCGTCTTCAGGGCCTTTTTCACTGTCAGTCTGTTGGCTCTTATTTTCATAGGGTTTTTCACAGATTGCAGACAGCAGCCTTCCTGTCCTTTCCTATCTAGGTAGTTTGGGCCCCGTCTTTGCTCAGTCTATCTTTCTGTCTGTGTTAGTGTTTTCATCTTGCTTCACCGTCATTATATGTTGGGGGCTGCCTATTGCTTTGGGGTCTGCTCTGGGGCAGTTTAGATTTCCCCTTTCTTTCTGTAGGCCTATTTAATTCTCCGGCTGTGATCGAGGGGTCTAGGGCATCGTTGGAACCCCCCACGGCTACTGTTAGTTGTTGTGGATAGGATCAGGGGTCTGCAATCCGATAGCTGCCAACCTCTCTGGTTTTCTGGACTTAGCTAGCATTTCTGTTTTGCCTCCTACGGTGACTCAATCATAACAGTTTTCACTTCAACTTGGATCTGGACATCAAGATGGCTCAGGCTTATGCAGTTGCTTGCCATCAACAAAGGGATTGAGAGAGACAGCGAAGACGGCAGCGTGGGTGTTTGTGGATACATCTAATTATTGAACTCCGGGAGAGCCGTGGAGCGTACCACACCCTCTACAGCGAGCTCCAGGCAAACCCGGAGAAATTTAATGACTATACCCGGATGTCCCAACAAAGCTTCAGGGATTTAATTGCTCGTGTTCAACAATCCATCCGGAGACAGGACACGCAGCTCCGTCGTGTGATTCCTCCAGAGGAACGGCTCCTGGTCACATTACGGTACGTATTGCAAAACCAATGCCTGCACAATTTTCTTTGTTCTGACATGTACTATTCCAAAGCTGGCAGAAATATTGTTCTGCCATGTAGTAAACAAAAGGCTACAGAATTATTTTTATGCCATGTACTAATTTATTTATTTTTGTTTAAAAAAACATATACAGTACATAAATATTAATTTTTGTTCTTTCTCTGTTTCACAGATTCCTGGCTACTAGAGAGAGCCTCTCTTCACTCCACTTCCAGTACCGGATTGGAATATCCACCTTGTCAGTTGTTGCTGACACCTGCTGGGCTTTGTGGAACATTCTCTGTCCAGAATTTATGCCCCTGCCCACCACCAAAAAGTGGATGGAAATAGCAGAAAAATTCTGGACAGTCTGCAATTTCCTCAACTGTTTGGGAGCGATTGATGGGAAACACATCTGGATAATCAAACCCAAAAGAACAGGCTCTGAGTACTATAACTACAAAATGTACTTTTCTACAGTACTCATGGCCATTGCGGATGCAGACTGTATGTTTGTTGCAGTGGGCATTGGGGCATTTGACCGTAGGAATGACTCCCAGGTTTTTAAGAACTCGGACATGGGCCAGAGGTTGTATGGCAACCATTTCAATTTCCCCATGCCACGGCCTCTTCCCCACACCGAAGGTCCGCCACAGCCATTTGTAATGGTTGGGCATGAGGCCTTTGAAATGTGCTCAACCTGCTGAAGCCCTACTCCAGCCGGGACTTGGACCACTCAAAAAAAAATCTTCAATTACAGACTGACCAGGGCCAGAAGAACTGTAGAGTGTGCATTTTGTATACTTGTCTCCAGATGGCGCATTCTTGGCACAGCCATTAATCTGAAACTGGAAACCGTGTAAGGCGTGTGTGGTTCTTCATAATTTTGTGATGGCTAAAGAGCACCCGACCTTTGAACTCGATGATGCAGCACCTAACCCATTGCCTGAATTCAATCAGCACCCTCTCCGGTCATCCGTTGAAGTTGGCCAAATGAGGGACCAATTTGCGGCCTACTTCATCTCAGATGTAGGATGGGTGGAATGGCAAGATGAAATGTTGTAAAAAATTTTCCTTGTGTGTATGTTAATAAAAAACCTGTTTCGATACCTGTACCACGTGCACTCTGTCTTTTTAAACTCCAATACAAAAATCAACTGGCTAGATGTACCAGTGAATTCATGATGCTGTGTTTTGTGCATCATGAATTTACTAGTACTCCTGACCAGGTGACTATACATACAAACACACAAGTTGTATGACCTTTATCATCACTACAGTTTGTGTTCAATTTCCAGTGACAGTGGAGATAATACAACTAATATTTGTGTCACCTGGCCTGATGTTACAAATAGTGAGTTGGGGGGCGTGGCTTGGACTCCTGTAATGTAGGCAACAGGAGCATAGAGCTCCAGCGAAGACTCCACAGAAAGCGACTTAAAAGCAACTGGAGGCCAACCTTTTTGCTTCCTACTAATATAGGAATGTCTTGTGACCAATCCGGTCACCTTTGAAGCCAATTTTGGTAAATTAAACAAAAGAAATCTGAAGTTTCCTTGCCTCAGAACTTGGGCCTAGGAGGGAGCCTGTTGGCGGAGGGATATTGCCTAGAGAAGCAGGCCTCAAGAGGATCCGATGACTAATGATTACAACTTCCTAGCCTCAAAGGATCATCAGACAATACAGAGGAAACAAATAGGACCTACAGACAAAGCAGAGAAGATAATAAGGTTTTCCAGCATCCCTCTATGTATTTGGGGTCAATTTGTAACCTCCGGGATCTTTGCTGGTTTCCTGTTCAAGCCACGATAGCAGCGTAGGATCACAAATCAGCGACGCTACAGAGACGCCACCAGGACTCTTCTGAGATCGTAACCGGCTGATCGCAACTAGACGTCGCTGTAGAGACGCCGCTGGGACTCTTTTAAATCAGTAACCGGAGGAGGGATCCAGCGCGACGCCGCAGGTATTGAAGCTTTGAATAGCTCTAAGAGCTGAATTTTAGGCCACTGCTGGTCAGGGGTGAGTGTTAATAACCCCTAAACTCTTCAGAAAGCTCTGCCTTATAGAGAAATCCCAGTTTTAAAGCAAGGAAAGCGTCGGTGGTCTCTGGGTGCAGGACAGAGATCCCTCCGCTGCATGCTTAAATAGTTCCTCCACAAAAAGGCTATCTGTGGCCTCTCTGTTGCTTATTTCATGGAAGTTCCTAGGGGTCCTGGTTCTTATAGAGATACCCTACAAAATTATACAAAGTTCAAGTACTTTCAAGTAACATAGGATTTTGCGGCGTTATAAATCGACTTGAAGCTGGCTGAGAGCGGCGAAAGGATATTGTCTGAAGGAGAGACTTCCCTGACTTTCATTTGCAGTTCTGTTATCTCTTAATAAGGGGTCCTTCTATATCTGCCTCTATTGAATATAAGAAGCTCTATTGGAGACACATCCAATCTATACATTAACGATCTAAATGTAGATTTGGTCGGCCAGATTATGCCTAAAAAGGAACTAGAAGAAACTGAAGTGGGACACTCAAAGAGAGTCATTAGAAATACCTGTCACCCCCCTAGGATTTAGGGGAAAGAATTATTCTCCTGGAAGAGAACTTCTTATTTGTTTAATAGTAGCGTATATGCAAGTTCTTGTCATTTGTTCATCATATAATTGTCTAAGCCCTCGGTTTAAGAATAGCTGTATATAATCATTTTCTCAACAGAATTTAACTTTTATGTATTTAACTCTTAGGTACCTGTACAGATAGCTGTATGGTAGACAGTGTACTAGGATAGTCCTTCTGAACCAAATGTTGTCATCTGTAGCAGGGCAAAGGCAACCAAAACAGCACCAGTATGCGGAAACACATGGCAGCCAAGCACCCTAGTTGGTGGGCTGATCAACAGGGTACCAAATCAGTGTCTGCGACTGCAAGTCAAACCACTGCCATGTTGCCTGTGATACGTCCTTTCCAATCTGCTGGGCAGGAAGAAGGTGATCATCATACCTCTTGCTCACAAGCTGCGGTTGCACAGACACAGGCCACAACAAGCTCATCCACTTGTTTATCCCAGGAAAGCGTCCAATTGTCCGTGCCCCAGATGTATGAAAGGAGGCGTAAATACCAAGCCACGCACCCACAAGCACAAATACTGAATGCACACATTGCCAAGTTGCTAGCCGTTGAGATGTTGCTGTTTAGGCTTGTGGGGACACAGTCTTTCCGTGATCTTTTGGCTGTGGCTGCCCCACGATACTCGGTTCCCAATCGGCACTATTTTTCCTGCTGTGCCATCCCCGCGTTACACCAGCACGTCTTAAACAATCTAAAGCGTGCTCTCATCAACTCCGTAACTGAGAAGGTCCACCTTACTACAGACACGTGGACAAGTACTTGTGGTCAGGGATGATACATCTCTGTCACGGCACACTGGCTCAACCTGGTGGAGGGTGGGACAAAGTCTCAAACTGGACCATCACATATCCTACCCACGCTACGAAAAGTGGGCCCAACCTCAATAAGCGTTTCCACCTCATCATATACGTCCAGTCTCCCTTCTTCTTCCTCCACCTCATCATTCTATGCTGAATTACCCTCCACATCACTCCCAAGTTGGGAGCAGTGCATCAGCAAAGCGGCAACATGCTCTGCTGAAGCTGATCTGCTTAGGTGAAACACCATACACTGCAGCAGAGCTGTGGAAAGGACTAAAACAACAGACCAATCAGTGGCTCTCCCCACTGCAACTCCAACCTGGTCTGGTTGTCTGCAACAATGGGCGTAATGTGGTGGCGGCTTTAAAGCTCGGGAAGCTGGTACACGTGCCATGCATGGCTCATGTGCTGAACTTAGTGGTGCAGAAATTTGAGAAGGTGCGCCGTATTTTCACCCATTTCCGCCATTCCTCAACCACTGTTGCCGGTCTTACAGCACTTCAAAAGCAATTTAATTTGCCAAACCACAGACTCATTTGTGACCTGCCACCACGATGGAACTCAATATATCATATAGAGATGAGCGACTTTGCCTTTTTTCAGGTCGAGGCGGGTTTTTCGAAACCCGACTTTCGCAAAAGTCGGGTCGAACGAAATCGGTCGATTATTGTGAAAAGTCAAAGTTCGACTGAAACACGAAACCCAATGTAAGTCAATGGGGAAGAAAAGTCGGCAGTGATTGGAGGACAGGAAACACACCAACAGTGCCCATTTTAATGCCAAAAACATCAATTCTTATTCCTTAAGCTTGTCAACCTTAATTTACTTTATAATAATAGTTAGGCATTGAAAACTGGGGGTTATTTGGCTAAAGTTGTGGGGGGGTAGTGCTGGCTCCAGATTTTCATGGGCCCAGGGCCAAAGAGTGTCACTGGGCTCCTTTAACACATGACACAATTCATGATCCTTTGATACAGCAGAGAATTAGCGGTACAGTACAATGAAAAATACTTCAATTCTTACATCACATGACTGATATCCATTTTAAATTATCCAATAGCTCCAAAAACAGACAGTATATTCCTCCATACAGTATTATGGCCACTGCATAGTGCGCCATACAGAGTAATGAGGCCCATATATTTCTCCATACAGAATCATTGGTCCCATATAATGTTTGATACAGTATATGATGAGCTCCACATAATGCTACAGTATATGTTGGTCCCCATGGATGACGCTCCACTGTCTTATGGGCCCAAGTAATGCTCCATATAGAATGGGCCCCATTTCTAATGCTCCAGTGTATATTGGGCCCTGTAAATGCTGCTCCAGTGACTGATGTCCACCTTTGGAATGCTCCAGTGTATGGTGGGCCCCAGATATCATTCTCCAGAGTATCGTGCTCTCCAAAAATTGCTCCCAACCTTTAAAACAATTAAATAAGTCACCTCGCTACGGAATCCCTGTACTCTGGACTCGTCGTCGTCCACATATTCCATCTCTCTGCACTTGGACTGTTTAGACAAAGGGCGTACAGACGTGATGTAATCGCGCTCTTTGACCAGAATGTCACTGTCAGGAAAAGTGTTTGGTTTCCGGGGGCAGTATGGTTGCAAAGCTGAACCTTAAAGGAGTGTCCAGAAGGGCATGACCAGGAGTGGAGCCTGCGGCTTAATTTTACTCAACACGGGAAACCTCAACCATGCCATCCACAAAAAAGCTGCACAGATTGCAAGCTTAATTCCGTTAATGAATGAGACTCAGGCATGCCCCCGCGGTCCGCGTCCAGCTTACTAGGGGGACACGCGAGGCTCTGGCACGTGAGATCGGCCAATAACAGGTCTGTCACGCCCTTACATGTCCGGGGCTGCACGCTGCTACAATAAAAGGACCAGCGTGTATCGCTTACAGGTGCGGATGACACGCTGAACCCCGCTAGTGATGTGGATCTGGGATTACAATTCTTCCCCGTGAACAAGCATTTCCCAGCTATTGCAGGTCAACCGTAATTCCGGAATTAGGCCTAAATGGCATTCCAGAAAGAATGTGAAAAAAATAAGTGTCCAAACCACAGGTGCTGTAGCTTGCATAACAGCTGGGCTCCTCTGCTGAGTAGCACACAGTTCTTACATAAACAGGTGGCATAGCTTGGTTCACGGGTGGTTAACTCTGCTGAGTAGCATACACAGTTACTAGGCCCAAAGTATTAAGTGATGTAAATGCAGTCAAAAACTGGTTCTTTCATAAACAGGCAGCATAGCTCGGTTCACGGGTGGGCTCCTCTCATGAGTAGCAGACACAGTTACTAGGCCCAAAAGGATTTTCAGGACAATATGCGGTAAAAAATTATTAGACACACACGGTGTAGCTCCTTCAGAGGTGTACTACACCGCTGGCTACCAGACACCGCTACTATGCCCTAAAACTGTCTATTATCATTGAAAACCATTATTAATGTGAAAAAAAGATACGCTTTTGTTTAACGAAACGTTCTCGAACGGAAACTCGAACAGCTGAATTTTAATCAAAGTGTTGTAGTTCGACGAACGGATCTAACACCGCCCAAAAAAGCTAGAATTTGAACTTGGCCAACAGTTCTACTCAAACACCACTCATCTGTAATCAGGAGGCAGACTCAGACAGTCTCAGGCACAGTATGGATTCGACAAGATTGCAGAAAGTTGAGAAAGGGTACAGTATCACTGGATAACAGGTATATATAGCATAGTTTAAACATTTAAAATCTCCGTGTTTATTTCCAGAGTCCGACAAAGACACTCACAGCCTCAGTATGGATTAGACAACAATCTAAAAAGTAGAATAAAGGGAATGTTTTTGAAGCGTACACCAGTATACACTGTTGGGGTATTTTTAAATCTTCATAAATATTTCTGTCTCAGTAAGACAGTCCAGACTCTCCGCAAGAGGAAACGAGATGGATAAAAGTGCAGACATAAAGTCGAGTGATTGCAGAAATTTAGGAATTACTAATCACGGGAAAAACTCCCGGGAGAATTCTCAGAGGCGAAGCTGACCCTCAATTACTTTGTGTGTGGAGACAGCGAAAACAGTTCTTTGTGAAGAAAGGGTTGCTGTATTGCAGTACCGTTGATCCCATCACCGTTACTCATCTCCATCAAATTTTGATCACAGGGAGAGATGTAGACATGGTCCTCACTGTCTATCATGATCTGTCAGGTAACTTTGGAGTGCAAAAGACAAAAGCCACAGGCTGTAGGCGATTCTATTGGATTGGCATGAGAGGGCACATTTAAAAATGTGGGCAGGAATGTCATATGTCTGTGAGTAGGAAAACTGTAATATCTGATGATAAACCACCACTGCATCTCATTGTGAGTCGACGTCCACAAGAAATGGAAGCCATTGATCTTCTGAAGCTAGAGCCTGGCCAGCAGGACAGGGCATAGCTATCAGTTCACCAAATTTGTAGTGGCAGTCTCAGGGAAGGATTTGACAGCCCAGACTACACAGCGGAGGAGCAGGGAGAGGTAAATATTGCAAATGCTGGGGCCCTGACCAAGCAAGGGGGGCCCTCATAGTATGCCGGTGTGTCCGATGGCGGGTGTGCACCCCCACCATCAGAGACACTTGATTGCACTATGAGGGACCCTGTGCCAGTGCCGGCGCCCAAGAGTCGGCCCACCCACCTGTCCAGGGCAATGGCACTCGCACGGTTGCGTGCGCTAGGTGGTGACCCCGGCCATGTGGGGGGTGGCAGCCCAGTTAGGGAGGTTTAAAAATGGCACATGTTGATGTTGGACACTCAGCAGCTGCAAATGGAGGAACTGGAGAAGTCCGAGGAAGAGGAGGACAAAAGCGAGCCATTTTTCTGGCAACCTATGTGTCATCAGGGGAAGGTGAGACAAAATCCTTTGAAACCCATGCATTGTACATTTTAATGAAGGTTAGATCATCAACATTTTGGGTCAACAGACGGGTCCTTTTTTCTGTCAGGATTGAGCCAGCAGCACTGAAGTTTCTTTCCGATAGCACACTAGCAGCAGGGCAAGTGAGCTCCTGTAAGGCATATTGTGCCAATTCAGGCCAGGCGTCCAGTTTAGAGGCCCAATAGTCAAAGGGGAATGACATGTGAGGGAGAACATCGATATGGGGCGAGAAGTAGTTTGTTACCATAGTTGACAACTGCTGTCTCCTGTCACTTTCAATTGATGCAGTATTACCAGTCGTGTGAGCGGAACTTGAAAAATCAGTCCACAACATGGTCATGAAACCCCTGTCTCCAACGCCACTTCTGATGTGTGCACCACAAACACCTCTTCCATGTTGCCCCCTACGGCTCATTGGAGAACCATCACTGCTGCTGTGTGCTGGGAATGCCTCAAACAAACGTTTTATCAGAGTTGCTTGTTTGTTAGCCAATATTAGGTCAAGGATCTCCTGTGGCATGATGTTTTGTAATTTGCCTTTATAGCGTGGATCCAGGATGCTGGCCAACCAGTAGTCGTCATCGTTCATCATTTTGGCAATGTGGGGGTCCCTTTTTAGGATCTGCAAGGCATAATCTGACATGTGGGCCAATGGTACAGGTGTATGTGCAGGGTGGAGGAGCACTTTCTGGCAAAGCCACATCCCTGCAGTCACGCACAAACCCTGTGTCTGACCTTGCCACGACATTTTCTCTTGCCCCACGAGAAGCATCCTCCTCCCCTAAATAATCATCCCCATCATCATCCTCCTCCTCCTCTTCCTCTTCTTCCTCCACCTTGTCCAGGAGAGGTCCCAGAGCAGACAATGGCTGACTGTCATCAAGACTTCCCTCCTCCTCTTCCTCATCCTCCTTGGCTGCAGACGCCTGCTCCTTAATGTGCGTCAAAGTTTGCATGAGCAGACACATAAGTGGGATGCTCATGCTTATGATGGCGTCATCTGTGCTTACCAGTCATGTGCATTCCTCAAAACACTGAAGGACTTTACAGAGGTCTTTCAGCTTCGACCACTGCACACCCGACAACTCCATATCTGCCCTCAAAGTGCCTGGTCGTGTATCCTCCCACAAATGCATTACAGCCTGCCTCTGTTCGCACAGCCTCTCAACCATGTGCAGGGTTGGTTTCCACCTTGTTGCAACGTCGATAATTAGGCGGTGCTTGGGAAGTTGGAGCAATCGCTGCAGCTTCTGCGTACCACTGGAGTGTGCGGGCGACCGGCGGATGTGCGAGCACAGTCTTCGGACCTTCTGGAGCAGGCCTGCTAACTCCGGATAATTATTGAGGAAGCACTGCACCACCAGGTTCAAGGTGTGAGCCAGGCAAGGTATGTGTCTGAGTTTTGCAAGGGCTATGGCTGCCACAAAATTCCGGCCGTTATCACTAACTACCTTGCCTGCCTCAAGATGTAGACTGCCCAGCCATGACTCAGTTTGTCGCTGCAAGTAGTCGGACAGTTCCTCCGCGGTGTGTCTGTTGTCGCCCAAACACATCATCTTCAACACAGCCTGCTGACGCTTACCACTAGCTTTTCGTTAGTGGGACACCTCGTTTGTGTGCGACACTGGCAGCTGCGGATGGAGTGCTCGTGTGACTGCGCTCTGTGGACGAGCTTTCGCTTCTGGAGGAGGAGGGTCGAACGCCTACAGCCAACTGTTTCCTATACCGTGGGCTAGGCAGCACTGTGCCACCACCGCTGTCCCCTGTGGACCCTGCATCCACCACATTAACCCAGTGCGCAGTGATGGACATGTAATGGCCCTGGCCATGCCTAATGGACCATGCATCTGTTGTGAGGTGCACCTTTCCACTCACTGATTGCTTGAGTGCATGGACAATGCGGTCTTTCACATGAAGGTGGAGGGCTGGGATGGCTTTGTGAGAAAAGAAGTGCCGACTGGGTAGGTCATAGCATGGTACTGCGTAGGCCATGAGTTCGCGGAAAGCTTTGCTTTCAACCAACTGGTAGGGCATCATCTCTAACGAGATTAGTTTGGCAATGTGGGCGTTCAAACCCAGTGTTCACAGATGAGAGGATGAGTACTTTCTTGTCCTACTCATAGTCTCTTTTAGGGTGAGCTGGACTTGAGAGCTGCATATGGTGGAACTAGCGATGGACATGGCGGACTGAGAGAGGGTTGATGATGGTGATGGAGTTGGTGTTCTTTCTGATTGCCTAGAATCAGTCTTTCATAGCAATAACATTGTGATTCCCCGACTGCTTTGGCCTTGCGACGACACATCAACATTTGCTGCTGGTGGTGTGCTAACCAGTGGGCTTACAGTGGGGGAAACGATGTAGTTTTGCTGATTACCTTCATTGGGAGCAGTTGCCCATGTGGTACGTGAGGCTTGGTAGTCCGTCCATGCTTGCAAGTGCATGGTGGTTAAATGTCTAAGCATGCAACTGGTATTCAAATTTCTCAGATTTTTCCTTCGGCTAAAGGTCTTTGCGCACTTCTTACAGATAACCTTTGCCTGATCATTAGAATTTTGTTCAAAAAAGTGCCACACTACACTCTTACTACTATGGAAGACATTTTGAGGTCTTGCACGCTGTGCTAATTTGACCATCTGGCCTAGAGGTCCTGCTACTCTTTTGGTTTTTGTAACCCATTTTTGGACTGCTCCGGGCCTGCCAGATAACAGCTGTTGCGATGTCAATACCTGCTGCGGATGCTCCTCCTCCTCTTCTGAGCTATTGGCAACGGCACCCTCTTCCCCCAATGAATGCCAATCTGGGTCAACAACTGGGTCATCCATCACCTCCTCTTCAATGTCATGTGCACCTTCCTCTGTGTCACCATGTAAGGTGGTATAGTATGCCGGAAAGGGCACCTGAGTTTCATCAGGGTCCGATTCTGGCTCAGTACACTGCGAGGACAATGTAGTGTCCTGAGTGAATGTACCAGCAGATAAATCTAGCAGTGGCTGTACATCAGTGCACTCCATGTCAGATTCATCTTGGACTGGGGAATTCACGATTTGACTTGATAACCCAGGAGTGGTATGAGAAAAGAGCTCCATGGAGTAATCTGTAGTGTGGCCTGCTGCATCCTTTACTTTTGGTAGCGGTGAAGGACACAAGGAAAGGTGTGGTTCCTGACCATGAGCCTCCAATGATGACTCAGTGCTTTTATTTTTTGAAAGTTCAGAAGAGGAGGCGATAGAGCTGGAGGCTGTGTCAGCAATGTAAGCCAAAACTTGTTCCTGATGCTCCGGCTTTAAAAGCGGTTTACCTACTCCCGGAAAAGGGAGCCTTCGAGGCCTTGAGGAGCCAGATGATGACGCAGGCTCAACACCTCCTGCATTAGGTGCTATTGTGCTTTTGCCACTACCAGCAGATCCACCACCAACACCATCATTACCAGCTGGCAACCCCCGCCCACTTCCCACGGCCTCTTCCAACACACTTCCTCATTTTTGGGAAAATGTACCCAAAATACCACCAGCGGTTTGGTACTTTAAAACAAGGTACAAGGTGTATATAGTATTGGGGAGAATTTGAATCTCCCTACAGACTTGAGGACACTGAACCATTATCTCAGGCTCAGTGTAGATTACACCTCAATATAACAGGCTGAAATTGGATGGTGTATAAAATGTATATATAGGACTGGGGAGAATTTGAATCTCGCTAGAGATTTTAGCAAGCTGACAATGATGCTCTCAGTCCCAAGTATGGCAGCAGGCAGCCTAATAAGCAGGACTGCTGCACACAAAAGTGTGGAAAAATGAACGCTTGGTAACTGGGCAAAAAAGAGGATGAAAAGTATTTTTGCTTTTAAAAAAGCAGTTTGCACAGCAGTGTGAAAACAGCAATGCAGCTATCAGGGAGCCTTATAAGGCAGCCTAATAACCAACAGAGCTGAATGCACCAAAATATAGCCTCCCCTTGCACTGCACACTAACTGGTGTGTTGTACAGGCAAAATCGCTAGCAGCAGAAGCAGTTTTTTGTATCTTCTTCCCTGCCTAACGCTCTCCCTACAGAATCAGCAGCAGCAGCAGCTCTCCCTATTCTGAGATCAGCAGAAGTAAGTTGGCAGTCGGCGTGCACACCCTTTTATAGCCCCTGTGACGCCACACAAAGCAAGCCAATCACTTGCATGCCCTTCTCAAAGATGGTGGTTACCGCTGCCTATGTCATCGCGTTGCCCGCAGTGTGCGTCCTTCATCATTGGCTGAAAAAGGGTGCTGGAAGCATCTTTTGAAACGCGACTTTGACGCCATGGTCGCCGACCTCGTGGCCGACCTCACGCTATGGTCGGGTTTCGTTTCATGAAACCCGACTTTTGCGAAAGTCGGCGACTTTTGAAATTGACCGACCCGTTTCTCTCAACTCTAATATCACATGTTGGTAAGGGTAAGTGAACAGTAGAGGGCGCTTGCTGAATACCAGCTTAAACATACCCGTCACACTGAGACTCAGCCAAGACACATAACAACAGTCGAGTGGGTGTGGATCGCTGATATTTGTAAGGTGCTTGATGACTTAGAGTACTGCACCAAGCTTGTGAGCAGTGATCAGGCTAACAGTTGGGTATGGAGCAAGATTTCCCAATGGGTGATTATACCCAGCCCAGCCAATATCACCAGGTAACATTGGGGGATGAAGATGATGATGAAAATGAGGAGGGAGAGGACTTCTTTTTCAGTGGTACTGAGGGGACACCTCATGCTACAGAGGGGAATCTCAACCCCAGCTTCATGTCTGTCCAGCATGGGTGGGCTGGAGAGGAGGAGGTGGAGGAGGAGAGTCAGTGTGAGGAGAGGATGGTGTTATGAATGAGTAACCATAGGAGGCAAAGAACAGAAATACTAGCTAAGTCCAGAAAACCAGAGAAGTTGGCAGCTATCGGATTGCAGACCCCTGAACCTAACAACAACAACTAGCAGTAGCCGTGGGGGGTTCCTACGGTGCCCTAGACCCCTCGATCACAGCCGGAGAACTACATAGCCTAAAGACAGAAAGGGAAATCTAAACTGCCCAAGAGCAGACCCCAAAGCAATAGGCAGCCCCCAACATATAATGACGATGAAGCAAGATGAAAAAACACTCACACAGATAGAAAGATAGGCTGAGCAAATGATGGGGCCCAAGCTAACTAAATAGGACAGAATAGAAAAGCTGCTGTCTGCAATCCACCAAAACCCTCTCAAAAACAAGAGCCAACAGACTGATAGGGAAAAAGGCCCTGAAGACGCTAGGCTTCAAAAAGACTATATCAGTACTCAGGTATTATCTGAAGACAGAGCAAAAAGGAATTCAGCTCACCCAGCAGGGAAAGGCAGAAATCCAGAAAAACAAGGCAAAACAAAACCGAAGCACAAATGCAAAAAGTAGAGCAGAAAACTTAGCTTTTGAGGAGCAGGAAACAGACTGGTCTCAAAGAATCCCTCAGAGTAATCACCCGCAAGGCAGAATGGCGTCGTCTGCCTTATATCCAGTCAGTAATCCCAGTCACCCAGTCATCATCATTCTGCTCAGGTGCTTTGTAATCAGCCTCACTACCTTCCTTCACCAGAAGAGGGAGTTCATCAGACCTCAATGGTGAAGGGGAAAATGAACTCACAACAGTACCTCCCCCTTGAGGAGGGGTCACCGAACCCTCATCCATGCCACCAGGGCGATCAGGGTGTGCCCGATGAAAGGCACACACCAATCTTTTGGCATGAATATCAGAGGCAGAGACCCAGGAATTATCCTCCTGACCATAACCCTTCCACTTAACCAAATACTGGAGTCTCCGTCTAGCCAGACGGGAATCCAGTATCTTCACTACCTCATATTCCATGTTACCTTCAACTAATACAGGGTCCGGAGGTGCCACCCCAGGAACAACTGGTTCAACAAACCTCTTCAACAAGGACTTATGAAACACATTATGAATTTTAAATGTGACAGGAAGAGCCAAACGAAAAGAGACCGGATTAATAATCTCCAAAATCTTGTAAGGTCCAATAAATCTAGGCTTAGACTTAGGAGAAGCCACCTTCATAGAGATATTTTTTGATGATAACCAAACCATATCACCAACCTTAAACTGGGGACCAATGGTCCTATGTCGGTTGGAAAACCGCTGGGCCTTTTCCTGGGAGAGATAACTTATCCACCACTTGGTCCCAGATCTGGTGCATTCTCTCCACCACAGTGTCAACACCTGGGCAGGCAGAAGGCTCCACCTGCCCTGAAGAAAATCGAGGATGAAACCCAAAGTTACAAAAAAAGGTGACATCAAAGTGGCAGAACTAGCTCTATTATTTAAAGCAAATTCGGCCAAGGGCAAAAATGAAACCCAATCATCCTGATCGGCGGAAATAAAACATCTCAAATACGACTCCAAGGTCTGGTTTGTTCTCTCCATCTGCCCATTGGTCTGAGGGTGAAAAGCAGAGGAGAAGGACAACTGAATTCCCAGCTTGGAACAGAAAGTCCTCCAAAATCTAGACACAAATTGAACTCCTCTGTCAGATACAATGATCTCAGGAATCCCGTGCAAGCGAACCACCTGTTGCAAAAACAGGGGCACCAACTCAGAGGAAGATGGCAACTTAGGGAGTGGTACAAGATGATTCATCTTAGAGAACCTATCACAAATCACCCAAATAACAGTCATTCTCTGAGAGACAGGCATATCAGAGATGAAATCCATTGAAATATGGGTCCATGGCCTCCTGGGGACCAGCAAAGGCATCAACAACCCACTAGAGCGAGAACAAGGTTTAGATCGGGAGCAAGTCCCACAGGACTGCACAAAATTCCTGACATCATGAGACAAGGCGGGCCACCAAAAAGACCGACTCACCAGATCTCTAGTACCAAAAATACCTGGATGACCAGCCAATGCAGAGCAATGAACTTCAGACATCACTCTCTTCTTCCACTGGTCAGGAGCATACAACTTTCCACTGGGACAACGCTCAGGTTTGTCCTCCTGGAACTCTTCCAGAGCACGTCTCAAATCGGGCGAAATGGCAGAAAGAACTACCCCTTCGCCTAAGATGGTAGCAGGCTTGGTCACCACAGGAGAATCAGCAAAGAAGCTCCTAGAGAGGGCATCTGCCTTGACATTCTTAGTGCCAGGAAGAAAAGAGACCACAAAATCAAAACGTGTAAAAAACAAGGCCCACCTAGCCTGTCTAGGGTTCAAGTGTTTGGCCGACTCCAGGTAAATCAAATTCTTGTGGTCAGTGAGGACCACGACTTGGTGTTTAGCTCCCTCCAACCAATATCTCCACTTCTCAAATGCCCATTTCATGGCTAACAGTTCCCGATTCCCCACATCATAGTTACGTTCAGATGGAGAGAACTTTCGGGAAAAGAAAGCACAGGGATTCATTTTAGATGTTACAGGATCCTTTTGGGACAAAACAGCTCCTGCACCAATCTCAGAAGCATCCACCTCTACCTGGAACGGAAGTGAGACATCAGGTTGCCGCAAAACCGGGGCAGAAGTGAATCTTCGCTTCAGCTCCTGAAAGGAAGAAACAGCCTCCGGAGACCAATTCAACACATCAGCACCCTTTTTAGTCAGATCAGTCAATGGCTTGGCAATACTAGAAAATTTTGCTATAAATTTCCTATAAAAATTAGCAAAACCCAAAAACTTCTGGAGGGCCTTCAAAGAAGTGGGCTGAACCTAATCATAAATGGCCTGTACCTTGGCCAGGTCCATTTCAATAGTTGACAGAGACAAACTAAATCCCAAAAATGAAATCCTCTGTACCCCAAAAAGGCATTTCGATCCTTTGACATACAGGGAATTCTCCCTCAAGATCCGGAACACAGTCCGAACATGTTCCACATGAGAATCCCAGTCCTTGGAGAAGATCAAAATATCATCCAGATAGCTAATCAAAAATTTATTCACAAAGTCTCGGAAAATGTCGTTCATGAAGCACTGGAAGACAGAAGGGGCATTAGTGAGCCCAAAAGGCATCACCAGGTACTCAAAATGTCCCTCCGGAGTATTAAACGCCGTCTTCCATTCATCCCCATGCTTAATGCGGATAAGATTATACGCCCCCCTCAGGTCAAGCTTGGTAAACCAGCAAGCACCTTTAACTCTGGAGAATAGATCCGAAATCAGGGGTAACGGATACTGATATTTAATAGTAATTTTGTTGAGGGCACGATAATCAATACAAGGCCTTAATGAACCATCCTTTTTGGCCACGAAAAAAAACCCGGCACCTAAGGGTGAAGAGGATGGTCTAATATGACCCTTCTCCAACGCCTCCTTAATATAGGATCGCATAGCTTCGTGCTCGGGTACAGATAAATTGAAAAGCCGACCCTTAGGAAATTTACACCCCGGGCTCAGTTCAATTGCACAGTCATAACTCCTATGAGGAGGCAAAGACGCAGACTCATTCTCACTAAATACATCATAAAAGTCCGCCAAATAGTCAGGAACATCATGCGACTGAGGAGAGGTGGAAAAACCGGAGCCTCACTAAGGGCACACCGACAACCCCAACTCCCACAGACACAGATTTCCAATCCAAAACTGGATTATGAATTTGCAACCAGGGAGACCCCAGAACAATGGTATCATGCAAATTATGCAACACCAAAAATCTGCAATTTTCCTGATGGTCTGGGGCGACCAACATTACCACCTGGGTCCAAAACTGAGGTTTATTTTTCGCCAAAGGAGTAGCATCAATTCCCCTCAAAGGGATAGGCGTCCACAGAGGTGTCATCGGAAATCCACAACGTTTAGCAAAATCCAAGTCCATTAGGCTGGTTTCACATTAGCGCTTTTGTGCGCAGCGCATCGTGCGCACCCGTGCGCATGCGCACTGCGCACCTATACTTAACATGACGTGCGCATGGTCTTGCGCATACTTGCGTTTTCGTGCGCATGCGTTTTTTTGTCTTTTGCGCCAGGCGCGCCAGACGCAACATGTTGCATTTTTGGTTCCGCCCTGTCTCGTCAAAAAAACGCATGCGCACGCTTGCGCACGGAATGCGCAAAAACACCACATTGGAGCCTATGGGAACGCATGCGTGCGCATGGTCTTGCGCACGCTTGCGTTTTTTTGCGCATGCGTTTTTGAGTTAAACAAGTCTAGAATGTTCTCTAGACAATGGAAAAAACGTCACACTTAAAAACGCATGCGCATAAAAAACGCCAACGCATGCAAAAAACGCATGTAAAACGCAAACAACGCTGCGTTTTTTTTACACATCAGCGTGCGCATGACGTTAAAAAAACGCGCATTTGTTTTGCGTTTTTCTTTGCGTTTTTTATGCGCCCGATGCGCTGCGCAAAAAAACGCTAATGTGAAACTAGCCTTAGATTCAGGGCTGCTCTCGAATCCACAAAAGCCTGGGCGGAAAATGTGGACAGGGAGCAGATCAGAGTAATTGCCAGAAGAAACTTAGGTTGAACACCACCCACAGAAAACGTGTGTGCAAAACGTTTCTCTCGTTTAGGACAGACAGAAATAATATGCGAGGCATCTCCACAAAAAAAACACAGCCTATTACGCCTTCTGAACTCCTGACGTTGCTCCCTGGACAAAACTCTATCACATTGCATAGGTTCAGACACTTGTTCAACAGGTGGCAACAACTCTCGTGGAGTCCTGCGTTCACGTAAACGCCGATCAACCTGAATGGCTAATGACATAGTATCGTCAAGACCAGAGGGAACAGGAAATCCCACCATAGTATCTTTTACGGCCTCTGACAAACCCTTCCGAAAGAGAGCTGCCAAGGCATTATCATTCCAGGTAGTAAGGACCGCCCACTTTCAGAATTTTTGACAGTACAATTCTGCAGAATCTCGACCCTGGCTCAATTCCAACAGGGTCTTTTCAGCCTGATCAATAGCATTAGGTTCGTCATACAACAACCCCAAGGCTTGAAAAAATGCGTTCACATTAGTCAGAATAGGATCATCATGTTTCAAAGAAAACGCCCAATCCTGGGGATCGCCACGCAGCAAAGAGATGACAATTTTAACCTGCTGCGCGGAGCTCCCTGACGAGTTAGGCTTCAAGGCAAAAAATAATTTACAATTATTTTTGAAATTCAAAAATTTAGACCGATCCCCAAAAAACACATCAGGAGTAGGGATCTTTGGTTCAGCAGCATGTGAATGAGCAAGGTAGGCGGAAATTCCCCGCACTTCCGCAGCGAGCTGCTCCACACGATCAGACAATTGCTTTATATCCATTGAGAGAAAAAAAAATTCCCCCTACAGCCTCAGAGATATAGAGGAAAAAATATACACACTTTTTTTTTTTTTTTACATTTCTTTCCTGCTTTTGAGTACCCTAGGATCTGCGGTATGGCGGGTGATTCTGTTATGAATGAGTAACCGTAGGAGGCAAAAAACAGAAATACTAGCTAAGTCCAGAAAACCAGAGAAGTTGGCCGCTATCGGATTGCAGACCCCTGAACCTAACAACAACTAGCAGTAGCCGTGGGGGGTTCCTACGGTGCCCTAGACCCCTCGATCACAGCCGGAGAACTACATAGCCTAAAGACAGAAAGGGAAATCTAAACTGCCCCAGAGCAGACCCCAAAGCAATAGGCAGCCCCCAACATATAATGATGGTGAAGCAAGATGAAAAAACACTCACACAGATAGAAAGATAGGCTGAGCAAATGATGGGGCCCATGCTAACTAAATAGGACAGAATAGAAAAGCTGCTGTCTGCAATCCGCCAAAACCCTCTCAAAAACAAGAGCCAACAGACTGATAGGGAAAAAGGCCCTGAAGATGCTAGGCTTCAAAAAGACTTTATCAGTACTCAGGTATTATCTGAAGACAGAGCAAAAAGGAATTCAGCTCACCCAGCAGGGAAAGGCAGAAATCCAGATAAACAAGGCAAAACAAAACCAAAATACAAATGCAAAAAGTAGAGCAGAAAACTTAGCTTTTGAGGAGCAGGAAACAGACTGGTCTCCAAGAATCCCTCAGAGTAATCACCCACAAGGCAGAAGGGCGTCGGCTGCCTTATATCAAGTCAGCAATCCCAGTCACCCAGTCATCATCATTCTGCTCAGGTGCTTTGTAATCCGCCTCACTACCTTCCTTCACCAGAAGAGGGCGTTCATCAGACCTCAATGGTGAAGGGGAAAATGAACTCACAACTGGATGGGTATTGTAACTCCTTCTCTGGTCACAGAAGATTTGCCTTGTTGCAGCTTGGCACACATGGCACATTTCATATCTGACTGTCTGTGCCAAGACCCTCGCGTAATCCACATTTTCAATAGAAACCTATTCTGGTTGGCCACCTTTCTAGAACCAGGGTACAAGGACAAATTTCCTTTGCTACTGTTGCAGTCACCAAGGGGTTTCACAATGGAATCCTTCAAGAAGGCCGTTGGCGATCATTTGATGGCAATAGCACCCTCAGACACCACTGCTAGCAGAGGTACCAGGTCTGTGCAACAGCATGCATTAATGGGGAGAGACACGCCAAGCAGGTCCAAAAGAGGTAGTGGTACAATGTCCACAAACTGGGCCATCTTCAATAAACCGGCTCATCAGCAAATGTTAGGGCTGGCGGAATGCACCAAATAATAAAATAATACTAAGGTGCGTTCGCAGCCCGGGGTCCACCGTGCAGGGGTGGTATACTGCTGCTTAGTAATGGTGGAAGTATGAAGCGGTATACAAAAGGTCACATGTGGGTTATTGTCAACCAGTGTGAACAGGGTGAACTCTGTTACCTCACAGAGCCGCACTACCGCAGAACATAAATGCCGGAGCCTGTTTAGCTCAAGAGCTTGGCAACGGAGCGCACAGAATGCGGTCACAGAACTCTGCCCCAAGGACACGGGGTCACAGTCCCTCTAGACCTTCTGAGCGGACGCCACTATAGACACTGAATATGGTGGAGTGTCGAGCACATGCAACGTGGCATGCAGAGCCATCGGTGAACACTGATGCCAGTCTCAGACTCTGCCTCTACCTACACCTAAGCCTGGGTGCTTAACAGGCTAGGCTGTACAACACATGCGTACCAAGGGTAGGGGTTTCCTAATGAGTCATTCACCAGAGACATACATACATGCATGCAACATTTACTCGTCATAGTCTGGTAATGCCATCTATACTAGCACATGGCCGAGCTGCCATGCGAACCTTTTATAGCAGCGTCCTTCCGGGACCTTCCTGACCTTCCTGATGGTCCAATCCAAGCTGGAGAAGGACCTGAGCATGTGACCTCCGATCTCTAATGAGAGATCGTCCCACGGGCATGCTCAGTGGACCGAAAGGAGGACTTAGTCCCAGGAGTAGCTCGCTGCTGACCAGCATGTGTTGCTATAGCTGGACCAGAGGTGGCAGCAGCAACTAAACCCACAGAGCTGGTCTGAGCAGAGCGCCGGGATCGACAAGTCTGCTGAGCAGCCTCTTCTGTGGCCGGAGAGGAATGGGAGACTGCCGAATGCAAGGCTTTTCATTCCTGCTGTGCAGCGACAGGAACCCAACGCCTAACATTACCCCCCTCCTAGGGCCCGCTCCTCTCTGAGCCTCACTACGCGCAAATGCCGCAATGAGAAGTGCAGCGTGGATGTTCTCCACTGCCTCCCAGATCAGAGCCTCTGGACCATGACCCTTCCAGTCCACCAAATAAAACTTTTTACCACGCAACACCCTGCATCCCACGATGGCATTAACCTCAAACTCGTCCAAGGACAGGTCTGATGTCCCAGCAGATGACTCAGAGAACCGGGACATGAGGACAGGTTTAAGGAGGGGCATGTGGAAGGTGTCAGAGATGGCCAAATATGGTGGAAGGGCCAGACGGTAGGCCACAGGGTTGATCTGCTCAAGGACCATGAAGGGGCCAATGTAGCGAGGTGCAAATTTTGTGGACTCAACCCGCAACCTGATGTTACGGGCAAAGAGCCACACCAAATCACCAGGAGCAAAGGTCAGAGCGGGGCACCGGTGCGTGTCAGTGGAGGCCCTCATTCTCTCCTTGGAGGCCCGGATAGCATCCTGAGTGCAATCCCAAATGTCACGTGTGTTGTGAGATCATTTTTGGGTTTGCCTCTGGCTTCTGGTGAGGGTTATGGAGCTTGCTGTGCTGACAGAGGAGTAGTGAGTTCTCTATCTGGACTCCCTCTGTTAGTGAAGGGAGGTAATGAAGCTGATCTAAATGGCAGAGACCGGCCACCTGAGAAAGAGGACTGCGATTGGACATCAGGAGTTTCTGATTGGATTTAAGGCAGCCGACTCCCTAGTTTCTTGCTGGTGATTTTTCCTGACTGTGGCTTCTGGTTTCCAGTTTGGTTCCTGCCTTCCTAAAGCTAAGTTTTCTCTGCTATTGTTCATATGAGTTTTTGTCTGGTTTACTTAGCTTTTGTGTTCAGCCAGCCCTGGCTTGGACTGGGCTGAATCCCCATTTTGTCTCTGATCAGTTGATCTCCTTTGCTCTGTCTTCAGAATATACCTGAGTGCTGATATAGTGATTTTGAAGTCTAGCGACTTCAGGGCCTTTTTCTATCAGACGGGTTGGACATTTTTTTTGGCAGGGTTTTTTGCGTGATTGCAGACAGCAGCTTTTCTTTCCTGTCCTTTCTAGTTAGTGAGGGCCCCATCGTTTGCTCAGCCTATCTTTCTATCTGTGTCTGTGTTTTCATCTTGTTTCACTGACAATACATGTTGGGGGCTGTCTATTGCTTTAGGTTCTGCTCTGGGGCAGTTTAGATTTTCCCTTTCTTTCTTTAGTCTTATTTAGTTTTCCGGCCGTGATGAGGTGTCTAGGACCACCGTAGGCACGCTCCACGGCTTCTGCTAGCTGTTGTGGATAGGATCAGGGGTCTGCAATCTGCTAGTTACCAACCTCTCTGGTTTTCTGGGCTTAGCTTGCTTTTTGTTTTTTCCTCCTCGGTGACTCATTCATAACAGAATCACCAGCCATACCGCAGATTCTAGGGTACTCAAAAGCAGGAGAGAATTGTAAAAAAAAAAAAAAAAAAAAAGGGTCAGAATTTTTTTTTTTTATGTATATTTTCTCCCCTTTTTCTCTGGGGTCGTAGGAGGATTCTTTTTTTTTCTTTTTCTCCTTGATGGAGAATAAGCAAATGTCTGATTGTGTGGAGCAGCTCGCTGCTGAAGTGCGGGGAATTTCCACCTATCTCACTCATTCACATGCTGTTGAACCAAGGATCCCTGCTCCTGATGTGTTTTCTGGGGATCGGTCTAAATTTTTTAATTTTAAGAATAATTGGAAATTATTTCTTGCCTTGAAGCCTAACTCATCGGGGAGCTCTGCGCAGCAGGTTAAAATTGTCATCTCCTTGCTGCGCGGCGATCCCCAGGATTGGGCATTTTCTTTGACACCTAAAGATCCTGTTTTGACTAATGTGGATGCATTTTTTCAAGCCTTGGGGTTGTTATATGATGAACCTAATGCTATTGATCAAGCTGGGAGAACCCTATTGGCATTGAACCAAGGTCAGGATCCTGCAGAGAAATTCTGAAAGTGGGTGGTCCTTACTACATGGAATGATAGTGCATTGGCAGCTGTCTTTCGGAAGGGTTTGCCTGAGACTTTAAAAGATACTATGGTGGGATTTCCTGTTCCCTCTGGTCTTGACGATTCTATGTCATTAGCCATTCAAGTTGATCGGCGTTTACGTGAACGCAAGACTACACGGGAGGCGCTGCCACATTTTGAACAAATGTCTGAACCTATGCAATGTGATGGAGTTTTGTCTAGGGCACAACGTCAGGAGTTTAGAAGGTGTAATAAGCTGTGTTTTTTCTGTGGAGATGCCTCTCATGTTATTTCTGTGTGCCCTAAACGAGAGAAACGTTTTGCACACACATTTGCTGTGGGTGGTGTACAACCTAAGTTTCTTTTGGCAATTACTCTGATCTGCTCCTTATCCACATTTTCCATGAAGGCTTTTGTGGATTCAGGAGCGGCCTTGAATCTAATGGACTTGGATTTTGCTAATCGTTGTGGTTTACCTATGACACCTCTGCGGACGCCTATTCCTTTGAGGGGTATTGATGCTACTCCTTTGGTGAAGAATAAACCTCAGTTTTGGACCCAGGTGATAATGCGGGTCGCCCCGGACCACCAAGAAAATTGCAGATTTTTGGTGTTGCATAATTTACATGATACCATTGTTCTGGGTTTTCCCTGGTTGCAAATCCACAATCCGGTTTTGGATTGGAAATCTGTGTCTGTGGTGAGTTGGGGTTGTCGGTGTGCTCTTGGTGACACTCCTGTTTTCTCCACCTCTCCCCAGTCGCATGATGTTCCCGACTATTTGGCTGATTTTTATGATGTATTTAGTGAGAGCAAGTCTGCGTCTTTGCCTCCTCATAGGAGTTATGACTGTGCAATTGAGTTGAGACCTGGGTGTAAATTTCCCAAGGGTCGACTTTTCAATTTATCTGTACCCGAACACGAGGCTATGCGATCTTATATTAAGGAGTCGTTGGAGAAGGGTCATATTAGACCATACTCTTCGCCCTTAGGTGCTGGGGTTTTTTTCGTGGCCAAGAAAGATGGTTCATTAAGGCCTTGTATTGACTATCGTTCCCTCAACAAAATTACGGTTAAATTTCAGTATCCGTTACCCCTGATTTCTGATTTATTCTCCAGAGTTAAAGGTGCTTGCTGGTTTACTAAGCTTGACCTCAGGGGGCGTATAATCTTATTCGCATCAAGCATGGGGATGAATGGAAGACGGCGTTTAATACTCCGGAGGGACATTTTGAGTACCTGGTGATGCCTTTTGGGCTCACTAATGCCCCTTCTGTCTTCCAACCCTTCATGAATGATATTTTCCGGGACTTTGTGGATAAGTTTTTGATCATCTATCTGGATGATATTTTGATCTTTCCCAGGGATTGGGATTCTCATGTGAAATATGTTCCGACTGTGTTCCGGATTTTGAGGGAGAGTTCCTTGTATGTTAAGGGATCGAAGTGCCTTTTTGGTGTACAGAGGATTTCATTTTTGGGATTTATTTTGTCTCCGTCAACTATTGAAATGGACCCGGTCAAGGTACAGGCCATTTATGATTGGGTTCAACCCACTTCTTTGAAGGCTCTCCAGAAGTTTTTGGGTTTTGCTAATTTTTATCGTAAATTTATAGCTAATTTTTCTGGTATTGCTAAACCACTGACTGATTTAACTAAGAAGGGTGCTGATGTGCTGAATTGGTCTTCAGAGGCTGTTTCGGCCTTTCAGGAGCTGAAGCGGAGGTTCACTTCTGCTCCGGTTTTGCGGCAACCTGATGTCTCACTTCCTTTTCAGGTGGAGGTAGACGCTTCAGAGATTGGTGCAGGAGCTGTTTTGCCCCAAAAAGATCCGGTGACGTCTAAAATGAATCCCTGTGCCTTCTTTTCCCGAAAGTTCTCCCCATCTGAACGCAACTATGATGTGGGGAATCGGGAATTGTTAGCCATGAAATGGTCATTTGAGGAGTGGAGACATTGGTTGGAGGGAGCTAGACATCAAGTTGTGGTCCTCACTGACCACAAGAATTTGATTTACCTTGATTCGGCCAAACGCTTGAATCCTAGACAGGCTAGGTGGGCCTTGTTTTTTACGCGTTTTGATTTTGTGGTCTCCTTTCTTCCTGGCACTAAGAATGTTAAGGCAGACGCCCTTTCTAGGAGTTTCTTTGCTGATTCTCCTATTGTGACCAAGCCAACTACCATCCTAGGTGAGGGGGTAGTTCTTTCTGCCATCTCGCCCGATTTGAGACGTGCTCTGGAAGAGTTTCAGGAGCACAAACCTGAGCGTTGTCCCATTGGAAAATTGTATGTTCCTGACCAGTGGAGGAAGAGAGTAATGTCTGAAGTTCATTGCTCCGCATTGGCTGGTCATCCAGGTATTTTTGGTACCAGAAATTTGGTGAGTCAGTCTTTTTGGTGGCCCGCCTTATCTCGTGATGTCAGGAATTTTGTGCAGTCCTGTGGGACTTGTTCCCGGTCTAAACCCTGTTCTCGCTCTAGTGGGTTGTTGATGCCCTTGCCGGTGCCTAAGAGGCCATGGACCCTTATTTCAATGGATTTTATTTCTGATCTTCCTGTCTCTCAGAGAATGACTGTTATCTGGGTGATTTGTGATAGATTCTCTAATATGGTCCATCTTGTACCACTCCCAAAGTTGCCATCTTCCTCAGAGTTGGTACCCTTGTTTTTACAACAGGTGGTTCGGTTGCATGGGATTCCTGAGAACATTGTATCGGACAGAGGAGTTCAGTTTGTTTCCAGATTCTGGAAAGCCTTTTGTTCCAAGCTGGGAATTCAGTTGTCCTTCTCCTCTACGTTTCACCCTCAGACCAATGGGCAGATGGAGAGAACAAACCAGACTTTGGAGTCCTATCTGAGATGTTTTATATCTGCTGATCAGGATGATTGGGTTTCATTTTTGCCCTTGGCCGAATTCGCTTTATATAATAGAGCTAGTTCTGCCACCTTGATGTCGCCCTTTTTCTGTAACTTTGGGTTTCATCCTCGATTTTCTTCAGGGCAAGTGGAATCTTCAGCCTGCCCAGGTGTTGACACTGTGGTAGAGAGAATGCAGCAAATTTGGGACCAAGTAGTGAATAAGTTGTCTCTCTCCGAGGAAAAGGCCCAGCGGTTTTCTAACCAGCATAGGACCATTGGTCCCCGGTTTAAAATGGGTGATATGGTTTGGTTGTCATCAAAGAATATCTCTATGAAGGTGGCTTCTCCAAAGTTCAAGCCAAGATTTATTGGACCTTACAAGATTTTGGAGATTCTTAATCCGTTTTCTTTTCGATTGGCTCTTCCTGTTACGTTTAAGATCCATAACGTGTTTCATAAGTCGCTGTTGAAGAGATATGTTGAGCCAGTAGTTCCTATGGCTGCACCTCCTGACCCTGTATTGGTTGAACTTAATGTGGAATATGAGGTAGAGAAAATACTGGATTCTCGTCTGGCTAGACGGAGGCTCCAGTATTTGGTCAAGTGGAAGGGTTATGGCCAGGAGGACAATTCTTGGGTCTCTGCCTCTGATATTCATGCCGATAGATTGATTTGTGCTTTTCATCGGGCCCATCCTGATCGGCCCGGTGGCGTGGAAGAGGGTTCGGTGACCCCTCCTCAAGGGAGGGGTACTGTAGTGAGCTCATTTTTGGGTTTGCCTCTGGCTTCTGGTGAGGGTTATGGAGCTTGCTGTGCTGACAGAGGAGTAGTGATTTCTCTATCTGGACTCCCTCTGTTGGTGAAGGGAGGTAATGAAGCTAATCTAAATGGCAGAGACTGGCCACCTGAGGAAGAGGACTGCGATTGGACATCAGGAGTTTCTGATTGGATTTAAGGCAGCCGACTCCCTAGTTTCTTACTGGTGATTTCTCCTGACTGTGGCTTCTGGTTTCCAGTTTGGTTCCTGCCTTCCTAAAGCTAAGTTTTCTCTGCTATTGTTCATATGAGTTTTTGTCTGGTTTTTGTGTTCAGCCAGCCCTGGCTGGGACTGGGCTGAATCCCCATTTTGTCTCTGATCAGTTGATCTCTTTTGCTCTGTCTTCAGAATATACCTGAGTGCTGATATAGTGATTTTGAAGTCTAGCGACTTCAGGGCCTTTTTCTATCAGACGGGTTGGACATTTTTTTTGGCAGGGTTTTTTGCGTGATTGCAGACAGCAGCTTTTCTTTCCTGTCCTTTCTAGTTAGTGAGGGCCCCATCGTTTGCTCAGCCTATCTTTCTATCTGTGTCTGTGTTTTCATCTTGTTTCACCGACAATACATGTTGGGGGCTGCCTATTGCTTTGGGGTCTGCTCTGGGGCAGTTTAGATTTTCCCTTTCTTTCTTTAGTCTTATTTAGTTCTCCGGCCATGACGAGGCATCTAGGACCACTGTAGGCACGCTCCACGGCTACTGCTAGTTGTTGTGGATAGGATCAGGGGTTTGCAATCCGCTAGTTACCAACCTCTTCGGTTTTCTGGGCTTAGCTTGCTTTCTGTTTTTTCCTCCTCGGTGACTCATTCATAACACACGTGCCTCCACCACCCAGTCTGCCACCCTGGAATCGGTGAACGACACGGGCATGGGCACAGGGACGCGCGGATGCTGGCCGTAATTTAGGAGGAATGGGGTCTGGCCAGTGGAGTCGGCCACAGCGTTGTTCAAAGCAAACTCCGCCCATGACAGCAAGGCTGCCCAGTCATCCTGCCTGGCCAAGACAAAATGTCATAGATATGTGTCCAGGGTCTGGTTGGCTCTCTCTACCAACCCATTCGTCTCGGGATGATAGGTTGAGGAGAGATTTAGCTCAATGCTAAGCAGGCTGCAGAGCTCAATCCAGAACCGAGACGCAAACTGGGGACCCCGGTCGCTGACAATCTTGTCCGGCATGCCATGCAGGTGGAAAACGTGCTTAATAAACAACCCTGCCAGGCCCCGTGCAGAAGGTAACTGGGAGAGAGGTACCAGGTGCACCATCTTGGAGAAATGGTCGGTCACAACCCAAATGACCATGCTGCCACTGTACTTGGGCAGCCACACCACAAAGTCCATACTGACCATCTCCCAGGGCCTGTCTGCTACCGGCAGGGGTTAAAGTAACTTAGCGGGCCGCTGCCGAGAGGACCTATTCTGGGCACATGAGACGCATGCCTGAATATAGTCTCTAAATTCACGGGCCATATGCGGCCACTAGTACTTCCTCACTAAAAGCTCAGAGGTCCGTTTTGTCCCGAAATGTCCAACCACCCTGGATGAATGAGCCCAAGAGAGGCCCTCCGGTCACACGGGCAGGGATAAATGTCTTGCCCCGAGGTACTGACTCAAGGGCGACCGGAGCCAAAGTCCTCAGGCTCTCGGATGGGACGATCAGCTAAGGCTTCTCCTCCTCTTCCTCTGATGACACCACGGAGCGAGAGAGAGCATCGGCCCGGACGTTATTCTCCCCAGAGAGAAAATGGAGGGTGAAGTGGAACCGGGAGAAGAACAAGGACCATCTGGCCTGGCGAGAATTTAGCCGCTGGGCTGTTTGCAAATACACCAAGTTCTTGTGGTCGGTGAACACCTGGAAAGGGTGGCGAGCCCTCTCCAGGAGGTGTCTCCACTCCGAGAAGGCCAACTTCATTGCTAGCAACTCCCTGTCCCCGATGGAATAATTCTCCGCCGGTGTGAAGGTCTTGGAGAAAAAGAAGCATGGGTGCTTCCGACCTTGCATGTCCTTCTGAAACAAGACCACTCCAGCACCGATGGAAGAGGCATCCAGTTCCAGAATGAAGGGTTTATCTACATCGGGGCGATGTAGAATGGGAACGCAAGCAAATGGGACTTAAATGGGACTTAATGGAGGAGAAAGCCTTGGAGACAGGTTACGACCAGAACTTGGGATTTGCACCCTTCTTGGTGAGGGCCACCAAGGGGGCTACCAACATCGAGAAGTGGGGAATGAATTGGCGGTAATAATTTATGAACCCCATAAAGCGCTGCACCGCTTTGAGAGAATGGGGCTCCTGCCAATCCATCACCGCTTGTAACTTGGCAGGATCCATGGCCAATCCCTGGGAAGAGATGATATAGACCAGGAAAGGCAAGGACTCCTGCTCAAACACACACTTCTCCAACTTGGTGTAGAGGGAGTTTGACCATAGGAGGTCAAAAACTTTGCAAACATCTCTCTGGTGAGAGTCAATATCTGGAGAGTAGATGAGGATATCATCCAGATAGACTACAACTGAGGTGGTGAGCATACCCCGGAAGATGTGGTTTACAAAGTCTTGGAAGACAGCTGGAGCATTACAGAGCACGAAGGGCATCACCAGATATTCATAGTGCCCATCCCTGGTGTTAAAAACTGACTTCCATTTGTACCCCTCACAGATGCGAATCAGGTTGTAAGCCCCCCGCAGATCAAGCTTAGTAAACACTCTCGATCCCCATAGCCTATCGAACAGCTCCAGTATCAGGGCAGAGGATACTTATTCTTATCGGTGATGGCGTTAAGACTCCTGTAATCGATGCAGGGACGTAATTCTCCATTATTCTTCTGGACAAAGAAAAATCCCGCCGCCGCTGGTGACACTGACTTCCTAATGAATCCTCTTGCCAGATTCTCCCTGATATACTGAGACATGGCCTCTGTCTCCAGGAGAGATGGGGATAGACTCGACCCCGGGGAGGCTCAGCACCAGGCAAGAGGTCAGTAGGACAGTCGTAGGGGCAGTGAGGCAGAAGAGTCTCCACCGCCTTCTTGGAGAATACGTCTGCATACTGTCGATAGCATTTGGGGAAAGAGGAAAGATCTGCGGGGACTTCAGTGGAGGCAACCTGAAGGCACTTCCTCTGACATCTACTCTCACAGGATTTACTCCACCCGAGAATTCTCCCTGAGGACCACACTATATGGGGAGAGTGATGACGCAACCAGGGGACTCTTAAGAGTACCTGGTCGATACCCTTGGGCATGACAAGGAGAGATAGCATCTCCTGATGGGAAGGAGACAGCGAGAGTATCAGCGGGGTGGTCTGGTGGGTGATCTGAGAGGGTAGTGTCGCTCCATTCTCCAATCTGATGGTGACTGGCTGAGGTAGTAAAACCAGAGGAATTGCGTGCCGTTGGGCGAAGGCAGAGAGACGACATGAAATTGCCCTCCGCCCCAGAATCCACGCAAACCTCCACCGTCAGAGTGGAAGAGCCAAACTCAAGAGTCCCTTCAAAGGACAGCTTGGAGGAAAACATTACCGTATCTAGTAGGCCTCCTCCAACAGCCACTAGATGCGAGCATTTTCCTGGCCGCTATGGGTACCTGTTGGCAGGGTGACAAGACTGCCGGTAAATGTGACTGTCATGATCCAGGGTTGGATGATGACAGTTAAAAGCACATGTAACCTTTTTTTTCCTTAAGCTGTGTGCTTAAGTTTGGTTTTGCCCCCGGTGGCCATTAGGATTATTACACAGTGGTGTCTTTAGTTCTAGTTTGCCCCCCGGTGGTGGTTAGCGTTATTACATGGGAATCACTAACAGGTGTGATTCCTCTGGCTTAACTATAAAGGTGTGTCATGTGCTCTCACTGGTGTTGGTGATAGTGTTCATTTCCAACCATCCTTGGTGGAGAAAGGAGCGAGAGAGAGTTCCTTGCAGCACAGTCAGAGTCCTGGTGTGGAAGGAGTCAGAGGGGATTTCTTTGCAGCTCTGACAGAGCTTGGTGGCAGCTATTCAGGAGGAAAGATGCATTCTGGTGGTGGACTCTGGAGCAAGAGCAATAGAACAAAGCTAAGTGGTGTTTCCCTGTTTGTCACTTTCCTCTATGTGTGTTTCAGTGCAGTGGTGGGATTAGTCTCTGCACAAGCCATTACACTAGAAAGGGGTAGGTGCAGGGCGAGCTAGGGTTTAAATGTATCCTGATCGGCGCCCGTTGCGGAACCGGCCTAGGGATCAGTAGGAGTGTAGAGACACTGACTCAGGGGAGTGCAGGAGGTTTCCACGTCCCCGTTCCCTATCGCAGGGCCCACCATTGTAATGTTTCCCTGGTGTTTCCCCTTATTATTTAAATTCGCCCTGCTGGAGGCGGTGTATCCAGTTTTACGTGTATTTCTGAAATTCGCATGCTGAGGCGGTGTATCCGGCTGCATGTCTTATTATTTAAATTCGCCCTACTGGAGGCAGTGTATCGGGGGTCGCGTGTGTCATATAAATTCGCCCTGCTGGAGGTGGTGTGTCCAGTCACAAATTGACCATTACAGTGACAGACCACAGGTGCTCGCGCGGACCAGGACCTGGGTCCTGCGCAAGAATTCCCCATGGCCTCTTGGAGCTCCGACGCCTGATCGGGAGGTTCCGGAGGTTTAGTAAAACTGGGTGCCAACCTAAACCTCTTTCTACACTGGGACTGCTCCAACCTTCGCTCCGAAAAACGAAGGTCTATGCGGGTGGAGATGGTGATGAGCTCCTCCAGTGTGGTGGGAATCTCCCGGGTGTCCTTTACATGGCCAGCCAGACTTCTCCAGAACACTGGAATGAGGGTCTTATCTGACCACTCCAGTTCTGAAGCCAACGTCTAGAACTGGATGGCATAATGGCTGACCAGAGACGAGCCCTGCGATAATGCCAGTAGCTGGAGCGCGGTATCATGGGTGACTCGCGGTCCCCAAAAAACCTGCTTCAGAGTACCCAAGAACTGCAAAGCACTCTGCACCACCTGATCACCATGCTCCCACAGCGGTGTGGCCCACTCCAGAGCCCTGCCCGACAAGAGGGAAATAACAAATCCCACTTTAGCCCGCTCGGAGGGGAATCGTGCAGCCAGCAGCTCCAGCTGGATGGTACACTGGCTCACGAAACCCCTACAAGAAGCACTATCGCCCGAGAACTTCTCGGGCATTGGGAGGCGGGACAAAGTCAGGGCAGGGATGGCAGAGGACACACGTGAGACAGCCTCTGTGGCTGCCTGAACAGCGACTGCGGTAACATCCACAGCTGAGCCTGAGCGCTCAAGAGCCGCCAGCCTGCCCTCCAGCTGCTGTATGTACCGCTGCAGTCGCTGTGCATCCGCCATTAATAGCCAGACCCTGGCGCTAGTATAATGTTAGGGCTGGCGGAACGCACCAAATAATAAAATAATAGTAAGGTGCGTTCGCAGGCCGGGGTACACCGTGCAGGGGTGGTAAACTGCTGCTTGGTAATGGCGGAAGTATAAAGCGGTATACAAAAGGTCACACGTGGGTTAACGTCACCAAGTGTGAACAGGGCGAACTCTGCTAACTGACAGAGCCGCACTACCGCAGAACATAAATTCCGGAGCCTGTTTAGCTCATAGAGCTCAGCAACGGAGCACACAGAATGCGGTCACAGAACTCTGCCCCAATGACAAGGGGTCAGAGTCCCTCTAGACCTTCTGAGCGCGTGGTGTCGCACCTGCGGACGCCACTATAGATGCTGACTATGGTGGAGTGTCGAGCACATGCACCGTGGCATCCAGAGCCACCGGTGGACACTGATGCCAGTCTCAGACTCTGCCTCTACCTACACCTAAGCCTGGGTGCTTAACAGGCTAGGCTGCACAACACATGCGTACCAAGGGTAGGGGTTTCTTAATGAGTCATTCACCAGAGATATTCATACATGCATACAACACTCACTCCTAATAGTCTGGTAATGCCATCTATACTAGCGCATGGCTGAGCGGCCATGCAAACCTTTTATAGCAGCGTCCTTCCGGGACCTTCCTGACCTTCCTGATGGTCCAATCCGAGCTGGAGAAAGACCTGAGCATGCAACCTCCGATATCCAATGAGGGATTGTCCCACGGGCATGCTCAGTGGACTGAAAGGAGGACTTAGTCCCTGGAGTAGCTCACTGCTGACCAGCATGCGTTGCTATAGCTTGACCAGAGGTGGCAGCAGCAACCTAACCCACAGAGCTGGTCTGAGCAGAGCGCTGGGATTGATGAGTCTGCTGAGCAGCCTCCTCTGCGGCCGGAGAGGAATGGGAGACTGCCGAATGCAAGGCTCGGGATTCCTGCTGTGCAGCGACAGGAACCCGACGCCTAACGACAAGGATTAGCTGGAACAGTAACACTAACAATGTTAAGGAGTGAGAAGTTTAACAAGTTTGTCAACGACTATCTAAGGCTGGTTTCACACTTGCGTTTTTTTGCACTGGATTCTAGCGCTAAAAAACGCATGCGTTTTTTTCCTATATTTTGCATGGGATGCGCTTATGTGCGCATACACATGCGTTTGTATGCGTTTTTCCGTGCATGCGTTTTTTGTGGTGTGCGCTCAGGCGCACAAAATGCATCCTGTTGCATTTTTTGGGCGTCAGACTTGCCTCAAAAAATGCATGCGCGCGCAATGCGTTTTTTTACAGCAAGACACCCATTATAAGTCTATGGGTGCACATATGTGCGCATTGCCATGCTCATGTATGCGTTTTTTTGCGCATGCGTTTTTTTGTTGACCATTAGTTAGACAATGGAATTTAGGGGTTTGGGTTAGAGTTAGGGTTAGTTAAGGGGGTTTAGGGTTAGGGTTAGGGTTTGGGTTAGGGTTAGTATGGTTTGGTTAAGGGTTAGGGTTTAGGGTTAGTTAAGGTTTAGGGATAGGGTTAGGGTTTGGGTAGGGTTTGGTTAAGGGTTAGGGTTAGGGTTAGTATGGTTTGGTTAAGGGTTAGGGTTAGGGTATGGTTTGGTTAGGGTTAGGGTCAGGGTTAGGGTTAGGGTCAGGGTTAGGGTCAGGGTTAGGGTAAGGGTCAGTAAAGTCATGGTTTGAGTTAGTGTGAGGGGCCAACTAATGTTGGAAAAAAGCGCAAACGCGGTAAAAACGCACTAAAAACGCATACAAACGCATAAAAACGCTGCGTTTTTTTCATGCATGCTCATAAAAATGCTTGAAAAAAACGCAGCATTTGTATGCGTTTGTATGCGTTTTTTCCATGCATTTTTTTGCGGGAAAAACGCGCTGCAAAAAAAAGCAAGTGTGAAAGTAGCCTAAGTGACCATGACCATACCTGCGTCCTTCCTGATGTTTTTGTACCGTTTAATTACAGGGAATCCAAGCTGCAGAGTTGGCCAGACCTCTCCTTATATGCATTGGAGGTGCTGGCCTGCCCAGCTGCTAGTGTGATGTCAGAGTGTGTTTTCAGTGCCGCTAGGGCAATCATCACGGATACATGCACACCGTTGACTACAGAGAATGCAGACAGACTGACTCTGATAAAATTTAACAAGGACTGCTTTCGCAACAGTATTTAAGCCCTCCAGATGACAGTTTCCCAACCTAAAGTCACCCAAAACGTAATTTTTTTAAAATTGGTGATCACGTCCATCCCTTCCCATACAAGCCCCTTTTCTTCTTCTTACACATGTTTTCAAATCTGGCTTCTGCCACATGTACCTCATGGTCAAAAACAATAAGCTAAAAACAATGTTACGCTAATTAATATTTCCCATCAGAGGCACTTATGATGAGAGTGAGACCCTTCTTCCTTCATCAACCATGGTATCATGCCTCTTGGGCTAATTTTTGGAGATACTATGGCAATGCCTGGACACTGAGCACTGCAACCTCTATGCTAGTAGTCCTAGCTTCGTCATAATTGTTTGGCCCTTCAGACCTGCCTTGCTTCCTTCATCAACTATGATACAGCCCCTTGGGCTAATTTTTGGAGACACTATGGCTATGCCTGGACACTGGGCACTGCAACTACTATGCTTGTTGTCCTAGCTTAATCATTGTTTGGCCCTTCAGACCTGCCTTGCTTCCTTCATCAACCATGATACAGCCCCTAGGGCTAATGTTTTAAAGACATTATGTCTATGCCTACACATTGGGCAGTGGCAGTGGAACAACAAGGACAGTAATACAAGCTTTATTATTGTGAAACCCTTGTGATGATGATGATGGGTGGCTTCTTCCTGCGTTAACCATCACACAACCCCTAGGGCAGATCACTCTCCTTACACCACTTACACACTTAGTTGTCAGAAGATCGCCTCCATCATCACTTGCTCTTACGGCACTTCAGATATATCACTGGCACTGCGTAAGTGGCATACGAGTCCTGCTCTCCAGCAAAAAAGACACAGGACTTCAAATAGTGTTTGTACATTCTAGTGAAGCGGTGGCGTAAAACCACTCTTACAGCCCCTGACCAGGTGCCCACATGTTATATACATTTGTTTACAGCATACTTTTTTTAATATTTACACATTTTTTAGCCTTTTCCTCAGCCCCCAGACCGCTTTGTAGCATCCAGCAGACAATTACTCGCATTTTCCATTGACTATCATTGGACTCGCTAATTGTACCGAATACCCGAGTATTACGGTATACTCGGTACGAATATAGCGAGTCCGAATACTCCAGTACGCACTCATCCCTAGGTGCTATTCCTAATTCTTTCAATGTTCAATAAAATACTAAAGCTCCTGCTTCATTGAAATAACTATGTAGAGAAGATAGTTGATGCATGACCATAAGAGTGAAAACCGCAGAGCCAAATACTCACAGTGAGCATATCACATGCTGTTAGTATTTGGCATGCTAAAGTTTAATCTTATAATTAATGCTCCTAATAAAAATATCGATGTAGTAATCCTTGACTTGAACAACATTACAATGCTTTATTAACATAGTCATGTGTCAAGTTATCTGATAAGTTATGGATTGCTACATGTGTACAGGATCAGAAACAAGCCCAGGACGACATCACCAGTACCACTAACAGTACAAAATACACAAATAACAAACTTAGTACAGAAATAATTTGCAATGCCATGTCAGATGCCAGAAATACATCAACACAACCACCATCAGTACAGGAGCACAGCAACCGAACCACCAGCAGTATGGAAATACAGCACCAAAACCAACATCATTACATGAATATAGCACCGGAGCCACCATTGGTACATGAATGTAGCACTAAGTTTAGTACAGGAATCAACTGAAGTGTCAGTTCAGCCCCATTCTCAATTTTATCACATTAGCCTACAATTCTCAGAATGTTCTTAAAAATGCTATGTCGATACTGTGATTTGTTTTTACCAGCCGTTTTTAGAATGCAGACTATACAGGAACCACAGTACTAATGAGAAGTAGTCAGTATCACAAATAAACATTCTAGCATGGTACCAGGAACTGATAACAGCTGCAATGAATGACTGTTTGTTGCTTACTAGAAACCAATCGCTTTAATCTTCACCACAGATTTTCGATAGCGTTCAGACCAGGACTGTTTCCTGGCCGGCCATGAAAGGACATAAATTTGTTTGCTTTCAAACCATTTTAGACATTACCTTGCAGTGTGACATGGTGCTCCATCCTGTTGAAAAATAATTTTGCTCTGCTCCTTCCCAAGGTCATGAATTGATGGGATGAGCTTTGGTTCAAGGACATCATGAATATATTTCAAAGCATTTACAGTACCCTCAAGGACCTGTTTTCTCCAAATTCCATGCCAGGATATATAGCCCCAAATCATAACACTCTCAAGATATTTCATTGTAGCTGTCATAAACTCTGGAAGACAGTCTTCCTTTGGCCTTCTCCAAACATAACGCACTCCGTCACTACCAAAAATTGATATTCTCATTTCATCTCTCCAGATTACTTTCCTTCAATCTTCAGTTGTCCAGCTAAGATGTTCTTTGGCCCAGGAAATTCTCTTACTTTTCTGTTTAAGATTTAGAAATGACTTTTTCCTTGGTGTTCGTGTTTTCAGACAAGCATCAAGTACCGTATTTTTCATTTTATAAGACGCACTTTTGTTCCCCAAAATTTTTGGGGAAAGTGGGGGGTGCATCTTATAAAGCGAATCTGTGTGGTGCTGTGCTATAGTGTGGGGGGGCAGCTCTGGCGTGGAGTCAGGGGGCTGGGGTGGGCTGGATGGGGGCTGCAGAGACAGCGGAAGGTGCTGTGCTCCCGCTCATTAGCCTCATGTAATATTCATTGCACCCGCTGTCCATCACTTCGGTGCTAAAACAGTGCTGAGTTGGTAGACAGGGGAGCGGTGCATATTACATGTGCCTGCACTCACCCCCAGTCACTATAGACACCTACTGATGATCACTCCTGCTCCCAGCTCCCCCGTGGCTTTCCTGTGTCGAGTCTGCTGTCATCCTCCTCCTGCAGGGCAAGCGGCAGCAGCAGCTTATTCAGGCAGCTCATCGCTTCAGGACTTTACATGATGTGACCAATAGGACCTGCGGTCACATGACTCCCAGTGTGCACTGCGAGTCACATGACTGCAGCTGAGCAGCTCCTATTGGTCACATCATGGAAGGTCCTGTAGCAACAATGAGCTGCCTGAATGAGCAGCAGCTGCGTGTGCCCTGCAGGAGGAGGATGACAGCAGGTAAGCCACGGGAGAGCTGGGAGCAGGAGCGATCATCAGTAGGTGAGTTAACTGTTTATTATTTCAGCATGTGCTTGCCAGCAGGGGGGAAATATAGGGACGGAGGCCATGTGTGACAGCAGGGGGAAATATAGGGATGGGGGGACAATGTGTGCGAGCAGGGGGGAAATATAGGAATGAGGGGCCATGTGTGCCAGCAGTGGGGAATATAGGGATGGAGGGACAATGTGTGCCAGCAGGGGAGAATTTAGGATCGGGGGGTCAATGTGTGCCAGCAGGGGCAATATATTGAGAGGGGGACAATGTGTGCCAGCAGGGGGGAAATATATGAACGAGGGGCCATGTGTGCCAGCAGTGGGGAATATAGGGATGGGGGGCAATGTGTGCCAGCAGGGGGTATATATGGAGGGGGGGACAATGTGTGGCAGCAGGGGGGAATATATGGAGGGGGGACATTGTATGCCAGCAGGGGGGAATATATGGAGTCCCCTCCATATATTCCCCTCTGCTGGCACATATTGTCCCCCCTCCATATATTCCTCCCTGCTGGCACAATGTGTGCCAGCAGGGGGGATTATAGGACTGGGGGGACAATGTGTGCCAGCAGGGGGGACAATGTGTGCCAGCAGGGGCTATATATGGAGGGGGGGACAATGTGTGCCAGCAGGGAGGATTATTGGACCGGGGGGACAATGTGTGCCTGCAGGGGGAACATAGGGATGGGGGCCATGTGAATGCCAGCAGGGGGGAATATAGGGATGGGGGACAGTGTGTGCCAGCAGGGGGAATATAGGGATGGGGGGCCGTGTGCGTACCAGCAGGGAGGCATATAGAGAGAGGGGGGCCATGTGAGTGCCAGCAGGGGGGCATATAATGACCGGGAGGGCCATATCCAGGATAGGATGGGGGGGCCGTGAGCCAGCACAAGGGGGCAATGTGCCAGGATGGGGGTTATATAAATACCAGGATGAGGGACATATACGGTACATGATTTGAAAGATGGACACTGGCATTATAAGACACACCTCTATTTAACGTAAAAAAACATTTTTTTCTCTTTTTCTTCACCAAATTTGGGGGTGCGTCTTATAATCAGGTGCGTCTTATAAAGCAAAAAATACGGTAATCGACAACGTACTGTTCTAACCAACACCAAAACTCCTCCAACGTGCAAGAACTGGTTGAGTTCCTTGGCTGATGCACTTCTGTTCTGCAAGGCTAACCTAACAATTCCTCCATCTGTTTTTGGAGTTGATGACTTTTTCCTTCCTTTTCCACTCTTAGTTGTGATGCTGGAACTATCAGCAAATGTGAACACACCTTTTGCACTCCAGAAGCAGTGACTCCACCACCCATCTTAATAGCAATTTCTCTGAAATTGTATCCCTCCTTCCTCAAAACAATAGCCTTAGCTCTCTTTTTTGGAGACCAATCAGACATCTTTGTGGCTGGCATGATAAAAATCTAAAAAAAACAATCATTCAGGAGTTTGTGAGCTCAAAATAGACATTTATAATTATTCAGTTAAAAAATTACATTTAAGCCTATATGACCTATACTGAAAGGATCAAGTGATGACTGTACCTTTAAAACACTATTTTTAATGTAATGCAGGCATAAAGAAAAGTTAACATATAACTAAAAAGTCATGAATTTTACTCACAGAGATCTAAGTCCAGTATTTCTTGTCAAAATTATGAAAACTACCGACAAAATATCAAAAACAAGTCTCCCCATATCTTTAGTAACAGATTGCATGCCTGGGCTATAAATATAATTGCGTAATCAAGTAAGTAAGATCACCGAAAATTCCATAAGCCTCGAAAATTAGTGAAAAATTCAAGTGTATCCACAATTTTGGCCACTACTGTACATCCAAGAACCTTATAAATAACATCTTCTATGATTTAAGTCAGTCTCTATTTTTTTGTTCCTTCTGTCCCCTACAACACAAAAACTTTTCACATGCACAGCTCATCTCTTCAGACTTTCATCTTCTTTTGTCTTTTGCAGCACATCCCGACATGGTGCCCTTAAAAGTAAGTGTCACTATAATGTTCCTGAATAAAAAAATATATACCTTATGTTGTGCTCTTGAGTATTTGTCTTTCGCTGTGCTCCCTGCACAAATATCACACCCATACAATTCCTCTTAGTGAATATGATCTTTGCACTAACCTGTACTCCCCATACTGAGCACCTCTTCACACATTCCCCTCACACTATGCTCATCTCTTCTACTTAGTCTCTATGCTGTGCTCCCTCCCCAAACTCCTCCTGCGTACTGTTCCCTCCATACTGTGTCCATAAATTTCCCCTCCATGCTTCCACTTCTTTATACTGCGCCCGATACTTCCCCCACAATACCCAGACTCTATACTATCGCCTTAGATTTTTCTTCCCCTATACTGTCCCTTCATATTTTTTAAGCCTATAATGTCCCCTCACACATTTCTCCACCCACACTGCCCCCCGATGCTGCAAGCTTTTTGTACTGACCACGATACAACCTTTGTTTATGTACTTAACCAACCAACATTTTTTGTTCCGTCATTTTTGGCAAAAGTTGAATAATTGAAGTTGAAAATATTGTCAAAAGATAATTAGTGTTGTGATAAATATATAGTAAAAAAAAAGTGGCAATAGACTGGGAAGTGCAAATGGAAAAAAAAACTTGGCCAAGAATGGGTGAGTTGCTAGCAGCCACCTAAGCACTGTTTTCATTAGCACCAGACTCCTAGTTGCATTATTATACACACGTACAATTGGCTTCTTTTACCTCTGGATAGCATATTAATGAGAAGGAAGCTGTGCATGTTATGGAACATATGGAATATCACTCTTCACAATTACAACAGGATGATATTACCTCTGACGCTGACACCACCAGTTTAAGTCAGCGTTCTGCACAGAATGGTCTGCCTGACCACAAATCAATAAGATATAAATTTTTTACAGATATTTTTTCAAATTGAAAAACAAGAAAACTCTGTCAGTGCGTAAGGGACACAGAGGAGTGTCCATAAGTGTACAGATAAAAAAGTATATACATACAGTACAGACCAAAAGTTTGGACACACCTTCTCATTCAAAGAGTTTTCTTTATTTTCATGACTATCAAAATTGTAGATTCACTCTGAAGGCATCAAAACTATGAATTAACACATGTGGAATTATATAATTAACAAAAAAGTGTGAAACAACTGAAAATATGTATTATATTGGCAAATCATTTAACTGCAAATCACATTTTTGTAAAAAATTAGCCAAACTTGGCAAATTTGAATTCCGAAAGATTTGATCGTCTTTGATCGTCTTGCTTTGATTATCTCTAGTATTAACATTATTATGAAAGCCAAAAGTTTACAAATAGTGATTATGTTTTGTCATTAGATAAAATATTTCCTATAGTTGATTTATTTGACAGTCGCTAGTTCTAAAGAACTTTCTCTTAAGCCTCAGTAGAACTATTAAAACATTAAACAATAAATCTGCAAATAGTAGATGAATTAGATTATCTGCTGTGATAATTAACATAAGTATTTGTCAGAGAACGATTCGTATTCTTGCTCTAAATTACAAAATGGCAGTAATAATCATTACTTCATTTTCTGCTGTCAACATTTAATCCTAATTACATTTTCTTTTGATGCCATTTTACAGTAAATTGCAATACAGCAAGACAAAAATAAGTTTTTAACTTAAAAATTCACCTTAAATCCTTAGTGTTGAGTAGTGATATGGAAAAAAAATCTAATTTCCAGTGTTCCAGTGTTCACAGGTAATTTCAATGAAAGAAAAATGTTTTTAGAATAAATGTTACAATTAAAAAAGAAAGATAAAGATATAATTTTCAAAATGAGTTTGTCTACAAGACTCCTATGAATATGGCAGGGCGATCTGCCCTGTTGCAAAAGCATTTACAGTATGTTAAAAATCTTGCTCACAGACATGGAGTTTCTACAAATGCCCAGACCATATGATTAATTCATAAGTATTCATAAGAATGCAAAAAATTTTTAGTTTTCAAAGATAATTATGGTGCAAGAGACCTTTAGATGTCTTGTCTATGTGGGTACATCTTATTTATGGAATAATGTCTTACAGAACTTTCAAATAATATCTTTTAGTTTATCATTGGTTTCTTTTAGTTGAAAGAAAACATGGTTTTAAAAGTTAGCATAAAACAAAAAGGCAATCCCCTCATGGGCTGTGTCTTTGTCACAGCTGCATACTATTCGAGGCTGCCCAAGATGCTAGGATAACACCCGAGCATACTCGGATAACATGTTATCCGAGCATGCTCGCTCATCACTACCTTCAAACAGTGCCAATAATTGCTCCAGTTGCTTATCTGCTAGAAAATACGTCATAAACGTCACACTCAGTCACAAAGCTCACTCGAAAGCTGCATTGCCTTACATCTCTCACATTTCACTACTACCCTACCCATTGTCTCTATCCTACTAAATATTTAAGGAAGAGCTAATCCAATAAAACGGTATTCTAGCTGATTGGATACTTTTTTTCACATTTTAAGGCAGGGGCATACTACTTTTTTTGCTCAAGGGCCACATTGTTACACTCCGGGCTGGACTGGCCATCTGGCAATTCTGGCAAATGCCCGAAGGGCCTGTCTGGTCGTGGGCTGCCTTGTCTGCTATGCTGTTAACAGTATCGGTGTTCTCAAGACACCCACACTGTTAAGAGTTGTGACGGAGCACAAAGTCGCTGACTCTGTCACTTACCCCGCAGGCCACGGGTATCATTAGAAATATTGGTCTTGAGGTAAATCTTGCTTTCCTCCATCCAGGATAATATTAGTAGTAATATATCCCATCTGATGATTGGGGACAGGGACAGCATGAGCCTGTGTGATTTCAAATGCCAGGGCTGAATTTCAGCCTCCGTCCGTGCCTGGTTACACTGAACCAATAACAATGGCCGCAAAAAAAAATAATGATATGCGCATTCATTTATGTACATTTATGTCACATTGAAATTACTAAATTTTACTTATAGGACTCTTACCGTCACAAATCAGAACACTAATGGTAAGCTGATTGTCCTGTCTTCACTAAATGAACGGGATTCATATAGCTTAACAAGCAGCTAAACTGCTATTCTGGGGTCCAATAAGGGAGACTGTAGTTGAATCTGTGGTTTATTGAACGTAGGTTTATAGATGGTGAAACTACAAACAGAAATACTGTACATGAACACAATCAGTGCTGGGTTCATATAAATACATATATACATAGCATACCTGTCTACACTAATAGCTGAGCAAGGGAACTCTGTATCTCTGTAGATGGCACAGGGGTGTATGGTCTTGGCACATTCAGGTTGGAGAGGGCTGCTAAAGAGTTCTTCCATGCTTCCCACTGGGTTCTCTTATCAGGTGGCAGAGGTGCATCCCAGTCAGAAGTCTCCTTGGTTAAGTCTCTTAGTATGGATTTGCCTTGTATAGTAACAGGAGCTGCAAAGCTTAAGGGATCGTAAAGGCTGTTGATGGTAGACAGGACACCTCTGCATGTGAAAGGCTTTCCTTCCTGGCTGACCTGAAAGGTAAAAGTTTCTGACTGTAGATTCCAGAAAAGCCTGAGGCTGCATTGCATTGGTGTGGGGTCTGACCCCAGGTCCAGGTCTCTGACACCGTTACACAAGTCTTGTGAAGGGAATGCTTTCATGAGTTCTTGGTTGTTTGAGGCTATTTTGTGAAGCCTGAGGTTAGAGCAAGCAAGCATCTCTTAGGCTCTCTTGAGAAGACTGATGGCAGTCTCATTTGAAGGCATGGCTTTTAGACATTCATCAACATAAAAGTCTTTTTCTATGAATTGCCTGACATCTGATTCGTAATCTGTTTCTCCTTCTTGAGCTGACCTTTTGAGTCCATAGATGGCGACTGCAGGAGAAGGGCTATTACCAAAGATGTGCACTCTCATGCGGTACTCTGTGACCTCTTTAGTAGGCTCATTGACTCTGTACCAGAAGAATCTTAGGAAGTTCCTGTCTCTCTCTCTCACAAGGAAACAATGGCACATTTGCTGGATGTCAGTGATGAAGGCAATGGAATCCTTTCGGAAGCGCATAAGCACTCCCAGCAGTTTGTTATTGAGGTCTGGTCCTGTTAGTAGAACATCATTCAGGGAGACATCATCAAACTTAGCACTGGAGTCAAACACAACTCTAATCTGGCCCGGTTTCTTATGGTGGTATACTCTGAACATAGGTAGGAACCAGCATTCTTCAGAGTCTTTGAGAGTGGGAGCTAGTTCTGCATGGCAGTTCTCAAATATCTTTGACATAAAGGAGAAGAAGTGATCTCTCATCACTGGCTTCTTCTGCAGATTATGTTTGAGAGAGGAGAAACGTTTTAATGCCTGTTCTCTGTAATTTGGTAGACGTGTTCTGTGGGTCTTGAGGCGGAGAGGTGCGACCCAGCTGTTGGTCTCATCTTTTACGAGCCCCTTGTCCATTACCTCTAAAAACAGCTTATCCTCTACCAACATTGCTACTTGGTTGTCTTGCTTAGTTCTCTGGAAGACTGTGCACCCCAATTGATCCTCATAGCTTCCTGACACCATACTGCTGTTGTGGGAGAAGGGGCCCCCATCGAGTGTCCGGGCCGGAACCAAGGGACCGTCATTTAGGTTCTGAGGCAGGTTGTTTCCGGGGGACAGAGTTCAGGGCCGGACCGTTGGGTATGAACAGTGTCTCGTGATGGTGGATCATTTCACTAAGTTTGCCGTGGTCACCCCCCACCTGAGACCAAACTGCGGAGTCGGCCGTCTATGCAATTTGTAAAAACTTCATCCAAGTATACGGCTGCCCGCAACGAATACACTTGGACCAGGGAGCGTGCTTCTCAGGAAAAGTCATGGAAGAATTGCATCGACTCTATGGTATCGAGAAGTCCAGAACTACTCCTTATCATCAGCAGGGAAACGGAGCCTGTGAGCGATTTAATCGGACATTAATCCAAATGTTGCGCACCCTGGAGAGTGACCGAAAGGACCGCTGGCCTGAGTATGTCCCTGAGCTGGTGTGGGTTTATAACAACTGGGTGCATCGGGTGACCGCATACACCCCCTACTCGCTGCTGTTTGGACGAGAAGGCAAAGGAATCACAGAAGTGGAATTAAACCCGGAAGAACCCCAACCTTGGACCGGAGTATCATTATGGGTCCGAAACCACCAGCACCGGCTACAAACCCTCCATCGAATCGTCCATACAAAACTTCAGGACCTGGAGCACCCAGGGGGAGCGCTGCCTTCACCCAAAAACAAGTTTGACCCACGGTGGGAGGAAAACCCCTATCGAGTGTTGCGCTGAGTAAGCCCCGATGGACCTGTGTATGAAATACAATCTGAGAAGGACGGCGTACCCCTCACTCGTACCGTGCACCGTAATATGTTACGTCCATGTGCATCCACCGACCCCACGCGACTCGAGCCTATCCTTCAGGTCCCCGACCCTCCGACAACGGTCTGGGACCTAGTTGATGAAGAGGACTGCCCAGTCATATCAGCGGGCCCTCCAAGTTGGGACATTGCAGTAGATTCAGTCAGCCCACCAGAGTCGACCAGCCCACCACCCTCCACCACCCCAGAAGGCTCCACCACAGTTGAACTCAGTCGCTCCGAGCGGTCAACAGCTGGCAAACCCCCCAAAACATTACGAACAGGACCAATTCTTTTGGCGACAAGAACTGTCATCTCCAAAGACCACTTCAAGCCGACTAAGGTCCTCGCCAGAGGACTGGCAAGCATACATGATGGGGGAGTGTGGGAGAAGGGGCCACTGTCGAGTGTCCGGGCCGGAATAAGGGAACCATCATTTAGGTTCCGGGGCAGGTTGTTTCTGGGGGACAGAGTTCAGGGCCTGACCATTCAGACTGACAGATGGGCTGGGGGAGGAGCTGATATAAAAGGGGAGGAGAATGCCAGTCACAATGAGTCAGCAGAATGGGGAAGAAAGAGCAGGAAACCGTGGGAGTGTGCGAGAGCCAGAGCGACATACAGAGGCCCGAGAGGACAGAAGCAATAGGGACACTTACACTGGACAGCAAAGGGACGGCACCGAGTCGGCAGTCAGAGAACCGCTGCTCCGCTTCCACCCGCGGCCTGCCCGCAGACACCTGTGGCTGTTGCCGCCACACTCCAGCCCGTGGCCTGCCAGCGGACGCCTGTGGCTGTTTCCACCACACTCCAGCCCTCGGCTGCGGCCTGCCCGCGGTCATCTGCAACTGTTGCTGCCTCACTCCAGCCCGTGGCTGCGGCCTACCCCTCGCCGCCCGTGGCTATGGCCAGTTCACTGCAGACTGCAGCCACTAGTTCCCCGCTCCAGTCCGTGGCAAGAGTCGAGCCGTCGCCCGCCGCAGACTCCCTGTTACAGCCACTGGCTGCGCCGGTGGCTTGTCAATCGCCACCCCACTACGCGACCACTTACCCCCATCCGGGGATTGCGGCCCATCTGTCCAAGAACTCTTCCGGGGCCTGTTGTGCCCCTGCTTCGCCTGAGCATCGGAACGCTCGAAGACTTCGCCAGTTCTTCAGCAGCTGGGCCCAGCGGCTTCTATGCCAAAGAATCATCATCCTGGACGCTGAAGACGTCAGGACAGATAAGTGACATTATATAACTAAGAACCCGTAGTCGGCCATACCGCGGCCCTATAGTGACCGGCCGTTGCCAGGGTAGTCATGTTCATATATATCCGTGTTTGCTTGTGTTGAGTCCCTGCGAGGACAATCCCTGTTACCTGTTTGGTTGCTTAAACTAGTCACCTGATCTATACTTATAAAAAGTTATCACCAAAAGCATAAAGTCTCGCGTCTCGTCACTGCATCCCGCGTACCTGCCGGTACCACATTGTCATGAGTAAAGTCTATTAAATGATTGGGCAGTTGGCTGCTGTATGGTAGTTCCTTGACATGGAACTTATTGTTGCAAGGTTGAAACAGAGACAGGCGCCCTTTCTCCAATTTATTTGTTAGCATACTTGTCACAGAAGATGGGGCGTGTATGTGTCCCAAGCATATGTTTCCTATTATGACCCATCCTAGTCTAGCTTTTGGGCATAGGAGGCATTGTTGAGTCCATTGACATGACTACTCCCTTTATGAACCTGTAGGATATCTCTTCCCAACAGCAGTATTATCTGTGCCTGAGGGTCGAGTTCCGGTATAAGATGAGCTATGCTTTTTAAGTGAGTGTGATGGATTGCCACATCTGGCGTAGGGATTTCAGATCTATTGTCTGGGATTTGGTTACACTCGATGATTGTAGGTAGTGGCAGGCAGAATTATCTGTCTAAGGACTCAATTTGGTAATCAGTGGCTTTCCTGCCCGCTGTTGTCACAGTACCTGCACATGTCTATAATGAGTAAGGAGTGATTGGTCCTTTAATGTTTAATATGTCAAAGAACCTTGATCTAGCCAGGGATCGATTACTTTGATCATCCAAGATTGCATACAGTCTCACAGCTTTGTCTCTATGACCCTTTGGGTACACTTTGATGAGGCATATTTTAGAACAAGACCTACTTTCTATTGTCCCTTTACAGACTTCAGTACATTGTAAAGTGATCTCTGGCATAGCTGCATCAGTGCTCTTTTCCTCCCTGCCATGCTCACTGTCAGCTGGCGTGTTCTGTGCACTCCATGGAGCTGGGCCAGAGTGTAGGGCAGTGTTGTGATCTGTGATATCACATTCTGTGCATTTTACACTGATCTTACAATCCTTGGCTACATGAGTGGTGGATGAGCAGCACTTGTAGCAGATACTGTTCTCTTTCAGGAAGCTTCAGCATTCCGACATAGATTTCCCTTGAAGGCTCTGCATTTAAGGAGAGGATGAGGCTTCTGATGAAGCGGGCACTGCTTGTCAGGTTCTTGTACCTTTGTCTGTGAGTGAGAGCAGCCAGCAGACCTGTAATTGGAACTTGGAGAAGAAACGTTAGTCTTGTGCACTGCCACAGATGTTCTGCGTGGGTTTGCAGCTGGTGGGGTTGTGGCATATGACATTGCAAAGTCAAAGCTGGGATCATTTCTGATTGTCACTTGTTTGTGTATAAAGTCTACAAAGATGGAGAAGGGAGGGAATGAAACACTGTGTTTGTATTTGTACATGGAACCACGTGTGAGCCACCTCTCCTGTAGATTGTAGGGCAACTTTTGGACTATAGGGTTAACACCTTTGGCTGTGTCGAGGTATGCAAGTCCTGGTAGGTCACCTTCACATTTGGCAACTAGGACCTCTTGTAGCAGGTCACCTACAGTAGCTCTCTAAGTTTTGGGAGACCTTTGTTAGATATTTTAGGAAAGTCATCGATTCTTTTGAACAAGGCTCTATGACCTCTGCTGAGCCGTAACACTCATCCAGCCTCTTCCAGATCTCTTTGAGACCGATTTGAGGGTGATTTATATTAATGTCTCTGATCCTTACTGAATGTTTGACTGAATCTTCTCCTAGGTATTTGACTAAGAGGTCTATCTCTTCCCTGTGTTGCAGCCCCAAGTCTCTAGGAACATTTTGGAAGGAAGCTTTCCAAGCTCTGTAACCTTAAGCGTGGTCAGTGAATTTCATGAGTCACTTAATTACCAGATCACGTTTTGTGAATATCCTAGCAAGTTCTGATGTGAACCGGTTGTCAGCAGAGTATACTGGTGATGGGTCACCCTGATAGTGATGTGAGGTGCGCTCATACCTGTTAGTATCCTCAAGGTGGTGCCAGCCAGTATCACATTGCTTCGGTCTGACATGTGGTGTGTCAGCAAGGTGATTCACGTTGGTTACCTGGTGAGGGGCAAGGTAGACATTAGCAGATTTGTTTTGCTCCACATTTTCCTGGAGCTGAGCCTCATGATAACTCTCACTCGCTTCACTGGATGTTTCATGCTCTTGGTTATAGTTTGGATCAGGAAGTTCATTAACATATTGAGATGTGCATTGTGGTGAATCTTGCAGCGGCAACACCAGACTTGACTGCTACGGCTATGCAGCTCAGGGTTGTGCACATCTTCTACTGCTTCTGCCTCTGCTAGTGCTGCAGCAGCATCTCTTTTTACCGCTAGGTTCTCTAAGGCAGCATCCACACGTGCCTTCTCTAACTGCATCTTTCTCTCTTGCTCATCTCTTTCTAAGCATGACTTCTCTAACTCCATGCGTGACTTTGCTATCTCTATGCGTGACTTCTCTTTCTCTATGCAAGACTTTCTCTCTTGGTCTTCTAAGCGTGCTTTCTCCAATTTAAGTTCCATCTCTTCTGCAACAAAACTTGCTTGCATTTTGGCGGCTTCAGGCATTTGCGTGTGTAATGGCGACCTCGCTGCTGATGGACACAGTCTTTGAGGAGATGGATGTGGCAGATTTTGTCCTGTGTGATTTGTGGGAAATGGTGTCTTGGAGGGATGCTTGGCTGTGCAGAGATTGCTGTAGCTGTATTAGTCTCTGTGTTGCTAGTGACTTGAATATCACTATATGGATTTTTGCAGTTTACTAGTCCCTGCAAGCTGGATGAAGGGCTGTCTTTTCCCTGAAGTGCACTATCTGGATGGCGCCGTGTAACTGGCCTCTGCAGGACGGAAGACTCTTCTATCTCTGAGTTCTCACTAGCTGGATGGCCGCTGTTCACTGCGGTCCAGCAAGATGGAAGGCTCTTCTCTCTGTATTCCCACTAGCTGGAGAGCTGCAGTTTCACTGTCCTGTCTTCACTAAGTGAACGGGATTCATATAGCTTAACAAGCAGCTAAACTGCTATGCCGGGGTCCAATAAGGGAGACTGTAGTTGAATCTGTGGTTTATTGAATGTAGGTATATAGATGGTGAAACTACAAACAGAAATACTGTACATGAACACAATCAGTGCTGGGTTCATATAAATACATACAGTGGGGAAAAAAAGTATTTAGTCAGTCAGCAATAGTGCAAGTTCCACCACTTAAAAAGATGAGAGGCTTCTGTAATTTACATCATAGGTAGACCTCAACTATGGGAGACAAACTGAGAAAAAAAAATACAGAAAATCACATTGTCTGTTTTTTTTTTCATTTTATTTGCATATTATGGTGGATAATAAGTATTTGGTCAGAAACAAGCAATCAAGATTTCTGGCTCTCACAGACCTGTAACTTCTTCTTTAAGAGTCTCCTCTTTCCTCCACTCATTACCTGTAGTAATGGCACCTGTTTAAACTTGTTATCAGTATAAAAAGACACCTGTGCACACCCTCAAACAGTCTGACTCCAAACTCCACTATGGTGAAGACCAAAGAGCTGTCAAAGGACACCAGAAACAAAATTGTAGCCCTGCACCAGGCTGGGAAGACTGAATCTGCAATAGCCAACCAGCTTGGAGTGAAGAAATCAACTGTGGGAGCAATAATTAGAAAATGGAAGACATACAGTGGGGCAAAAAAGTATTTAGTCAGTCAGCAATAGTGCAAGTTCCACCACTTAAAAAGATGAGAGGCGTCTATAATTTACATCATAGGTAGACCTCAACTATGGGAGACAAACTGAGAAAAAAAAATCCAGAAAATCACATTGTCTGTTTTTTTTTCATTTTATTTGCATATTATGGTGGAAAATAAGTATTTGGTCAGAAACAAGCAATCAAGATTTCTGGCTCTCACAGACCTGTAACTTCTTCTTTAAGAGTCTCCTCTTTCCTCCACTCATTACCTGTAGTAATGGCACCTGTTCAAACTTGTTATCAGCATAAAAAGACACCTGTGCACACCCTCAAACAGTCTGACTCCAAACTCCACTATGGTGAAGACCAAAGAGCTGTCAAAGGACACCAGAAACAAAATTGTAGCCCTGCACCAGGCTGGGAAGACTGAATCTGTAATAGCCAACCAGCTTGGAGTGAAGAAATCAACTGTGGGAGCAATAATTAGAAAATGGAAGACATACAAGACCACTGATAATCTCCCTCGATCTGGTGCTCCATGCAAAATCCCACCCCGTGGGGTCAGAATGATCACAAGAACTGTGAGCAAAAATCCCAGAACCACGCGGGGGACCTAGTGAATGAACTGCAGAGAGCTGGGACCAATGTAACAAGGCCTACCATAAGTAACACACTACGCCACCATGGACTCAGATCCTGCAGTGCCAGACGTGTCCCACTGCTTAAGCCTGTACATGTCCGGGCCCGTCTGAAGTTTGCTAGAGAGCATTTGGATGATCCAGAGTGGTTTTGGGAGAATGTCCTATGGTCTGATGAAACCAAACTGGAACTGTTTGGTAGAAACACAACTTGTCGTGTTTGGAGGAAAAAGAATACTGAGTTGCATCCATCAAACACCATACCTACTGTAAAGCATGGTGGTGGAAACATCATGCTTTGGGGCTGTTTCTCTGCAAAGGGGCCAGGACGACTGATCCGGGTACATGAAAGAATGAATGGGGCCATGTATCATGAGATTTTGAGTGCAAACCTCCTTCCATCAGCAAGGGCATTGATGATGAAACGTGGCTGGGTCTTTCAACATGACAATGATCCAAAGCACACCGCCAGGGCAACGAAGGAGTGGCTTCGTAAGAAGCATTTCAAGGTCCTGGAGTGGCCTAGCCAGTCTCCAGATCTCAACCCTATAGAAAACCTTTGGAGGGAGTTGAAAGTCCGTGTTGCCAAGCGAAAAGCCAAAAACATCACTGCTCTAGAGGAGATCTGCATGGAGGAATGGGCCAACATACCAACAACAGTGTGTGGCAACCTTGTGAAGACTTTCAGAAAACGTTTGACCTCTGTCATTGCCAACAAAGGATATATCACAAAGTATTGAGATGAAATTTTGTTTCTGACCAAATACTTATTTTCCACCATAATATGCAAATAAAATGAAAAAAAACAGACAATGTGATTTTCTTGATTTTGTTTTCTCAGTTTGTCTCCCATAGTTGAGGTCTACCTATGATGTAAATTACAGACGCCTCTCATCTTTTTAAGTGGTGGAACTTGCACTATTGCTGACTGACTAAATACTTTTTTGCCCCACTGTACAAGACCACTGATAATCTCCCTCGATCTGGTGCTCCACGCAAAATCCCACCCCGTGGGGTCAGAATGATCACAAGAACGGTGAGCAAAAATCCCAGAACCACGCGGGGGGACTTAGTGAATGAACTGCAGAGAGCTGGGACCAATGTAACAAGGCCTACCATAAGTAACACACTACGCCACCATGGACTCAGATCCTGCAGTGCCAGACGTGTCCCACTGCTTAAGCCTGTACATGTCCAGGCCCGTCTGAAGTTTGCTAGAGAGCATTTGGATGATCCAGAGGAGTTTTGGGAGAATGACCTATGGTCTGATGAAACCAAACTGGAACTGTTTGGTAGAAACACAACTTGTCGTGTTTGGAGGAAAAAGAATACTGAGTTGCATCCATCAAACACCATACCTACTGTAAAGCATGGTGGTGGAAACATCATGCTTTGGGGCTGTTTCTCTGCAAAGGGGCCAGGACGACTGATCCGGGTACATGAAAGAATGAATGGGGCCATGTATCATGAGATTTTGAGTGCAAACCTCCTTCCATCAGCAAGGGCATTGATGATGAAACGTGGCTGGGTCTTTCAACATGACAATGATCCAAAGCACACCGCCAGGGCAACGAAGGAGTGGCTTCGTAAGAAGCATTTCAAGGTCCTGGAGTGGCCTAGCCAGTCTCCAGATCTCAACCCTATAGAAAACCTTTGGAGGGAGTTGAAAGTCCGTGTTGCCAAGCGAAAAGCCAAAAACATCACTGCTCTAGAGGAGATCTGCATGGAGGAATGGGCCAACATACCAACAACAGTGTGTGGCAACCTTGTGAAGACTTACAGAAAACGTTTGACCTCTGTCATTGCCAACAAAGGATATATCACAAAGTATTGAGATGAAATTTTTTTTCTGACCAAATACTTATTTTCCACCATAATATGCAAATAAATTGAAAAAAAAAAAACAGACAATGTGATTTTCTGGATTTTTTTTTCTCAGTTTGTCTCCCATAGTTGAGGTCTACCTATGATGTAAATTACAGACGCCTCTCATCTTTTTAAGTGGTGGAACTTGCACTATTGCTGACTGACTAAATACTTTTTTTCCCCACTGTATATACATAACATACATGTCTACACTAATAGCTGAGCAAGGAAACTGTCTAAGCTGGCTTATACGATAGATAGGGATATATAGAGGGAACATGTCAACTACCTGCGATGCTGACGCAGGGGGAATAGAGGGATGAGGTGCTTCTAATATGCAAGCAGAAGGAAAAATGGTGGACTGAAGGGAATTGGGCTGAACTAACCACAATCCCTTGCAAACCTACCCAGAATGCATTGGGAATTGGAGGGAAATCAAGAACGAAACCGAATAGAAATAACACTGTAGTTATTACTTTGGCCACTAGATGGAGCCAAAATTGTGAACATCAAAATCTATAGCAAACAGAGCATCATTGATATTCTGAGCACATTACTGCATATAAATTATCAAAATAGATAGTCATGAGTCATTAATTATGTCGGAGACAGAACACTGATACTAAGTATTTTGTCATTGATTTACTCCCCTGGTAGGCTCAGGGCTGTTTCTCAATAAATGTAACTATGTTTTTCTAATCTTTGCTTCTTATTTTTTTTGCTATATTTTTTCTTAGAAGTTTCATTTCTCACTTTCTATTGCTAATAACTGCCTTTGTGAAAACATGCTCTGCTGTTGCAAATCTTGGAAGTATATGGGGGCAAATGTTAATATGTTTTTTTTGGCTCACTTTGCAAGTTATTCAGGAGAATTTGAGTTTCTAATCAGTTTCTGCTTAAAATAGTATGAACACAGCCAAACTTTGAGGTTTAGCTGCTAAAAACTTGTTAGGATGTGTTCTTTCTGAGCTGTTGTTTGGAGCAAAATCTGAGCAGAAATTCTACAGTGCCTCCTCAAAAACTCAGAGCTGCCTGAAGAGGATTTGGAGAGTTTTTTGCTCCAGTAATTCAGTGTAAATAATCCCCATGGTTAATGACTAAACTATTTTTAAAGCTACTTTTCTCTGTAGTAAACGTTTTAACATATTTGCTGGTTTTCTTTCCATTAATATTTCTTAATGGAACGTTGTCACACTGTGACAGTAGGTATACCGGGGAAGAGGGACCTTATACTGTCTCTAATCTAGGGAAGCCTTAGTCTATCCTTAATCCTGAGGTTATTCCTGAAGGAGGAAATGCCCTGTTCTCAAACCTCAACCTACGCAGCTCCTAACCTGGTCTATTAGGTATAACTGAAGGTAGGAGAGACTTGGACAGACGAGTATGCAGGGTCATAGAATGTGCCCAAGTATTACAAGTAGACACAAGTCTACCAAATCCTGACTCAGCTTAGGCCACCAGAAACCACCTGAAACAAGATCCACAGTAGCTTTGGGTGACCCGCAAGATTCAAATGATGATGTTCCTTTAAAATTTTTTAATGTAAGTGTAATGGCATAAAAAATTTCCCTGAAGGACCAGAAGCAGGAGTGTCCCCCTGAACCTTCAATATCTCACCTTCAAGATCAAAACATATGGAAGAAGTAACCACTCCCTCTTGCAGAATAGGAACAGAGTCCTCAGTACTACCTTCCCCAGGGAAACTTTGGGACAAGGCATCATACTTGACATTTTTAACACAGGACGATAAGTTACATAGAAATTATACCTTGTAAAAAAAAGACCACGTAGCTTGCCTCTGAGTGAGATGCTTCATGTATTTTAATTGGCACCTGCAGCACAGTTATGGCTTTAGCAGTGACAAAGCCAGTAGGTCTTAACAATGTGATGTCAGCCTCAGTTTGATGAGGTCCTTTCCTACAATGAGCATGGACCTTAGCTCCATGTTCATTGTAGGAATTAACTTTTAAGGCTGTGTTTGGCCAATATTCAACAAATTATTGAATTTGGCCATACACTCAAGGCGTTTGGCCTGATAGAAGCTATTTATATATAACGCTTTTAGTTCGAAAGATAATTAAGTGAGATGATGGCAGCAGCATGATGAAGTTAGCTGCGTGATGATTTCATTACGTTGCTGCATGTAAGAGTGAAGAGCTGCCTATTCTTTTCAAATTTATCTGGTCCTGCTAGCTTGCCTCAATAAATCCTAAGGAAGGTTGAATGCATCCTACAGTCTGCATCGCATGCAGACCATATGTAAAAAATAAAAAAAGTATTGTCCAAAATGTAAACCTCCTATACCTGTCTCCAAGACATTTCTTGTGCTGCACCAGTTCTATGAAATGCACTATTCCAGCAATCCGTTTAATTTCCAGCATACACAGTGTAAGTGCCCTAAAAAAAGATCTCTAATCTAACTGCTCTCGGTTTTCCCTTCCAAAATGCTCTTCAGAACCTGATCCTATCATTTGTTATATGCACTAAGTAATACGTATGAGTGAATCTTTGGAAATTTGATTTGGATAGCTTTAACTAATTTAAAAAAAAATGCAGCAAATTGCATAATTTAACAATATTCGCCTGGAAAATAAAATTCTGAATTACCCATTACATCCTTTAAACCTGTTTTCACCATTGTAATGCAAGCAGAACATTTTTAATGTTCCAGTGATCTCAAACTATCTGGATAGGGAAAAACGGATGGGAAGCAGAGGTCACCAACAGCCAATGTTACCACACACAGCTGTAAGCTATTTATATTTTATAAATGGGTCACAAAATATCCCTTTTTGGGGAAAGATGCATTACTGTTGTTTATACACCCACAAAGAAGCAATGGCATTTTCACACAGTTGAGCTCAAAATTATCCTTGGATAACAAGGACACTTTATATACATTTTTAATGACCTGAAGAAGACTCAAAGGTGTTGGAGTCAAAATGCGTTGTCCTGTTATTCGTCATTAAAGTTGACTTTTACATCTAATATTCACAAGAACCTCTTTACGGGAGCACAGGCTACAAACTGGGAGTGTCCTGTTATCCATTGTTTTTACCACAAATGTCTGAAGCCCTCTTTCAATGCTTCATGTCACCTCTTTACATGGTGAGTGCAATCGCAAAAGCGTTGAATTTACACCCTAGTTTCCACAGCACTTAGATCATGCGCGGTGCTGTTCCCCTTTTTTCCTTATTCCTAGGGCTGTTTGCATACAAAACTATCCTTGTTTGGGTATTATCTAGACCATCACCTCTTTATAAACAGAGAAGTGATTGCTTTTTCACAGGCAACTCAAAATGTATCCCTTTAATTTGAAAGACAAACATGTGTACTGTTTGAATGTGAAGAAGTTATTGTTTCTCAACTAAGACTGAAAAATATTTTTGGGTCAGCAACTAATTTGCTAATCACAAAATGATTAGGTGAGGCGTGGCCTAGGACTGCAATGGTGTAAGATGTGCGGAACCTGAGCTCTGAGGTGATTTCCTCAAAAGCAACATTTATCTCTACAAAAAGTGCCTTTTATTAATTTTTCTATAAAAGAAACAACAAGAGTATGCTATACAGAACAAAATAAGACTATTTTTGCCTTTATTGGTGAAATTTTGTCTTAATTATCACTAAGCTTGAAGTAATTATTTCAAGTTGCAAGACTGAGGCCCACTGGAGTGACATATAGTGGTGTTTTCAGCGGTGTTTCCTGAGGTTTCTACTGGTACCATAAGATGCTGTAATATAACAGGTTAGCTACATCTTTCTCCGGACACTTGTCACCATCCTCGGTTTTAAAAACAGCATGCCGGAGGTGTGTATACCAGAGAAGAATCGCGTCAGAGCCCTGTGCCCTCCCCGCGCTCTGATGTGACAAAGATAGGAGATCATTCAGCAGTGCTGCGGCTATGTGGTGAAGATAGTGCTTCCCCAGGCTGAAAGAAGGAAGCTGAAATCCCGGAGTTAATATACAGAGGAGATCAGTAAGCGGCCGGACTAAATCTCAAGCTCGCGCGCTCTCAGGTGGCTGACAACCCCGAGTCAGATGAGACAATAGCACACGTAGCGGGACATTGAAAAAGAATAAGCAGCTTAAAAGAGGAGCCCAGAATTGGTCAGGGACACATCTCCCCAAATGGTGTAGTTAGGGGTGGGCTTTGTCACTACACTCAATACAACTCCTCCCCCCACTGACATTTCAGTATTATAGAGGCAGTCATTAAAGGCAGAAGGGAACAGCTGCTAGTTTATGTTCACTGACAGTCAAATTGGCGGTTCAGAGGGCAACTTCTTAACCTATCTTTGTTTTGAGTGTGATGGTGTGATATGTTATATGGATATCATTTTGAGTATATTGCTATTTCACTGATTTGCATAGTGTTAATCTTGTTGCCTTGTATGTCTGCAGCCTGACTTTTATCTATGACCCTTGATGACCCCCTGTAGTGTCATAATCCCCCAGGCACCTCTTGTCAAGTGTGGGAGGCCTGAAAACCACCCCAACCTGTTTGACTTTCCCTGGACATAAGGAAGGGGCTGGGGAGGACAGGGGCTGGGCAAGTCAGTTGCTGTGTGCAGCGCATGGTGTGAAAACAGGACTTCGGAGAGAAAGAAGAATATATGGAACATGTTATCCACTTTCAGCTGGATTTTGGACTCTCATCTCCCTGGACATGTTATACTGTTACTGAACTGCATTCAGATTCTGGACTATCTATCCTTTGTGGGGTGGACTGAATATGGACCTTTCGTATTTTTGCCTAAATAAATGTCTTGCAATTGTTCACTCTCCTCTTGCTCTGTTGATTGTGTGATACCAGAGCAGGACCCCGTGACCACTGGTGGCAGCGGTGGGATCAACAGAGCGTAACCCAATGGAGAACCACCCACAGAGTGAGTACAGAAATTGGACTGTATCCAGTCTACAGGAGAGAGCCAGAGACCTGGGCCTGAACTACCAGGGACTGACTAAAGAGGCCTTAATTGACCTACTGGTGGATGCTAGTCAGACCACCTACTCCCATATGTCTGAAGGACGAGCACTGGAGACAGGGATCCCCACCCCCAAAAGCCAGTGGGTGGTGTGGTACGATGAAGAGATGGCGGTTCTGGGCCCCGGAATCTCTCAGGAGTATAAGGAAGAAGCTGTCCGCTAGGCACAGTGAAGACAAGAAGCAATGGAGTTTGAAAGAGGGAGTAATGCAATGTGGAGTGTAACCCCAACGATCCGGGAGCCTGTACGGATCACCCGGACAGAGTTTAAGCCATTTGATGAGGCTTCCGGAGATGTGGAGGAGTTGTTCAAGGACTTTGAGCAGCAGTGTGCTGTGATGGAGGTGCCCCACTCTAGCTGGATGCGTTTGTTAGTGGGGCTCCGGAATGGAAGCATGGCGGAGGCTTACCGAACCATTGACGCACAGCGGAATCTGGATTATAACATTGTAAAGCAGACTATCCTGGATTACCATGCTATCACCCCAGGCTCATATATGGCCAAGTTCCGAGACCTCCCATGCACCACAGGGGGATTGTTTAAGATGTATGCACATAAGATGTCCCAGGCATATTGGGGATGGCTGGAAGCAGAAAACGCCTTTACTGTGGAAGATGTTATACAGGCGTTCCTTATAGAACAATTTCTTGCCAAGTGCCCTGCAGCGGTACGGGAATGGGTCCGGGAGCGCATGCCATGTACCGTGGATAGAGCTGCAGTCCTGGCCGATGATGCCCTTACTATCCGACCGCAATGGAGGAGACTTCTGGACAATGAACCACGGCCTGCTCCCACGCCCCATCCCCCTCAGATTGTATCTGCCCCTCCACCTAGGCGCAAGCCGATGACTATCACACCACCCAATCCTGGGCCCCAACAGTTAGGACCATGACCTGGGGGTATCAAAAAAAAAAAAAAAACCAGGGGAAGAGTCTTGAGGAGATCATTTGCATATTCCCAGTGCCTTCTGGGATAAGTGAAGAGTCTCCGCGAGCTCAACGATCACTGGGTTTTGGCCGTTGCAGCTGAAAAGAGGAAATCGGAAAACCAGGGGAAGAGTCTTGAGGAGATCATTTGCATATTCCCAGTGCCTTCTGGGATAAGTGAAGAGTCTCCGCGAGCTCAACGATCACTGGGTTTTGGCCGTTGCAGCTGAAAAGAGGAAATCGGAAAACCAGGGGAAGAGTCTTGAGGAGATCATTTGCATATTCCCAGTGCCTTCTGGGATAAGTGAAGAGTCTCCACGAGCTCAACGAACACTGGGTTTTGGCTCGCGAATTTTGGCTCATCTTTCATCGTTTTTAAGAAATCTCAAGATGGAAGAGGCCAGGAGCCATTTGGTGAGCTGCATTTCTTGCTACATGTTCACAGACTTACCAGTGGAAAAGCCAAACTTCACATGCCACAAATGCAAGCTTGTGTCCCTGTTGGAGGAAAAGTTGCAAAATCTCGAAGAGAGGTTGGCTACGTTGAAGATCATTAAGGAAGGTGAAGAGTTCTTGGACAGAGCAGAATTATCTCTTCATGTTACAGAAAGAGAAGAAATTCGAAGTGCACCTGAAGAAACAGAGGAATGGAGACATGTGACCCAGAGAAGCAGGAGGATCAGGAGGCAGTCAGCACCCATACTGCTCAGGAACCAGTACCAGGCTCTCACGCAGGAAAATGATGAAGAAATACATCAGGATAAGACTTTGCCAACAAACAGCAACCTTGTACGCCTTCAGAGTCCTCCTGGATGGAGAAAGAAAAATGTTGTGAAGAAGAAACGGAGAGTGGTGGTCATGGGGGATTCCCTGTTGAGAGGAACAGAGGCCGCTATCTGCAGACCGGATATAACTTCAAGAGAAATGTGCTGTCTTCCAGGTGCAAAAATTAAAGATGTGTCTGACAGGATATCAGGACTCTTCAGACCTACAGATGACTACCCATTCCTGCTACTACATGTGGGGACAAATGACACCACAAGAAACGACCTGGAAACCATCTGCAGAGACTTTGAAGACTTAGGCAAGAAAGTGAAAGAACTGGGAGCGCAGGTGGTCTTCTCTTCCATCCTCCCAGTGGATGGCCATGGAACAAGGAGGTGGAATAAGATTCTGCAGGTGAACAACTGGCTACGTCGATGGTGCCGTCAGCAACGATTTGGATTTCTGGATCACGGAGTGAACTACTTATACGATGGACTACTTGCTAGAGATGGGGTGCACCTTACGAAGACTGGAAAGCATGTATTTGGAAGTCGCCTTGCTACACTTGTAAGGAGAGCTTTAAACTAGAACAACATGGGAAGGGAAGCAAAAGACCAGAAAAAGCCATACACCTGACAAATGCTATTGAGAACTCTGCTAATAGAAGTGGAAAGGAAGAACAAAGACGAAAGAATCTAATTAATAAAAATATTGGAGAAAGAGAAACCAATCACAAACTAAAATGTTTCTATACTAATGCACAAAGCATGGGCAACAAACAAGGAGAATTGGAACTACTAACACAGGAAAAGAAATATGATGTCATTGGAATCACTGAAACTTGGTGGGACGATACACATGATTGGAATACAAGACTAGAAGGATACAACTTATTTGCAAGAAACAGACTTGATAAACGAGGAGGGGGTGTTGCATTGTATGTTAGAAACGCATATATCTGCACAGAGATTGAAGCTTCAGAGACTGGGAGTTCTGTGGAAACTGTTTGGGTAAGAATACAAGGACAGAACAATGGAAAGGACACCATTGTAGGCATTTACTACAGGCCGCCTGTGCAAGCTGAAGATATGGATGAACTCTTTATGCATCAAATGGCCAAGTTCTCCAAAAAATATGACATAGTTGTCATGGGAGATTTCAACTATCCAGACATTTGTTGGGAATCTCTCTCAGGCAAAACTAACAGGTCAAGGAAATTCTTATCCTCTCTTGCTGACAACTTTATCTTCCAAAAGATAGGGGAGAAAACAAGGGGAACTGCTACCTTGGATCTAATCCTTATAAACAGGGAGGAAATGGTTGAGGAGGTAAAAGTGGCTGGAACCCTAGGAGGTAGCGACCATGCTATTTTAGAATTTTGGATAACTAGAGGCGGAAGACCTGTGAAGACTCAGACGTCAAGGTTAGATTTCAGAAAGGCAGATTTTAAGGGATTCAGAAAGATAATTGGAGGAATCCAATGGCTGGATATCCTTAAAGACAAAAATGTCCAGGAAGGATGGGAAATCTTGAAAAATGAAATTCTCAAAGCACAGTTGTTAACAATTCCGAAAAGAGGGAAGAATAGGAAGCATTTAAGGAAACCAGGATGGGTGAACACAGAACTTAAGCACATGCTAAAAAGGAAGAAAAAAATGTTTATAAAATGGAAAGAGGGAGGCATATCTAAAGAAGAATATAATGCTGTCTGCAGAATCTGCAGGGCACAAATCAGATTAGCTAAAGCTGAAAATGAATTGAGGCTTGCAAGAGATGTCAAAAGCAATAATAAAGGATTTTGGGGATATGTCAAAAGTAAAAGAAAAGTCAAAGATGCTATAGGATTTTTACAGGATGAAAATGATGAAATGGTAAGACAGGATGTTGAGAAGGCTGAACTTTTAAATTCCTATTTTGCATCTGTTTTCTCTCAGAAAGGAAATGTAACACCAACTGTTATTCACTGTCCTATTAAGGGAATAGAAGAATCCAGGATATCTATAAACAGAAAGATAGTGAGGAAACACTTAGCTAACCTAAATGAATTCAAGTCTCCAGGTCCAGATGAATTACACCCCAGAGTACTGAAGGAGATAGCAGAAGAAATTTCTGAACCACTCTCCATAATCTTTGAAAATTCTTGGAGAACAGGAGAAGTGCCAGAAGACTGGAGAAGAGCAAATGTTGTTCCTATCTTCAAAAAGGGGAAGAAGGTGGACCCAGGCAACTATAGGCCGGTGAGTCTGACTTCTATACCAGGAAAGATCTTTGAACAAATTATTAAACAACATGTAAGTCAATACCTGGATAAGAATGAAGTGATCAAACAGAGTCAGCATGGGTTTGTAACTAATAAGTCATGTCAGACTAACTTAATTTCCTTCTATGACGGTATCACTGATTGGGTGGATCAAGGAAATGCTGTAGATATAGTATATCTTGACTTCAGCAAAGCATTTGACAAAGTCTCTCATACAATCCTTATTGAAAAAATGACTAAGTATGGAATGGACAAGGCAACTGTTAGGTGGATTCATAGCTGGCTTAGTGATCGGACCCAAAGAGTGGTCGTAAATGGCTGCACATCCAGTTGGAAGAATGTCTCAAGTGGGGTACCACAGGGCTCTGTCCTGGGCCCTGTATTGTTCAACATCTTTATCAACGATTTAGATGAAGGAATTGAGGGTAAACTGATTAAATTTGCTGATGACACAAAGCTAGGAGGGATAGCTAATACTAGAGAAGAGAGAGAGAGGATTCAAAAAGATTTAAATAAACTGGAGAAGTGGGCAGTAACTAACAGAATGGTTTTTAACAGGGAGAAATGCAAAGTACTACATCTGGGCAATAAAAATGAAAAAAGCATATATAGAATGGGAGGAATAGGGCTAAGTGACAGCACATGTGAAAAAGACTTGGGTATACTAATAGATCACAGACTGAATATGAGTCAACAGTGTGATGCAGCAGCAAAAAAGGCAAATGCAGTTCTAGGATGTATTAACAGAAGCATACAGTCTAGATCACGTGAAGTCATTATTTCCCTCTACTCCTCTTTGGTCAGACCTCATCTGGAATATTGTGTCCAGTTTTGGGCACCACATTTTAAAAAAGACATCAACAAACTGGAGCAAGTTCAGAAAAGAGCGACCAGAATGGTGACCGGTCTGCAAACCCTGTCTTATGAGGAAAGGTTGCAGGATTTGGGAATGTTTAGTTTGCAAAAGAGAAGACTGAGAGGAGACTTAATTGCTGTCTACAAATATCTAAAGGGCTGTCACATTGTAGAAGGCTCAACTTTATTCTCATTTGCACAAGGAAAGACTAGAAGCAATGGGATGAAACTGAATGGGAGGAGACACAGATTAGATATTAGAAAAAACTTTTTGACAGTTAGAGTGATCAATGAGTGGAACAGGCTGCCACGAGAAGTGGTGAGTTCTCCTTCAATGGAAGTCTTCAAACAGAGGCTGGACAGACATCTGACTGGGATGATTTAGCGAATCCTGCTTTGAGCAGGGGGTTGGACCAGATGGCCCAGGAGGTCCCTTCCAACTCTACGATTCTATGATTCTATGATTCTATGATTCTATCACAGAGAGGAGATGTTATGTTCACCTAACCCCAGCCCTAAGTCAAGGTTTAAAAAGGGTAGAGTAGACAGCGAAGATTCCAGCAAAATAGATAAAAACACCATTGAACTTTATATGGCTAGTCTTGCCGAAAAAATAGACTCTAACCTAAAGGTTACCATGGATAAACAAACTAAAATATTTCAAGAGACGCTTGAATTATTCAAGAAAAAATTGGAAAACCATGAAACAAGACTAACAGAAGTAGAGGAAAAGAATGATGCCACTATGAAGGAAAACCAAGAGTTTAAATCGGATATACATAAATTACAAATTAAACTGGTGGATTTGGAGGATAGAAATAGAAGAAATAACATCAAAATAAGAGGCATCCCTGAATCTGTCTTTCCTAACCATCTTGCTGACTATGTCAAAACTGTATTCAAGAAAATTATTCCATCTCTGTTTGATCATGATCTGTTACTAGACAGGATTCACAGGTTGCCTAAACTGCCTAATACTCCAAAAGATCTCCCTAGAGACACAATATTGAGGATCCATTTTTTTCACATTAAAGAGATACTGCAAAGTAGGGTCAGAGAGAGTGGAGGATTCCCAGAACCCTATGGTGGATCTCTCAAAAGATACAATAGAAGGAAGAAAATAGTTTAAGTATGTAACAATACCCCTAAGAGACAATTAAATCCCATATAAATGAGGTTTCCCCTGAAACTTCTGGTCCACTACAAATGGAAAACTATGGCCTTGTTTTTACCTGAGGAAGGCCTGGAATTTTTAAAATCAATTAAAATCGCACAATCAGCCAATTCAAATGATCCTTCTGGTCCAAACAACCCCACTTGAGAAGCATACCTGCTATTCTCTCCAGAATTGACTTTTCTTTGCTATAAAATGGACTTAATATTAGGCCAAAATGTCTAGTAGTTCTACTAGATTTCATATTTATGTAGAGTCTCTGCCTCCTTCCTACTATACCCTTGAGGATGGTCTTCGGGGCTTATTTCCACAGACTTACCCCTCACAAAGAAGTAGAGTCTGCGGGTGTAGACTCCTTCTGGAGGACTTTGTTACTGTTAAAAATATTGTTTATTGTGTTACTTTATTGTATATTAGGATATTGTATTTCCACATTTGTTATGTACTTTGAGTTTTAGTGTGAGATAAACTTGTCTAAATAATTTTTGTGACAGTACATTCCAAGTTTTTACTTCATGTTTATTTAATTCGGTCCCATCATTTGGGTTGATCCTCCAAAAAAATGAAATTAAAATTATTGAAATACAACGTCAGAGGGCTTAACAGTCCTAGAAAACGCTTCACGATTTGAAATGAGATACATAGGTCTCACTCTGACGTGTGCCTTCAAGAAACAAAGTTTAGAAATAACTACCTCCCTTATTTTTCAGAAAAAAATTTTCCAAATATTTTTCAGTCTTCTTGCCCTAGGAAAAAAGCCGGGGTGATCACTATGATAAAAAATTATCTTTCATTTGTATTGCTAGAAGAGGTCAAAGATGAGAAGGATCGCTTCCACATTTTGATTTGCAATTTGAATAGTTCCACTTACACAATTGTAAACACTTACAGTATGTCCCTAATAAAGGCCAAATCAAATTCCTAAGCAAGCTTATTAAGAAAGTAAACTCAATTAAAAGAGGTTATTTGTTGTTCCTTGGTGATTTTAATATTGTGCCGGATGGCAAACTAGATTCCACTGCACCTAATAGATATGAGTCGGAAATGCTCAACAACTGGCTATTTGGAAACGAGTTGTTCAACGTATTTCGATACTTAACCTTCATCAGGCTGCATAATTTTACAACGTTAACAGGCTGCAGAGGTACAATTGTACCTTCATATATACCTCCACTGTGGGAAGACTTTCTCCTTTTACTTGGTTTCAGAAACTAAAGTTCATTCAGCTACAAATGTTATGCTGATATCTATTGGCCAGTGTTGTTACTGCTCACTTATGTTGCTGTCAATTAAGTTGATTCAAACTGGGCGTGGCTTCTACTTCTCTTCCTGCCTCCCTCCTCTCAGTAGCCATTTTGCTGTTCATCTCATTGCTGTGAGCACACACATTTCTAGGTTTGTGAAGTCTTCAATTTCTTGGATACGAAGGTAGGAAAGTCTCACAGCATCTAACAGCCAGTTATACCTTCATTCGCCTTATGTGGGGACAGAACAGTCAGAAATTGTCTTTGAGCCTGGACTTGGCTTACATATATTTTGTATGAAACCTATCACTATAGGTATGATTTTTATACGAAAAATGGATAATAATTAGTATCTACATATTGTTTTACGATGTTTTACTTATATTCAGCACAAAATAAAGATGGTGGCTCTGTTACAATTTTCCTATTGGTCGAAAAAACAGTCGAAGACGGATTGAAAATTCTGAAACCGTATACGGTTTACATAATATATAAATGACATTTATAAATAATTATCACTAGAAATAATTTACTTTTTTATCTGCACTTTAGAATCGAGTTTCATTCTACTTGCCACGTGTTACTGAACTAAATTACGAAGCCAAAATTCATCTACCAAGTCATCATGAGTGATAGTGATGCTGGATCTAGTTTCCGCCATAATCCAAGAAAACAGGTGTTTGCAGGTTAGTATCATTTTGTGAAAAGCCAATAATGTAGTATTGTGTAGTATTTCGGAAAATTATTTATTTTTCATTTTTTCATATTTACAGATTTACGTCTGACGAAATAATGCGAATGCTAGAAGAATCTGATTCTGAGCATGAGGAAGAACCATATGTTGCATCTGATGATGAAAACTATGTACCACAAGTGGATGTTACTGAAGAAGATTCAGACATTGAACAAGAAATGGTCATAGAGCAGGAAAAAGAATACGACTCAGACGAAAGTGTTGAGGATGAGTCTGTGCCTCAAAGTGCAGGCGACATTTGGACTGCTAAGGATAAAACTCAATAGTGTAGTGATCCACTGCCAAATGCGCAAACAAAATCTCGTAATGTCCTATGACAAAGAGGTGGCCCTGCAGCAATCAGCAACCTGTATACAGCAAAAGAGATATTCAAGTCAATCATGACTTCCGAGATGTGTGACATCATATTATGAGAAACGAATCGAAAGGCCAAGAGAGTTTGTGATGCTTACAACAACGAACTGGTCAACGTTTTCTTGATTCTTCTGAACGGCCACCACAAAAAACATTCAAGCAATTTACTGAAACTGAACTCCATGCATTTTTGGGCATACTGATTGCTGCTGGTGTGCACAGAGACAACAAAGAGAATCTGGAGGAAATGTGGAATGTTGATGCTCTGCCTCTTATACGTGCAGCCATGTCTCGTGACCGCTTCAAGATGATACTCAGATTTACCAGATTTGACAACGAAAATACACGTGCAGAACGTGTGCAAACAGATAAAGTCGCTCCAATACGGGACATCTGGACAATGCTGAACAGAAATCTGAAGAGAGCCTACAAGCCATATAATTGTATCACCGTCGACGAGCAATTATTTCCATTTATAGGCCATACTAAATTTACCCAGTATATACCTTCAAAACCAGCTAAATATGGCATAAAGATTTTCTGGGCTTGTGACTCATCAAACGCCTACCCATTACAAGGTCAGCTCTACACTGGGAAACCAAATGATGGTCCTCGACAAGTAAACATTGGTGAACGAACTGTATTGGACTTAGTGAGCTCGTATAAAGGCTCTGGAAGAAATCTCACCACCGATAACTTCTTTACAACCATGGAACTAGCTAAGGTATTGAACTCCTGGAACATGACAATAGTTGGTACAGTGAGAAAAAACAAAAGGTTCCTACCTAGCAACATGCAGCCTGCCAAAGAAAGGCCTGTAAACTCGACAAATTTTGCCTACAATCATGATGCAACAGTCTGTTCATATGTACCAAAGAAGAACAAATCAGTCGTGCTTCTATCATCTATGCACATGACGGGAGAAGTTGAAGAGACACTAGCAGCCAAGCCAGAGATAATAAAATACTACAACAAAACAAAAGGCGGAGTTGATGTTATGGATAAAATGTTGGGAGAGTACACTGTGAAACGACGAACATTACGTTGGCCTCTGGCATTTTTCTACAATATGATTGACGTCACTGGGTTTGCATCCTACATCATCTACAGAGAACACAATCCAAGCTTCAGGACAAAGGATCAACGAAGAAAGTTCCTGAAAGATCTTGCAAATCAGCTGTGTATGCCTGCAATTGAAGATCATAGTACAAACCGAATGATGATGAGAAACCATTTTCTTCGAGGTGCAGTAGAAATGGTGCTTGGACGATGCATTATGGTAGCATCGCAAGCAGCAGCTGGCCCTCAAATACCTCATGGTAGTCGTGGACCCTCCCCTGTTATTGGTAGTTGCTATGTCTGCCGAGACCTGAGGCAAAAACAACGTAAGACTAGAAAGTCTTGTGTGGTTTGTGTGAAACCCATTTGCGATGAACACTCGGTAGCAAAGACAACATGCATTACTTGCGAAGAAAATCAATAAAAAAAGTCTTACATTTTCTTTTATAATGTAAATGAACAGTTTTTTTACTTGTTTATAATAATAAAATAGCATTATCATTAAAAAAAATATTATTCTTTTTTCCTTGCATTATCTTCATTCAAAATATATGAGGGTACATTTGTACCTATGCAGCTTGTTATGGATGCAAAAATATCTCGACCCCTTATCTCGGAAGGGGGTGGAGATATTTTATTGAAATTTGGCCAATATATTCTGGACCTAAACTGCAGAGATGTCACGAAATTTCAGCCCTCTACGGCTTTTCGAAAAAAGTTATTGCAATTTTAAAACGGAATAGGTACAATTGTATCTACTACGCCGGACGAAGGTTAACTACCACTTCAGTAGAATTTAGCCATTTTTCAGACCCTCCTTATTCAGCTTCCGGAATTGATCTGATTTTAACAGACTTATTCTCCCTTCCTAAATTCTCATCAGTCTCTATCCTCCCAAAACCTGTATCTGACCACGCTCCAGTTATAAGTGAAATTACAATAGGTGCAGCAATCAACAAACAATTTTTATGGAAATGCAATTCCTCTCTGTTCCACATCCCTACCTTAAACGTAGAAATCTCTAATGCCATTAAAAATTACTCTAATGAGAACGGGGAAAATCTTACAAACCCTTTTTTCCTGCTGGAACGCTCACAAAGCAGTATTGAGGGGTGTCCTAATCCAAATTTCTTCTAAATTGAAAAAAATTAATAGAGGCAAGATCGCTGCATACAAAACTCAATTCGGAATAAAGAGTTAGCCATAGCAAATAATCCCTCACCTTGTCCTTCTTCTCAATCGGAACTTTCCACACTCAGGAAAGATCTGAAGGCTACAATTTTTTCCTTCTACGATTTGGCACTTAAGACATCTCAATTCAAACAATACACAAATCTTAATCGACCCTCTAGGTATATGTCCAATAGAATTAAGAATCTCAGATTGAGAAACAAGACTGACCAAATTGTCTCCCTAAAAGGCAATTCTTTATCCCACCCGCAAGATATTGTTAATGCATTTACAAAATATTATCAGGATTTGTATAATATCAACCAGGAGAATCCCCAGAACCAACCAAATAAATTAGATATAGAATCCTTTTTATCATCTCAGGATCCTAGGTAAGAGAAGCTCTAAGTGAGCTTTACCTGAGGTTGGTGACTATAAGAAAAAATCCCAACTCTGACAACTTGGAGGCCCCAGCGAGATTGCATTCCCCTTTAACTATCGATTTGGACTGAAAAAAGAGTGCCATGCTTTTGTCGGAGGGAGGGTAGAAAGAGGACCCGGGTAAGTGGGCATTTTTGCTCGCATCCTTTCTTGTCTCCCTCAGACAAGGTAGGTAGGTCAGTCTGTCTGGATCTTTGAATGGGAATTCCCTTGGGTAACAAAATTTAGGTTTATTTTATTTTACTTGTCTCTTTGCTTTAATCTATTTTGTTTTTGTGTCTTTGTCTGTTGTTGTTTATTTGGACTTGTTTATCTGTCTAAAAATACTAACCATCTTAACATTCAAATATTGTGTGTTTAATTGTTGTTGCAAAGCAAAAACCGGGCAACAGACTAAAAGTGCTGCTAAAATTTTTCCTTTTCTAGAAAATCTTAAATTTTAAAAAAGGAGTGTGAGTGTGAGTTATATGTGTATGTTGTATGCAGAATTGAAAATAGAAAGTAATGTTGTGTTACACATGTTCCACTCTTCTCACTTTGATTGCTATTTTGGTTTTTCTTTGGTTGGTGGATTATGTTATTATGTGTTTTTGTTGCTAAGTAGGTAAGTAGTAAAAGGATTATCAAGGGAAATTTGATAAATGTCCTGTGCACAGTGTGTTCAAAGCATAGTAATAAAGAGTTTGAAGACAGATGCAATCCCACGTTATTGGAAGTCTGAGGAAAAGATTAGTGGAGGAGTCGGCTGGTGGGCAGCCATAACGTGGCTTGGATCTGTGAGAGTGTACATTTTGACTATAAATATTCATTTTAGAGTGCCTCCAGATACCCCGGTCAATTGTGAGATAGGGGAAATATTGCAAAGATTTGGAAGTGCAGGAGCCAGTTACTGCCCGGTGGCTTTGAGACACTTTGAGATGAATACTAGCCTGTGAAGTGTACGTGTTACATGCCGTGTGAAAATTGTTTGTGTTCAGTTACTATAGTTGAAAAAAGAGTGAGAAGATTAAGGTCTGATTGGTTTTTGGAAAGAATACATTTGACGCCAGTTGTTCCCCATCAGTACAGATGAGCAAATAAATTGTAAAAAGTGTTCTCTTGTCATTTAGTGCCGCACCCACATGCATTATTGAAAAGTTGGTCATACATCTTAGAAACTAGATGGTACATGCCAAGGTGGCAGGATATAGTTTCACATGAATATTATTTTGATTCTTCTGAAACAGATTCAGGAATAGATTTGGCATGCTCAGAGTCTAGCGAAAATTCAGGATCTGATTCTGATGTATGAGGAATATGTAGGGCTTGCTTTTGGAATAATATTGTTTGTAGCGACATATAGTTACCTGTTCTACAAGGTGTGTAGTAGAATCAGGACACAACAGAAAGTACAAGTTCAGCTTGTTACTTTGGAAGCAGAAATTGCTGGACATCATAACCGTCCAGTGGGATCCTGATAAGTATAGATATCGGAGCTGAAGATAGGAGTAGCTCACCTTGACAGCTACCGATACCGATAGTCAGAGCTGAAGATAGGAGTAGCTAACCTTGACAGCTTTGATACAGATAGCCAGAACTGAAGATAGGAGTAGCTAACCTTGACAGCTTCTGATTCAGATAGCTTTTTGCTATGGTTATTAAATTTACCAGGCCAGGACGAAACATGGATCCAAGATATAAAATGAGGGATCTGGTACGCTTGGAACATGGGCAAAAAGCGGTGAGAAATGCTACAAAAATTTTAGAGCGAGCAGGAATGCCGAAGAATGGGTGCTTGGATGGTGAGAGATGGAAACGATTTAGCAGAGAACATGATAAATGGATTAAGAAACATGGTTATGAGGAGCAAGTGGCCGCATGGATGAGAACATCTGAGCAGCATGATCCATATTTTAATACTGATAATGATGATGACGAAAGAGAGTTCGCCCAGAATAGGAGAGGGAGAAATCAAATAGCGCAGGGACGAGCAGCAGCCCCTCCTTTACAGCAACAGCCTGTGTCCGCAGCTCCCTCCGCCCCTTTGAGTGGAAGTAAGGAAATCCCTCTCAGTGACTCAAATGTTACCAGTAGTTGCAGTCCTAGAGACAGAATCGTTATTGAGAAAGGCATAGAATCCATGTCCACTGAGGCAGCAGCTTCCACTTCAACTGCTAGTACTGTGCCTTATTTTTCTTCACCATCATTTTTGTCCCCACCAGACCTTCACATGTCAGGACTCCGTTCTGGTCAGATACCGGTGATTTACCAGACACCAGGAACTCCATTTATTCAGTATGTGGGGAGAGAATGATTCCTCCTGCATCTCCAATGCAGATGTGGTTTAGTCCCCTTACTTTTGAGTCTTCTCCTCCTACATATTCGGTTACCAGTCAATACCCTGCGCTTCCAAGGGGGTCCCCAGATAGCTTTATCACTCCAATAAAAAGTTCTGGATAGGAGGAGCTGGAGGTTTCAGGGAGAAGTGGGGATGATTTTAACTTACAGATGTCACCCAGCCCCTCCCAAAGTAGCCCCCAGGTAGCGAAGTTAAAGTTAATTAGGAAAAATAATGAGTGAAGATGTGAGGACAATCACCAACAGAGTGAGGATACTCAGGGATATTCAAATAGAGCTATGAGATCCCTTACTTGGATTTGTAGTAAGTGTAATAAACCGCAGGAGAAGGGAAAGGCAGAATGTGATTTTTGTAGTAGGGCTGAGAGAAGTACTACAGTCAGCAGCTTCCCCGTGATAACTCAAACTACGAGTAGACCAACAGATGACGGAGAGGAGGAGGCAAAAATAGATACCACTACTTGGTGTAAGCCATGGAGCAGATCTGAACAGTTAGCCATGGCAAACAGCTTCCCTGATATAAGAATCCTTTAGGATTCTATAGAGCAGTGGAAGGGGTAGCTGATAATTATGACGCAGCTTGGAATGATTTGGAAATATTGTGTCGAATATCTGTTGGGGTGCCTTTGCTTGAGAAAATAAGGGCAGTCCCTTCAGATACTAACTTAATACACGAAGTTCCAGAGGAAAAGAAAACTAGAGAATCTGGGCGGCAGTTTATAGCAAGGTTACACGTAGTAGCCAAGAAGCTAACTGAAGAATTGACTTCAGGATTACCTGAAGTATTTCAGGAATCAGATGAACCTATTGACAAGTTCCATGCTAGGTGTGCAGCAGCGTTCAGAGACCAAGACTATGATTTGAAAAATCCTAGGGAAGCTAGGTTTCTAAAAAACATGTTCATAACAGGATTAAGAGAAGACCTATGAGCTGAAGGGATGAAAGTAAGACCCGAATGTGTATTTGCTACCTTGGAAAATTCTCTTACTGTATTTCGGGGGATAGAAGCCCAAATTAATAATCGTAAAGTAAAAAAACACCAGAAACCAGTGCCAGTTATGGTAAATATACCTCCTGATGCCTTTAATAATGCTGTCAGAGCTGCGGTACAAGCATCAGACATACATAACAGAGCTACGGGAGGAGACAGAAGAAGGAGAGATGGGATAATAGACCCCGAGGAGTGCAGACAGAAAGGGCTTTGCTATGAATGTGGCCAGAGAGGGCACATCAAAAGGAATTGTCCCAAGAGAAGAATAACCAAACCAGAGCAGACTCGTGTTTCACTGGTAGCAATTGACGAGGCAGGAATTTTGTCAGACTAGGTTCCCCCTCAGGATGGTCCAATGGCCACCACACAATTACAACTTCCCAATGGGAAGCAATTGAAATGTTTAATTGATACGGGGGCGAGCCGTACTATTATAAGAAAACAAGACATGCCACAACAATTCATGGCAGGGAAAGCGGTACAAGGATTAGGAGCAGGAGGAATGGTTCATCCTTTGTATGAAACAGAACCTGTGAATGTGCGAATAGCTCAGACTACTGACTTATGTGCCCAATTGTTAGTTTCAGAGAAATGTCCGCTGGATTTTTATAGGCGCTGATATTTTGAATGCTGTCAATGCAATCATTAAGTTTGGGAAAAAGGGAATTACTGTTTCAGGCCCTTTATCGGAGGAAGCACTATCCACGGTGATGTCCATGATGCAGTTAGAAGAACAGGAAAAACAACAGGTTGAGCAAGATGAGGAAATACTGCAGATGCTTGAGCAAATACCAGTTGCACTATGGGTAAAAGATAAAACAGATGTTGGTTTGTTAAAAAAAACACCTGTCTCTATTAAGTTGAAACCAGGAGCTGTACCAGTACGTATCCGACAATATCCGCTGAGTAGAGAACAAACTGAGGCTATTTCTGCACAGGTATCCACCTATCTGAAAGCAGGTATACTAAAGGAGAAAAAATCCATTTTTAATACACCTCTTTTTCCAATAAAGAAGAAACAGACTGTGGCAGGGCAACCTGCAGCGTACCGGATGGTACATGATTTAAGGGAAATTAACAAACTAATGATAGTAGACATACCAATACTGCCAAATCCTCATACTTTGTTGAATCAGATTCCAAGCAATGCAAAATATTTTACTGTTATTGATCTCAGCAATGCCTTCTTCTCGGTGCCAATTGATGAAGAGAGCCAACTGCTATTTGCTTTTACACATGCTGGCAAACAGTATTGTTGGACGCGGTTGCCTCAAGGGGGAGCTACTTCCCCTTCTGTGTTTTCCGAGACAATGGCTGGAATCCTTCTTTCTTGGCACCCTGAAGGGGAAGATGTGCAGTTGTTACAGTATGTGGATGATTTACTTCTTTGTACCCCAGATAGACAAGTATGTTTAAAAGAAACTGCTTCATTGCTGATATTTTTGTATCAGGAAGGATGTAAGGTGTCAAAGTATAAACTACAGGTAGCAAAGGAAAAGGTCATTTTCTTGGGACATTGCATTTCATCTCAATTAAAACACATAACACCACAAAGGAAACAGGCCATAAGCCAAGCCATTGAGCCCACTTCGAATACTACACTGAGAACATTTTTGGGATTGATTGGTTTCTGCAGAGAATGGGTTCCTGCTGCATCACAAATGATGCAACCTCTCTTTGATGTGCTATCCGCATGCAATAAAGGGCAGCCATACCAGCTGACCCCGGAAGCCAAAGAGGGGTTCAAAAACCTGAAGGAGGCCATTGTCTCTGCACCAGCCATTGGAATTCCAAATTATGACCTGCCTTTCCGTTTGTACTGTCATGAATCGGGGGGACATGCTAAGGGGGTGCTTACGCAACAACATGGAGGGAAACATTGCCCCCTAGGATACTATTCAGCCAAACTTGATACAGTTGCACAAGGAGCACCAACATGTATCAGAGCAGTTGCGGCTTGTGCAATACTGAAAGAAAAAGTTGCAGACTTGGTGCTGGACAATCCTTTGGAAATTCTAGTACCACACTCTGTGCAGGAGCTGCTGCTCCAAGCAAGGACAAAACATTTGTCCATGAACAGGTTAACAAAGTATGAAGTGGCTTTGCTTACACCCCCAAATGTGACTATAAAAAGGTGTACAGTTCTGAACCCCGCTACTTTGTTACCAGACACTGATGATTCAGAAATAATTGAAGCTAAGCATGACTGCTTTGAGCTCATGGAGGCAGAAACACAACCACTTGCCAATGTGCAAGAGACACCGATTTCTAATGCAGATTTAGAGTTGTATGTAGACGGATCACGGTTTTATCAAAATGGTGTACCTCACACAGGGTATGCAATTGTAGATCAGCATGAGGTTGTAAAAAGTGAAGCACTGCTAGCCGAAATGTCTGCACAGGAAGCTGAGTTAAAAGCACTCACTGAGGTGTGTGTAATCGCTGAACATTTGACAGCAAATATCTTCACAGATAGCCGCTATGCATTTGGCATCTGCCATGATTATGGTCCCATATGGAAGAGCAGAAAGTTTGTTGGTTCCTCTGGTAAGCCCATTAAAAATGCAGAATTAGTGATCCAGCTCCTTAGTTCATTGGAGCTGCCTAAGAAAGTTGCCATAGTAAAAGTGCAAGCTCACACTAAGGAGCGCACTAAGGAGGCTGAAGGTAATAACCGAGCTGATATTGCAGCCAAGGCTGCTACATTATTCCCTCTTCCCGCAGGAACATACACTGTACAGATGTCGGGGGAGGTGGATCTTCAATTACTCCGGAGCCTGCAAGATCAGGCCTCTGCACCAGAAAAGGAGGAATGGCAAAGGCACTCAGGTGTGAAGGAATAAGATGGATTGTGGAGAGCGGATGGTACGTATTGCTTGCCCAGGGCATTGTTCCCTATGGTATGCTCCCTTTCCCATGGACTGACACACCAATCCAAGGATGGAATGGTAAGTCAGGTAGAAGCAAGTTGGGTCTCACCAGGGTTCCATTATGCTGCTGCAAAATTCGTACAGGGATGTGTAATCTGCGCATGCCATAATGTGGGAAAAACAGTGAAGGTGCCACCAAAGTGCACCCCCAGGCCATTGTACCCTTTTCAGCGACTGCAGATTGATTTAATTCAGCTTCCAAGGGTAGGCAACTATGAATATGTGTGGATCGTTTCTCAAATTGACCAGAAGCATGGCCCTGTGCTAATGCAAACGCACGCACAGTGGTTAAAAAGTTAATATCAGAAGTTGTTTGCAGATTTGGAGTGCCAGAGGTAATTGAAAGTGACCGAGGTAGTCACTTCACTTCACAGGTGTGCCAGGGAATCACTCGAGCCTTAGGGATGGAACAATCAATTCACACTCCCTATCATACTCAGAGCAGTGGCAGGGTGGAAAGGTTAAATGGTACACTGAAATTGAAAATTCAAAAAGCAATGGCAGAAACAGGTAAACCATGGACTGAGTGTCTTCCCATTGCATTATACACTGTTAGGGTAACTCCCAATCGAAAGACGAGTTTAAGTCCATATGAGGTATTGTTTGGGAGCCCTCCCAAGACAGGATTGTACTTTCCCCAGAAAATGCAGGCCTCTCATTCAAATATGACGGCCTACGTGGGTGCATTACAACAGGTGTTACAGCAAATTCATACGCGTGTTTTCAGTTCCCTTCCAGATCCGTCCTCCTTATCAGGCTCGCATGATCTTAAGCCTGGTGATTGGGTGGTAACATGAAAGCACCTGAGGAAAAGTCTGGATCCTCGCTTTGAAGGACCCTATCAAGTCCAGCTGACCACGCCTACATCTGTTAAGCTGGAGGGAAAAACCACCTGGATTCACACATCCCACTGCAAAAAGTTTCACAGAAACTAAAAATGATGGAATTTGGGAAGTACTATCCATTCTTGTTTCTCATTGTGATATTATCTATACAATGTAAAAAAGACAATGATGTCTTTGAACCATGGGATAATGAGGTATCAAAACAGTGGGCTAATAAATTTGTCCAGTACCATAGCTATAATGCTCAAGTCCGAAATTTATCCAATTACTGGATTTGCTCTCATGCTCCCATTGCTGCAAAAACTATGCCATATTTCGTAACTCCACTGACAGAGGAGGAGCTATTCAGAGGTGGGTGTTGGGAAATGCGGGCCCTTAACCTGGCTGAGCAGCAGAGTCAAACTTCTGCTGCCTTGCCTATTACAGGTTGGACAAAGCAGCCATGGTTTCAAATCAATCTTACTAGAAAGCAGGAATCTGTAGATAAGCAACCAATCAATTTGTTTGAGCTTAAGGAAAATGATGGAAACTGGGGAAACAAGGCTACTGATAAAAATTATATAGGAAAGTTGCCCGAACAGGAGTTAAAACTTAGTTTTGCGGTAAAAACCCGTTTTACTTTGGGAGATAAGCAAATTTGTAGTGACCAAGTGTGTTTAGAGCAATATCTACATGATACGAATTGGACAAGGAATCATTTTTTTCTTTATGGTAATACAGCACAATGTACAGCAAGGGAAGCGGTTCATGTAGATGAAGAAACTAGAGAAGGTCAGTATGGAGCTGGAGCAGCTGAAATGTCCATAAGCCTTAATACAGAACCAGAATGTCAGCCATTATGATATTATAGGGCAGTGACTACTGATTTAAATGACTCTTGGTGCCTTTACACTGACACTACCCGGTTGGTTTCAATAACAATAGCCTTCCTTAATGAATTTCAGTTTGAATTACCAAAGGGAGTTTATATAGTCTGTGGAAGTAATGCATATAGATGGATTCCTAGAGGAGCTGAAGGTGCATGTACACTGGCTAAGTTAGAGCCAGCCACTTGGGTATGGAATGAGAATGATTTCCCTTATAAAAATGTCCCTGGTCACATGATAGCAAAACGTAGTGCACCCTCTCCACAACCACCCAAGCATTTAATCCACACCCCATGGTACCTTAAGACTGGGATGGTTCTCACTGGTCCTTTGGAAGTTATGTTTGGAACTCTAAGGAATGCTCAAATGATAGAAGAATTGGGTGATATCTTTGATAATGTAACTGAGTATATATTTGATGCCATCAATGTTGAATCTGCGTATATGAGACAGCTCATTGTTATAACTAACCCACACTCTATGGTGCTTGACTATCTTACAGCATCTCAAGGGGGATTCTGTCAGGTGGTGGGACCCGCATGCTGTCATTATATCGATCCATCTGGACTGATGAGAGTTACTCATGATATAGAACAAGCTAGGCTAATAAAGGAAGGAATGCGGAAGGTCAATGCCTTGGAAGACCTGCCCCTCCCTGAATGGCTCGCATGGTTAAATACTTTGAATCTGTTTAAAGGGATAGGCGGATGGATATCGGGAATAATTCATTTTTTTATTCAAGCAGTTTTTGTGATATTGGTTATTGCAGTAATGATAAGACTATTTGTTTTACTCATAAAGAAAATTCTTGGTTCTAATTGTAAATGTTTTCCAGGTAAACGTAGTGCTAAAATCGAGGTCGATTCAAAGATCAATCAAACACAACCTTCATAACCACTGTTCAGCATGAATGTATATTCTGCAACAAGCAAACTTCAGTAGACTTGGCAGATTGTATGCACTGTGGAAAACCACTGGTTTGAAATAAACAAAGACTCTACAAAGAACTACCAAGATGAAGATTACATACACTATGGACTTTAAATGATTTAATATTTACTTATGAATAAAGATATAATTAAATATACTAAAAATGCTAATATATATATATATATAAATATGTTACTTTGTATTGCAGTAATTATGAATATCTCATTACCATATACAAATATAACTCCCCTTGTTACAGTCTGTATTACTCTGAGATAGGGCAATAAGTAGGATAGAAATAGGGAAAGGAGGTCTGATTTACAGGTATAATCTGAATGGATACGCAGCCGGACTGGTATCCCATGATATACATAGGACAAGCCGTGTATTTTGTGAAGTAGGGTTATCTTGCAGGCCTCGGATGAAGTCAAGGACAGACAGAACAGGTAGACAGATAATAAAAAGAGGGGAGTTGTTAAAGAAATGGTTAATCTTAGGCTGGTTTCACATTTGCGTTTTTTAGCGCTGGAAAAAAACGCATACCTGCGCATGCGTTTTTTCCCCTATATTTAACATGGGTGCGCATACCTGCGCGCTGGTTAGCGCATGTATGCGATTTTCATGCGCTGCGTTTTTTTGGGGTGTGCGTTGGTATTTTCCAGACGCAGCATGTTGCATTTTTTGGCCCTGCAAAAAAGCGCATGCGCACATATGCGCACGTTTTGCGCTAAAAATGGCCATTATAGCCTATGGATGCGCATATGTGCGCACTGGCATGCTCATGTATGCGTTTTTTTGCATATGCGTTTTTTTTTTTAAACCATGGAATTTAGGGGTTTGGGTTAGAGTTAGGGTTAGTTAAGGGGGTTTAGGGTTAGGGTTAGGGTCAGGGTCAGGGTTAGGGTTGGGGTTTGGGTCAGGGTTAGGGTTAAGTATGGTTTGGTTAAGGGTTAGGGTCAGGGTTAGGGTCAGGATTAGGGTTAAGTATGGTTTTGTTAAGGGTTAGGGTCAGGGTTAGGGTTAGGGTTAGGGTCAGGGTTAGGGTTAGGGTTGGGGTCAGGGTTAGGGTTAGGGTCAGGGTTAGGGTTAAGTATGGTTTTGTTAAGGGTTAGGGTCAGGGTTAGGGTCAGGATTAGGGTTAAGTATGGTTTTGTTAAGGGTTAGGGTCAGGGTTAGGGTTAGGGTTAGGGTTAGGGTCAGGGTTAGGGTTAGGGTTAGGGTCAGGGTTAGGGTTAGGGTCAGGGTTAGGGTTAAGTATGGTTTTGTTAAGGATTAGGGTCAGGGTTAGGGTCAGGATTAGGGTTAAGTATGGTTTTGTTAAGGGTTAGGGTCAGGGTTAGGGTTAGGGTCAGGGTTAGGGTTAGGGTTAGGGTCAGGGTTAGGGTTAGGGTCAGGGTTAGGGTTAAGTATGGTTTTGTTAAGGATTAGGGTCAGGGTTAGGGTCAGGATTAGGGTTAAGTATGGTTTTGTTAAGGGTTAGGGTCAGGGTTAGGGTTAGGGTTAGGGTTAGGGTCAGGGTTAGGGTTAAGTATGGTTTTGTTAAGGGTTAGGGTCAGGGTTAGGGTTAGGGTTAGGGTCAGGGTTAGGGTTAGGGTTAGGGTCAGGGTTAGGGTTAGGGTTAGGGTTAGGGTTAGGGTCAGGGTTAGGGTTAAGTATGGTTTTGTTAAGGGTTAGGGTCAGGGTTAGGGTTAGGGTTAGGGTCAGGGTTAGGGTTAGGGTTAGGGTTAGGGTCAGGGTTAGGGTTAGGGTTAGGGTCAGGGTTAGGGTTAGGGTTAGTTAGGGTTTAGGGTTTGGGTTAGGGTTAAGTATGATTTGGTTAAGGGTTAGGGTCAGGGTTAGGGTTAGGGTTAGGGTCAGGGTTAGGGTTAGTAAAGTCATGGTTTGGGTAGTGTGAGGGGCCACCTAAAAATGTTGGAAAAAAACGCAAACGCGGTAAAAACGCACTAAAAACGCATACAAACGCATAAAAACGCTGCGTTTTTTTCATGCATGCTCATAAAAATGCTTGAAAAAAACGCAGCAGTTGTATGCTTATGTATGCGTTTTTTCAATGCGTTTTTTTGCGGGAAAAACGCGCTGCAAAAAAAAGCAAGTGTGAAACTAGCCTTAGTTCTCTTAAAAATCCAGAAAATAGCTGAAAAACAACTTATAACCCATGACACTATTTAATTGTTATCATCTGTCTACGTGGTTAGATAATTCTGCCAAGTGGTGAGTTCCAAATTCCCCTCTTATTCTCAGAATGTCAAGGCCAAATAGTTACCTGGCCAAACGGAAATGGTTCCATGAATTGTTAAACTGACATAAGGGAAATGCCATAAAACCCACGTACTCCAATTAAATATATCTTCTAACACATAATATACTTTGACATTTCTGTTATATAACTATTGTTTTTGCCAAGTTATCCACCATTTTGAATTGTTACACAACATTACGGAAGTATCCATATTTGTTCATTTTCCTCTTCTGTAATCCTATAAAAGATGCACCCATCTTAATTAAGGATGAGATTAACTTGAAAGACAAGCCACCTGTGTCTCTCTTTTTATTTCTCCACACCTAGGATCCTAGGTAAGAGAAGCTCTAAGTGAGCTTTACCGAGGTTGGTGACTATAAGAAAAAATCCCGATGCTGACAAAACTCCCTAGATTGAGTGAAGAAGACATCAGCTTCCTTTCTTCTTCTTTTACTAGAGAAGAAATATTAGACACTATTAACCATCTGAAATCCTTCAAGTCTACAGGCCCATATGGCTTCAATAATGATTATTATAAAGCTTTTGGAAACTTTTTAGCCCCTCATTTAATGAAAATGTTCAATGTTGCTTCAAAAATTGGCCATTTCCGCGATGAAATGTTAGAAGCAATTATTGCTCTGATACCAAAGCCTTCTACAGACCCAACCCAACTGAAAAATTATAGACCTATTTCCCTTAATCAATACTGATTTGAAAATATATGCAAAAATCCTAGCAAATAGATTAAATCAATTTCTTCACAAATTAATAAATAATGATCAGATCGGATTCATCAAAAACAGACAAGCTGTCGATGGTACAAGGAGACTTATCAATCTGATAAAATTGCTAAATTCAAAAAAGACTAAAGCAACAATAATTTCTCTAGATGCAGAAAAGGCATTCGACAGCCTCAATTGGCAATACTTTCAAGCTGCCCTTCAAAAATTTGGCACTCATTCACACTTCCTTTCTACCGTTATGGCATTATATTCCAATCCTAGAGCGAAAACATATGCCAATAATCATCTCGCTATTCCTTTTAAAATTTAAAATGGAACAAGATAGAGATGCCCATTATCTCCCTACTTTTTGTTCTAGCCATAGAACCTAGAGCTCAGCTAATTAGGGAGGATTTGGGAATTCATGGGATTAGCACAGGATTCAGTCAGGGAGTTTAAGATTGGTCTTTTTGCCGACGACATCATTTTGTCTATGTCTAGCCCTTATGATTCTTTAATAAAACTCCAACTGCAACTTCAAGCTTTTGCGAAAGTCTCATATTTTAAAATTAACACATTAAAATCAAATATTCTCCCTTATAATCTACACAATTTTCAAATAGAAGAAATCAAACAAATTTCTCCCTTTGCTTTTTCTTATTTCTTAATTTTGCTTTACTGTTCTAATTGTCTATTTTGGTTATTGTGCATTAATTGTTGATTATAGGACTCTTCGGTCCTCCCTATTCCTTTCTCTTCCTTTTTCTCCCTTCTCCCTTCCCCCTTTCCTTTCCTTCCTTCATTATTTAAAAATTCAATAAAACTGTTTGGAAAAACAAAATGATTAGCCAATTACAAAGACTTTTTATCCATTCATCCATAAATAACATCCAGGCAACGGGATGTGTGGCAGATAAGGTTGAGCAATGTCAACAGTCATACAGTCTATTACTATTAAATATAGTGGGAAGCCAAGAAATGTGTGACTAAGGTGTCTGTGGAAAAAACAGCGTGGTTGAGAGTTTTGATGGGGCAGGCATTGAGATGCTTGTCAGTTTAGCACCAACAAAAGCAGCAGTAGTAATATATATGTATGACATAATGACAGTGTATATGACATGATGGTCAAGAAGTAGATGCATGCGCTGATGGTTCATGACCACTGGCGACGTCAGAATTGCATAGAAGACAGTCAACAGATAATCAGTCAGGCAGACAAAAGATTTTGCTGATTTAGTCATTGGCATTAGATAGTCGGCACTGACTCATCTTGACAAATGTGAGGTTTTCAGCTTGTGGTGAACAGCTTCGTCCAAATCCACCAGCCGCACTGAATAACCTCTCCGACACGACACTGGAGGTTAGATTTGACAGTAAGTCCATAGTAAACTGAACCATAGTCCATAGTAGTCACCGTCGCTTGCAGTTTCGTTGGTGAAATGTGTGTCGAGGTGCACCAAAGCATTCTCTAGACCCCATTTATAATGACAGCAGGTAATTTCATATAACTACTTTTATGTGGCTCTATTCATCTAATATTTATCAGACACCTTTTCATGCATTAAACCTGTTGTTTGTTATTATGGCCTTTATCTGATAAGTTGAGCTGGTCATTCAAACTTTTTTCAGGTTTATATGAAAATGCATTTTACACATACACAGGATAGGATTGTAAGGGGGTGAAGGACAAGAAGACTCAGAGGGGGGTTACCTTTTCAGATCCTGATCTGGATCCAATTGGCCAGACAGCAGGCTTGCTAGGGGGGTGACTTTCTGCCCTGGACGTGCTGGGTCATGTGACTGCTGGGAGGAGAGAGGAACTGGAAGAAGGGTGGCCTGGCTCAGGCAGCATGTGCAGGGGACAGGGCAGGTTGCAGCTGCATGCAGGAGAGAAAAGAGAACTCCCGTTCAGAGGACAAATCCAGGGGGACTGTGCAGAGAGACTGCATCTTGTGAGAATGTGAGACCAGAGCCTGCAGTGACTGGAGAGGTGCGCTCTGACCCCCGTGCAGAGACTTATAGAGATACAGAGCCCCTGATTCCTGCTGAGAGACTTATAGAGAAACAGAGCCCCTGATTCCTGCTGAGAGACATAGAGATAGAGAACCCCTGATTCCTGCCGAAAGACTTATAGAGACACAGAGCTCTGGATTCATGTGGAGAGACTGTTTACTTTCGGAGCATAGACTCAGACCCAGAATGCCATGTGTTCCCCCTGCCTGTCCTCATTAACCGTGTTGTGGGTCCATAGAGACTGCAGAGTCTACAGCGACTAAAGAGATGACAAGTGCCGCTGCTGACGGCGCCGACGGGGGAGAAGACGACCCTACAAGCAAGTTCTCATCAGACTGATAAGTTCCAAGAACACCTGTTTCTAACTGTTATTCTTTTTGACTGTTTAATATACTGCTTTATATCCAGTTTAACACCCACTGCTTTCTCTCTGCAAGGAGTATCATATCCCTGTAAATAAAACCCTTTAACTTTTGATCTGTCTCGGTTCCATGGTGACATACCAGCAGCTGCAGGTTTATTACATTTGGCGTAGTCGGCAGGATGTCACACTGTAGGGCGGACGGGGCAGATCAAGAAGTTTGGGGAGGCCCCAAGTCTAGCATTTCCCTGGGAGCCATGTTGAATAATCTGCCAAAGTTTACTGGGAGTAATGTGATGTTGTGGAGTTGGATGGAGCGTATCCGGGGACTGATGCAGATGCATCCCATGACACCGGCCCTGGAGGCAGAGATTGCATTAGTGGCCCTGGAGGGGGAGGCACGGGATTCTGTTATGCTTAGGTCCCCCCGAGAAAGAGATACCCTGGACAAAGTGCTGCGCATACTTGAGGAAAAGCATGGGGATCCCACTGACGTAGGAGAACTGCGTATTTCACTGTTTTACCGGGTGCAAAGAGAGGGGGAGACTGTGACACAATTTATGAACGCCCTGCAAGAGCTCCATATTGCCATCAAATGGAAGGATGACGTAGGTGTAGGGTCAGTTGACGTTGTGCTCCGGGACCAGCTGGTGATGGGTTTGCACGACATATTGATGAGACAGGCCCTGCGAGAGCGCATGCGGTAAAGCCAGAAATAACTTTCTCTGAAATTGGCAGTGAGGCACGTACGTGAGAGCAAGAGCAGAGTGTGTTAGGGCAAGTGGGGAAGGTGCGGAGCGGGGAGGTAACCACCCTCACGGACACTATCCCTCAATGGGTGGAAGACCTGAAAATGGAGATTAGACAGGTCCGTGAAGAAATGGAGGCCTCAAGAAGAACTCAGGTGATAGAGCCCATCCCTATGAATGTGCAACAGCAAAATAAATTGCGCTATCCATATAAGAAAGGAAAATACAAATTAAATGATATATTCCATATAAGAAAGGAAAATACAAATTGAATGATATATTTGGCAAAAAATGCTATAATAATTTAGTGACTATAAACACTTGAAAACAGAGATAATGGCACCAACAGAATCATTTTCTCTGATAATAGAAGACCAGCAAGGACATAGTATTTTCTGTTACCGGCACTTTGTTTTGTTGTTGTACTTGCAATTTCATATGCAATTTTTTTGTATCTTACTTGTGATGTCATAGGAGGTTGTTCTTCTATATATTGCTTCCGTTAGGACTTTCATGCTATATTCTATGACTAAGGGCTTCGGCCATAAACGCATCAGAATGTCTTCTTGTTCTTAACCTCTCTGGACTCATTTTAATGATATGAAATAAAGGAGACATTTTTCTCCATACCCAGCTGGTCAATCCTTCTTTTTCTTTTTTTTTTGCTCATATCGGGTGGTCAGACGGACTTTGGGTCCGACCTGCAACATTGGAGGCTACCTACTATTCACATGATGAGGCTCATTTCCCTTTTGTTTTTTGTTTTCTCTTACAAATAGTGACAATTGGCAAAGACATGACTAGTCTGGCGCTGCTCCTCTAACAGCTATCCCCAGGTCTACTAGAGGTGATTGACAAATTTTCTAAGCATGTTTTCTTTGATGTTCTGAAACATTCAAGAGGAAAATATACCAAGCTAGAATTATGCAGGAAGGATCTTATTCATGCTGCCCCTGGCTTGGGCAGCATGAACCAGCAGACCTTTTCCCTTTAAATAGACTAAGAGTTCGCTTGGCACTGGAGATTATTGTGTTGCCAGTTTTACAGAAAATATTTTTATATATAATCTGGTACAAGTTATACCATACATAAAAAATCTGGACACACCTGTCCAATGCCATGGTTTGCAAGTTTCTATTGGAATGTGCACATCATAAATTCAGACTGCAAGCAGTAAAAGACAGAGAAATACATATGGAAACAAGGAGTAAAAAGCACATGTAAAACAAGCTAGTGTATGCGTTAGACTGTATAATATTAATAGAACCCAGAGTTTACTCTGATGACAGCTTGAATCCACCCATGCCATTATCTCAAGCAACTTTATCAAGTATTCACCTTGAATGGTTTTCTAACAGACTGGAAGAAGTTTCCAAAAGTGGTGAGCATTTGTTTCCTGCTGTGCTATAACTGCAACTAATCCCAAACTATCTCAATCAGATTGACATTGGGTGATTGTTGACGCCATCTCATCTAATGCAACACTACATCTTTTTTATTTTTGGATCCTTATGAAGGGAAGGTGACCTGACGGATGGACGGACTTGTCAGTTATGATAGAAGGGAAAAAGCTGAACAGTGTAGACGAAGTGCAGTACCCTGGATGACCACAAGATGGCAGGGGGGAGTGTGAGTTCAGGATTTGACAGCAGCCTAGGGCTTTAGAAACCGTTGGTCATGGGGGGTGGAGTTACAGGGAACCGGGAAAGTTATAAATTTGACAGGAGGGTTCCAGAAAGTTCCAGTCCCCGGGAGGAGCTCAAGAGACGAGAAGTCTGTGACAAATTGTGTGTTGTGAGGAGAGCTAAACCAGGGGACTGAGGAGGAAAGAAGTCAGGGGGGTGGTCCTGACACGAAGTACCGCAGTACAGACGAGGTCCTGGGGGAAAGCATACTGAATTTGGCGATGACAGCTGACCAGTAAAATTGCTGTTAGTGTACAGGCCTAAGGTGGCCACAGTGACCAAACTGGCAGGAACGTCACTAAGCTGAAAAAGGGGGATGGTGTGTGTATCCACGTCTCAAGTGAAAGTACGGTGTGTGTATACCGGGGCCTGGAAATGGAGGGCCGTGAAAGAATTGTGGTGTATTGCTGGGGCCGTCAGACGGACGGCTGGGAATAAACTTGGACCTGTTGTACCCGAAATCTGCCTCCATCTGGTGTCTGTGACGTCTTTGCGTGGTAAGAGAGGGACCACCCCCCCAGTCCAGCCCTCAACCCTACACTTACATAGCCTGTAGGTGTGTTTTGGGGCATTGTCATACTGTGGCTCCCACTAACTTCAATCCATATTGAATGACATGTTGTTGCAGAATGCTGTGTTAGTCATGCTGGGTGGCTTGAATTTGGAATTAGTCATCAACAATGTCACCAGCAAAGCACTCTGACACCATCACATCTACTTTTCTATGCTTTATGGTGGGAATCATAAAAATATAAACCATTCACTCTCCTTTTTAGTGCAAAGACATGGCTGTTGGTACCCAAATCTCTGATTTTGACTATTCAGAACATAGCACAGATTTATACTGAATTAATTTCTAGCCCTTACGTTGCTTGGTATAAACAAGTATCTTCTTCTTGCTTGCATTCCTCAATTGTGGCTTCTTTATAACAATTTGACCAGAAAGGCCTGGCTCTCACACGTTTCTCAGGACAGTTGACGTTGATATGTTTCTGCTTTGAGTTCTGTGCATTATTTTTGAGGGATGTTATCTGAGTTGCTGTAATTTTGTAGTTTCTGAAATGAACTCTAATGAACGTATTCTCCATTGAAGAGGTAATTTTTGTGGTAGGACGCAATCCCGTACTGAACCTCATGACAGTGAATTTCATCATAGCAATTGAAGGTTTTCATGACTGCACTTGCCAAGGTTCTAGCAAATTTTTAGATTAATTGACCTTAATGTCTTAAAGTAATAATGGGCTGTCATTTCTCTATACTTATTTGAGTTGTTCTTGCAATATTCTGTCTTAAAACATTTGTGACGTAGCATGAAATGGAACTGTGTACCATCACTATTACAAAACACAACAGAGGGTTTCATTCTGGTAATGAATGGAATGCTGGAATGAATGTGTCGCATGGATTTATGTCTTTTTACATCAATTAAGGAATTTGCTCCTAAGACCTTGTGGGGGCATCACAACACATTAGGAGACCCCAATCAGAGGACAATAAAACATCCGGACTCCTTATCTATGAACTGGTCCAATATTTATGTTTCTCCCTCCCATATTGATAGTTCTGCTTCACGTCACTTGTCTCATCTACTGCATTTTTTCTGTGCTGTATTGTGCATAAATATGTGACTCTTCAGATTTTGTATTAGTCTATGCCTGATGAAGAGACCTGAGTAGTCTCGAAAGCTTGCAATGTGTTACCATCTTTTCAGTTAGCCATTAAAAGGTATCAACCACTGAGGACTCTCAATTCTGAATATTTTTCAGAGGGTTTCAAACACTCTCTAAAGCTTCCTTCTTATGTCTGTATAAAACACGCAGATGAAAAAACGGTAAGAAGTGTGATCAGTGTTTTCCTTGAGTGTGTCATCAGTGTGCCACCAGTATGTCATCAGTTTGCCATCTGCGTATTCATTTTTAACTTTATTCTGTCATCAATATGTTTCCAGTATGGATAAAGGAAGAAATTACAAAGCTTTTCCTATACTTTGCAGTGTTAAATCATCCATGTGCTATACAAGTTTTTCACAGACCCATAGACTTGTACTGGCCCTTGTCATCCCTGTTGTCGGAAAAAATGGACATGTCTCTGTGTATGTTGCACAGAAATATGGTCCGTGTAAAAACATGGACATATATATAAAGCAGCATAGATTATATAATGGGTGTGTGTATCACAGAAAACATACGTTTGAAGGAGGTCTAAAGGAAAGTGATTCTCAATAGATTATCTCAAGATCAGGCACTCTTGTTCATTGGGACCCTATTCAAGTAACTAAGAGATGAAGCTGCATGAGAAAATGCTAAGGAGGTTCACAGCTGCTATCAAAGTTTAAAGGGATTATTTTGGGGAATCTACTGTATGGTTTAACACATACTCTGATTTGTTTCACAGGTGTTTTTTACTTCTTGTTTCTATATGTGTCTATTTGTGGTTTTGCTGCCTTCAGTCTGAATCTAAAATTTGCACATTCCAATAAGACTAAGGAAAACCAGTATGGGCAACACGGTGGCTCATTGGTTAGCTTGGGTCATGGGTTCACATACCACATCTGCAAGGTGCTGGTATGTTCTCAATATGATTAACCCCTTCACAACCATGGTTGCATCCATTCGTTCAGGTCGGTAGGTACTTACGGACCTTGGATGCATGAATACGTCTAGGCGATTTTGCACTCACGCTGGCTGTGCGAGCACAATCGCCGCCGTATGTCAGCTGATGGTGACAACTGTCACCCAGCTTTCAGTGCACTTTAACCCCTTAAATGCTGTAATTGATATCTATCGAACCATTTAGAAGGCAGGCAGAGGGAGGGAGCCCCTTCTGCTCTCCGATCAGCACCCATTCAATGTTATCATGGGGGCCCGATCATTGCTATGGTGACACGATGTCGTCATGATAACATCCGGGTCCCCAGGCACTAGCAAGATAGTTTGATATCGCACAGTGCATGATCTAACTAACTTGATCATAATATAATGTACCTGTACCCATAAATAAATATTTTTATGGCAAAAATAAATAAGTAAACAAGAAAAGTACACGTTTGGTATTGCCACGTCCAGAATGACCTAACCTATAAAAGAGTCTTACTAGTTAAACCCTTCCATGAACACAGTAATATAAATAAAAAACAAGGCAAAACACAATGATTTATTATCATACTGCTGAACAAAAGGTGAAATAAATCATGATCAAAAAGATAAATGTAAATAATAATGGTATTGCTGAAAACGTCATCTTGTTCTGTAAAAAACTAGCTACCAATCAGTTGAAAAATAAAAAAGTGACAGCTCTCAGATTAAAGAGATGCAAAAATAATTCTTTTTTCTAGAAAATATTTTTTTTTGTGTAAAAGTGCCAAAACATAAAAAAGTATAAATGCGGTATCTTTATAATCATACTGAGCTGAAGAATAAAGCTGCCTTATCAATTTTACTACAGTACATGCTGAAAGGCATACAAAAAAAACAAAAAGCAATTCCTGAATTGCTATGTTATGTTCATTATTCCTCCCTAAAATCAGAATAGAAAGTGATTAAAAATGTCACGTGTACAAAAATGATACCAATGAAAAACATCAACTCGTCCCACAAAAAACGAGCCCTCACATGACTTTGTTGGCAGAAATATGAAAAAATTATAGATCTCACTTTTTGTAGTGTGTGAGAGCAGTCAAAGAGAAAAAAACTATACAAATCTGGTATCACTGGAATCGCACCGACCCGAACAATAAAGTCGTCGAATTACTTATAGCTAGGGATGAGAGAGTAGTGAAGTATTCGGACTCGCTGTACTCATTACGAGTACCTCATAATACTCGGGTACTCGTAACGATTAGCGAGTCCAATGTAGGTCTATGGGAAATGCGATTAATGGGCTGTGTGTGTGTGCTGGGCGGGGACTGAGCAAAAACTGTGCCGGGCTGTGCGGGACTGTGCTTGCCTGTGCGAAAACTGTGCCGGGCTGTGCGGGACTGTGCTGGCTTGTGCAAAGACTGTGCCTGGCTGTGCAGGACTGTGCTGGCCTGTGCGAAGACTGTGCCGGGCTGTTCGGGACTGTGCTGGCCTGTGCAAAGACTGTGTCAGGCTGTGCGGGACTGTGCTGGGATTTGCAGGTACTGTGTGGGGACTATGCAAGGCTGTGTGGGACTGTGCTGGGATTTGCAGGTATTGGGCAGGGACTATGCTGGGCTGTGTAGGACTGTGCTGGGCTGTGCGGGACTTTGCTGGGCTGTGCGGGACTGTGCTGGGCTGTGCAGGTACTGTGTGGGACTGTGCTGGGCTGTGCAGGTACTGTGCGGGGACTGTGCTGGGCTGTGTGGGACTGTGCTGGTCTGTGCGGGACTGTGCTGGACTGTGTGGGAACTGTGATGGGCTGTGCGGGGACTGTGCGGGAACTGTGCGGGCTGTGCCGAATATTGCGAGGTGAGTAGTGAAATACTCGCCAGGATTTGAGTACCGCGAGTACCGCATTACTCGCCGAGTACCGAATCCTAAAGAGTATACTCGCTCATCCCTACTTATAGCACATGGGGAAAGGTGCAAATGATAAATAAAACCAATTCTTCATCTGTTGTTGATTTTTCATTTTGCCTCCCAGTCATGGCAGTAAGGCTTGGTTTACATTTATCCTATGTTCTACGCTCAGCACTTACACCAGGGTTTCCATGTAAATCTCTAAAATTTGTGATTCAGACAGAACTCCTGGTGGAAGATTCCTCATAAGGAAGCAAATAGAGGTACAGTGGATGCCGTCTGGCAGCCTATAATCTGTCGATGTCCATCTTTTTAGGTGAACATAAAAGCGCGGTCGACCAGTTTTGTGCACTTCTGAAAAGAAGGACAACACTGAACAGAGGCCAAACAGAGTCCAAGGTAACTATGATGTCTCATTATGGTGAGTGGGTTTTTCGAGGGTTTCATCTTGAAATTTGGAGATTTACATGAAAACCCCAAAATAAGTGCTCAGCACAGAGCGCAAGATAAATGTGCATTTTTGCTATGTAAAATGTTCCCAAATAAAGCTTAAAATCAACCCACAAAAAAAGCAAGTCCTCATACAGGTCCATCATCTATAATTAGAAATGCAGTGCCTTGCAAAAGTATTCGGCCCCCTAGAACTTTTCAACCTTTTCCCACATATCATGGTTCAAACATAGATACCAAATGTAAATTTTTGGTGAAGAATCAACAACAAGTGGGACACAATTGTGAAGTTGAACGAAATTTATTGGTTATTTTAAATTTTTGTGGAAATTCAAAAACTGAAAAGTGGGGCGTGCAATATTATTCGGCCCCTTTAACTTAATACTTTGTTGTGCCACCTTTTGCTGTGATTACAGCTGCAAGTCACTTGGGGTATGTCTCTATCAGTTTTGTACATCGAGACTAAAATTCTTGCCCATTCTTCCTTGGCAAATATCTCGAGCTCAGTGAGGTTTGATGGAGATCGTTTGTGAACAGCAGTTTTCTGCTCTTTCCACAGATTCTCAATTGGATTCAGGTTTGGAGTTTGACTTGGCCATTCTAACACCTGGATATGTTTATTTGTGAACCATTCCATTGTAGATTTTGCTTTATGTTTGGGATCATTGTCTTGTTGGAAGACAAATCTCCATCCCAGTCTCAGGTCTTTTGCAGACTCCAACAGGTTTTCTTCAAGAATGGTCTTGTATTTGGCTCCATCCATCTTCCCATCAATTTTAACCATTTTCCCTGTACCTTCTGAAGAAAAGCAGGCCCAAATCATGATGCTGCCACAACCATGTTCGACAGTGAGGTTGATGTGTTCAGGGTGATGAGCTGTGTTGCCTTTACGCCAAACATATCGTTTGGCATTGCTGCCAAAATGTTTGATTTTGGTTTCATCTGACCAGAGCACCTTCTCCACATGTTTGGTGTGTCTCCCAGGTGGCTTGTTGCAAACTTTTAACAACACTTTTTATGGATGTCTTTGAGAAATGGCTTTTTTCTTGCCACTCTTCCATAAAGGCCAGATTTGTGCAGTGTACGACTGATTGTTGTCCTATGGACAGACTGTCCCACCTCAACTGTAGATCTCTGCAGTTCATCCAGAGTGATCATGGGCCTCTTGGCTGCATCTCTGATCAGTCTTCTCCCTGTTTGAGAAGAAATTTTAGAGAGACGGCCGCGTCTTGGTAGATTTGCAGTGGTATGATACTCCTTCCATTTCACTATGATCGCTTGCACAGTGCTCCTTGGGATGTTTAAAGTTTTGGAAATCATTTTGTATCCAAATCTGACTTTAACCTTCTCCACAACAGTATCACGGACCTGCCTGTTGTGTTCCTTGGTCTTCATTATACTCTCTGTGCTTCAAACAGAACCTTGAGACTATCACAGAGCAGGTGCATTTATACAGAGACTTTATTACACACAGGTGGATTATATTTATCATCATTAGACATTTAGGACAACATTGGATCATTTAGAGATACACAATGAACTTCTGCAGTGAGTTTGCTGCACTTAAAGTAAAGTGGACGAATAATATTGCACGCCCCACTTTTCAGTTTTTGAATTTCCACAAATATTTAAAATAACCAATAAATTTCGTTCAACTTCACAATTGTGTCCTACTTGTTGTTGATTCTTCACCAAAAATTTACATTTGGTATCTTTATGTTTGAAGCATGATATGTGGGAAAAGGTTGAAAAGTTCCAGGGGGCCGAATACTTTCGCAAGGTACTGTATAGTGGGGTTCCACAGTACTGGTAGTGCAAAGGATCTGAACAAGCGGAATGGATCCTTACTCCCCAAAAGAAATTAAGCAAATGCATATGCCTCCTCCCTCCTGAGTCCCAGTGTGCCTAAACCACATTTAATGTTAACATTTTCGGCATTTCTGTAGCAATGGCAGCCCACCTAGTTTACGAGTGCATGTCTCCAGAAGCATGAGCTGGGCACCATAACAAATTGTGCACTACAATGTACTGGGGACTACAACGTAGTGGGGACTACAACTTAAGGGCACTGCAATTGCAGTTTTCAATTTTCGCTCAACATCCACTTCTTCTTGTTTCTGAAAAACATCCATGGAATCAAAATTGTCACTACACTTATAGATAAATTCTCAAAGTGGTATAATTTCCAATATGGGGTCACTTGAGAGGGCATTTTGCTTCTCTAGCACTTAGGCGCTCTATATATGCAGTCCGCAAGCTATTCTAGGAAAATCTGAACTTCAGAAAGACACCTCTCGTGCTCTGAAAATTTGACATGGCACACATAAACCAGCCAAGTGAAATTTGAACTCCAATATGGCTCTTCTTCACTTCTGACCTTTGCACTGTACCTCAAACATAGTTTTTTACCACATAAGGGGTATCAGTGTACTCATTAGAAATTGCACAAAAATGTTTGGGGTCTTTTTTGTCCTGTTACTCTTGTGAAAATTAAAATAATGGGCTGAAATTACATTTTTGTGGGAAAAATGTGATTTTTTATCGTTTTACAGCTCTACATGATACATTTCTGTAAAGCATAAGGGGGTTCAAGGTGCTCACCACATATCTAGATACATTCCTATAGGTGTCTAGATTCCAAAATGGGGTCAATGGTGGTGGTTTCCACTGTTTACGCACATCAGGGTCTCTCCAAACATGACATGGTGTCCGCTAATTATTCCAGAAATTTTGCATTCAGTCAAATGATGCTACTTCCCTTCCAAGCCCTGCCGTGTGCCCAAACAGTAGTTATCCTCCACATATGGGGTATCAGCATACTCAGGAGAAATTGCACAGTAAATTGAACAGTGCAATTTCTCCTGTTATCCTTGTGAAAATGCAAAATATAGGGCTAAAATCAATTTTTGTGGAGGAAAAATGATTTTTTATTTTCACAGCTGAAAGTTTTAAACTTCTGTGAAGCACCTGTATATTCAAGGTGGTCACCACACATCTAGATAAGTTAACCAAGCAGTCTATTTTTCAAAATAGTGTAAATTGTGGGATTTTTCCACTGTTTAGGCACATCATTGTCTCTTCAAAAGTGATATGGTGTCCGCTAATTATTCCAGCAAATTTTGCATTCAGAAAGTAAAATAACGCTCCTTCCCTTACCAGCCCTGCTGTGCATGCAAGCAATAATATTCCCCCACATATGGGGCATCAGCATACTATGGAAAAATTGCACAACTAATTGTATAATGCAAATTCTCTTGTTACCTTTATGATAATACAAAAATTTGGGAACATTTTTGTAGGAAAAATGTGTTTTTTTTTTATTTTCATGGCTCAATGTTATAAACTTCTGAGTAGCACCTGAGGGTTCAAGGTGTTCACCTCACATCTATATAAGTTCGCTGAGTCATCTAGTTTCCAAAATGGTGTCACTTGTGGGGTTTTTTCCACTGTTTAGATACATCAGGGTTTATCAAAATGCAACATTACTTTCGCTAATTATTCCATCAAATTTTGCATTCAAAAAGTCAAATGGAATTCCATCCCTTCCTAGTCCTGCTGTGCACCCAAACAGTAGTTTTCCCCCACATTTGAGGTATTGACATACACAATAGAAATTGCACAACAAATTCTGATGTACATTTTTCCTGTTACCTTTGCAAAAAAAAAAATGGGGTCTAAAGCAAAAAAAAGTTGAATGTTCATTTCTTCCTTCCATATTCAATTAGTTCCTTTGAAGCACTTGAAGGGTTAATAAACTTCTTGAATGTGGTTTTGAACGCCTTGAGGGGTTCAGTTTTTAGAGTGATGTAACTTTTGGATATTTTGTGTCATATAGGTCCCTTAAAGCAACTTCAAATTTGATATGGTCCCGAAAAATAGTTTAATGGTTAAATTTTGTTGGAAAAATAAGAAATCACTGGTCATCTTTTAACTCTTCTAAAGCAGTAACCAAAAAAAAAATTATGTTTCAAATGTCTGCTGATGTAAATTAGACGTGTGAGAAATGTTATTTATTAACTTTTTTGTGACATAACTCTCTAATTTAAGGGCATAGAAATTGAAAGCTTGAAAATTGCAAAACTTTTCAAAATTTCACCAAATTTCTGTTTTTTTCCACAAATAACCGAAACGCAAGTCATATAGAAGAAATTTTACCACTGTCACGAAGTACAATATGTTTTCAAAAAAAACATTCTTAGAATCAGTGGGAGCCATTGAAGCGTTCCAGAGTTATTAACACATAAAGTGACAGAGTTGTAAAATTTGTCCTTGTTATGAAGGTGAAAACAGGCTTAGGGTATGAAGGGGTTAAGTGGGTTACCCCCGGATTCTTCAATTTCCTCCCACATACTGATAGGGGAAATCTAGATTTTGAGCCCCAATGGGGACAGTGCCAAAAATGTCTGTAAAGTGTTTTGGTAATAATGGTGCTATATAAGTGAAGCAAAATAAATAAATAATTAAAACCATTGCAAGATTGCCCATACCTTATTCTGATGCTGTATGCAAACTGGTATTTCTTATTTGGTACATTCTCTTCAATAAAGAAAATAAATAAGGCTACTTTCAGTCTTGGGTTAGGAGGCACAGCGCAGGGCCACCGCTAAGGTCCGCCCCTGGCCACACCTCTTCCGGTCAGCTCCTCCTTTGGGTGCATGATGCTGCATGCGACTGGCGTACCCTATATTTAGCATTGGGTATGCTGGCCATGCGCTGGTATGTTTTTGCTGGCGCATGCACCTTTTTGCGCTGCGCCGAGCGCACAAAAATGCAACATGGTGCGTTTGGCGCACGTCGGCTCAGCGCCAAAAGGGCGCATGAGCCGGCAGAAACATACCAGCGCACGGCCAGCGTACCCAACACTAAATATAGAGTACGCCTGTCGCATACAGTGTCATGCACCCAGAGGAGGAGCTGACCGGAGGAGGCACGGCCGGGGGCAGAGCTTAGCAGCGGCCCTGCCCTGCGCCTCCTAACGCAAGTCTGAAAGTAGCCTAATCTATAATGAATGTTATTTGTTACATTTACTCCAGCTCCTTTCTGACATATTAATCTTTTCAGTTAAATTTGTAAATTATAACACATCAGTATCCATACAATGGATGTTAGCCAAACCCTCATGTGATTGGTCACTCATCAGCTTCATGTTTAGGCCAAAAACATATACTGCACAGCATAGTTATTTTTTTATTTGATATAATTGTCTAGAGTACAGTAGTCTAGCTTCCATCAAGTAAATGATTTTTTGGTCTGCAAGCTCATAGGGCACCATGTGAACAGGGCCTTAGACTTTTATGCTTTGTGTCCATACAACGGCTATTCTTACTGTAAATTGCATTTCTTTTCTTGAGAACATCAGTCTTATATTAAACAGAGATGTGCTGATTTGATATTTTTGTAACAATGATCAGGCAAGTTCTAGCCGGTAGCTGAATATATGTTCCAAGAGTAGTCCTTATAATGAAAAGAGATTGCTATATGGCATTTTTGTGCTGAATGTGTACCTTAAACAGAGAGAAAAAAGCTATTGTAGTCAGCAAACCTGTCAGCATTGTGGATGACAATGAAGAGACAGGAAAAGATAGTAATTCCACTGCACCAGTTCTTGCAGCAAAATTTGTTTATTCACACGTGTGAAGACATAATTGCACGTTTCCAGACCTCAGAGGTGATTTCTCAAGCAAAACATAACACATACCAACTGATGAGCGCTTTATATTAAGGGAAGTGTGACATGATTGAAGGTATAAAGCATAAAGTGGTTATAGGTGAAAGATGTGTAAAAATAAAAATTCTCCTATCAAGAATATAATTAAGAATAAAGTGCAAATTGTAATAACATTGGACAAAGGTAAAAAATATATATAGAAAAGAGTTTACTTGTAACAACAAAAATTTACTTTAGGGTGAATTTAAATGTATAATTTTCGTTTGTTGCATTTTCGAGACATTTAAAGGATGCTTTTATTGGCCGTGTCCAATAGTTACAGATGGGCCCATCCTTACCTCTACCGTTGGCTCAACAAAACATAAAATGTGCGACTTGAGATGACTAGATTTTTTAAAAAAAAGGTATGATATTAAAATATTCTGTTATAAGACTTCTATACTATATATGCCTTTTTTGTATTTACTTTTTTAAATGTATTGAAGACTGTTAATGGTTTTAATTGCATATTCTGATATTGTATTGATTTTATTTAATGAGAAATTCAACAAAAGAATAAAAGCAGACAGACACGTTCAGGATGCTCAAGTTCACGATGCATTGTAAAAAGTATTACATGGAAAATGTTTTCGTTTGCCATTTGTTGGCTTTTTGAGTTAGTGGTTTCTTAAAGTTGACTAAGTTTTCTTACGGCACAGCATGATTTTTCTCAAAGGCTTATTCAAAGAACTCAAAAAAAAATGACAGCTAGAATCTCCGCTAAAAATACCCTGAAAATACTTGTTATATATAAAACTCTTTCAAAGTTGTAACATTTTTCATTTATTGTAAGGTGCAAAAAAACAAGACTTTGAATGAATCCGAAAAAACCTCAATAGAATAGAGCATGGAAAAATCAATACGTATTGGAGAAGGGAGATTTATCATGACTGAACTTTTTTAAAACAGTTTTGCTTGATGCTGACTTGATGCTATTTGCGCAAAATTTGTTAATATGGCACACGATGCTAGGGTTGGCTGATCGCACTAAATAAAATAAATAATAAAGGGCGATCGCAACCCAGGGTCCACCGTGCAGAGATGTAAAGCTGCTGCTAATGTGAACAATGACAAATTAAAGACAGCGAGTGAACGCCTTAATAGGACTGTGTTAACTCCATGCAGTATGAACAGAACGCACAACACTCAGCTCTGTTAGCATCACAGAGAGATAGAACTAAAGGGTTGCGTTCGCTCTGTAACTGACCCGTGCCAATCGCACATGTGACCAAAACAGATGCTGAGTTAGAAGAAAAATATAAAAACTGATGCTAAATACAAACCCTGTTGACTTCACATGGGAGCACAGCTCTTTGGCTGGAACTTGCCCTGTATGTCCACTGTGCTAACTGCACACATGTGGGAAACAGATGCTAAGCGGGTACAAAAAGCCCTAACTGGCTAAAACTCAGGAGATGACTAAACACACACATGTGCAGACAGAGTGGTAGCGTATCCACTCACCCACACCAAGCATAAATGACAGTAGCGCACCGGCATGCACCTCTGAGAGCCTTTTATATATTAGGCTCATGTCCAGAAGGACTGGACCTTGTCCGGGGACCAATCCGGAGCTGCCACATCACCAGAGCAGCTGACATCTGACCTCCAATAGGAAGACGCCACATCATGGACATGCTCAGTAAAGTAATCTATGGATTTAGCCTCCAAAGCACAAGGCTGCACCTTTATACCACTGGTTACTAAAGGCTTAGCTAGAAAGTCAGCAATAACCAAATGCATGGCATGATCCCGAGCAAGACATCGGGACTGATGCCCAGACTGAGCAGCAGCCTCAGCGGCCAGATCTGAATAGGAGACCGCAGGGCAGGACAAGGCCTAGGATCCATCCCGTGCAGCAGGAAAATATCAGCGTCTAACACACGATGTGCAATAAATTTTAAGATATGTCTAAATACAACATATCTGCCAAGGGTTATATCCCCACCTTCTATGCTATCACCTTACTGGAGTTAAAAATGCCAATTTTATTGGTCCTTTTTTCCATCAAAGCTTTTTTGTTAAACACTAACAACAAGATATAAATTGGAATGCAGGATATAGATAGTAAGCAAAATATGGATAACATGAAAGAGACACGTTTGGACAGTAGAGAGTTACAACTTTAGGTCACAATGCTGGCTGTAGCTTGTATAATAAACTGCATAAGGAAATCAGGGTAAGAGAACAATTCAACAATAAAAGCTACAATTCATAAATTCACCATCCTGGTACACATTTATTCTGCTGGTTTTGTCTCACCGTGTACAATTTATATAATAAAAGTATAAAAGTTCAATGTAAAATCACGAAAAGTCGCACTTTTTTTCATATGTACCTACTAATATGCATTTTGCCTAAAATTATGAACTTGAATTGCTGAAAAATGTAAGCTTCCCATCTGCTACACCCATAAATAATTAATGTATGTTAATGTCTGATTCCTCTTGAGACGTGATTCACAAGACTTTTATTTGGATATAATGCATAATGGACAAGAAATTTATGACAAATCTTAAAGAGATATAGATACACTGCTCATAAATTTTAAGAAACACCTGTTCATCTCAACATATTGCATAGTCATTTAAACTTTAGGGATGTCAAATCGTATTAGTTTCACCTGATTTGGTGCAACTGAAAGTGACAAGAATGGAGAGACAATAGAAAGACACCAAAAAAAATAAATAATTTTTAAGTTATCGGCCACAGACAATTACTCTCTCTTTATCCTTCTGACTGATTCTTTTCTAGTTGGCATTTTACCACTGTCCCTGTCACTACTGATAGAATGAGGCAGGTCCTAAAGCCCATTCAGGTTTCAGAGGTAGTACAGTTCCTCCAAGATGGCACATCGTTATATGCTGTGGCAAAATGGTTTTCTGTGACTCCCAGTAAGTTCTCAAGACCATGAAGCAAATAATAAGACACAGGCCAATGCAAAGGAAAGTCAAAGTAGTAGACTTTTGTAAAGAGTAATAGGAGGAGCACTACAAAAGCTTTACATAATGTCCTCCAAGAAGATGTTTCTAAACAAAATGTCAGAAACAGACTATTTGAGGGTGGCATGAAGACCTCACATGCTATAGCGAGACCTGTGCTCAAAGCACCATTCAGCTTGATTGGCATTCACCAGAGAATACCCCTAGTGTCAGGTCAGTTGCTGGCAAACTGTTTGCTTCATAGATGTGAAAGAGTTTGCAGATGACATGTTATGCTGTTTGCAACGTCATGCAGCTTGATTGCTTTGCGGTAAATCAGTGATAGTTCCAAGAGCCATATTCTTGGCTTACACAAATATTAAGCATGATTGAAAATGATACACTGACTGCTGCGATGTATCGGTATCAAATTCTCAGAGCCACTGCTAGGTCAAACATTGGAGCAGTAGTCTCCATGTCTTTTGCGGCCTCCACTGACCCAGGTCATAATGGCAGGCAATGGTCACGGTGGTCTCACCGGCCAGTGGGCCATCCTCAGCTGAATAAAAAGGGTGAAGTTGTGGAAAAGATGCAGTGTCAGTCCGTCTCAATAAGTAATGTACAGATCTCAAGCGTAACAGGAAAATACTCGCTTTTACTGGAGCAGTTGATGATGATGATGATGATGATGATGTTTACAGCTCTTCACAGTTATTCAGTACACTAAGTCAAAAACCCCTCATGGTGTGATGAACCCATCTCTTTTCTGACAATGTGTAGCAGCTCTACTTACTCCCATTGCACATAGCATTATACGTGCACTAAAACATGTCTTCTCAGCCTGGACCTTGGCATCCATGGCACCTCAGGCTTACAGAAAAGTACCTCAGCTCTCTTCAAACTGCTGGCAATTAAGAATCTTATAAAAGCATTCCTTTTGTGATCTCTAAGTGAAATTGTCTGGCAGTTAAATAACAAAAAGCTTGGGCACTCAAATGAAAATTTATTATCAAATGAAAATTTATTGTCCAATGTAGAACAACGAGGCAAATACCACCACCATACAAAAAGGCAAAAATCAATAGAAAGACAGATTATCTTCCGCAACGTTTTGGCACAAGCATGCCTTTTTCATGCAGAATCTGCTGGCACTCATTATCATTGCTCCCACACCATGCAGGCATGAATGGAGAATAGATCCAGTTACCTGTAATCCTTTCCTACAGCAGATTCTGCTTGAAAAAGGCATGCTTGTGCCGAAACGATGAGGAAGATAATCTGTCTTTCTATTGATTTTGGCCTTTTTGTATGGTGGTGGTATTTACCTCGTTGTTCTACATTGGACAATAAATTTTCATTTGAGTGCCCAAGCTTTTTGTTATTTGATTGCTACTTACATACCTTGGAGCACCACCTCTGGAGTTCAGTGAGCACCCCTTATATTCTTCAAGGTTATTGTCTGGCATTTAGGCACTTCTTGAACCAGGCAGGGCACTATGCCATGCAACGGCACAGATTTCACTGGAGTTCCGACAGTGATCACAGCAAATGCACTGGCTGGCCTCCTTGATCTCCAGCATCTCTCAATCCCAGGGGTGCAGGGTTGCTTTACCTGGATTCTGCAATTCTCCTGCAGGGGGATGCTACCCACCAGATTTCACAATAGCCCTTACGCTAACTACATGTGTGTGTGTGTGTGTGTGTGTGTGTGTGTAATAATGGCTGAAGATCTGGCTTCTCACACAATCAGAGTTCACAGACATTTGTGACCCTTGAGTTTGCAGGGCGCCACAACTAGATTTCTCCAGGTGCAGGACACTGTGAGCAGAATGTGTAGGCAATTCCTGGATGATGATGGCTTTGATGCTATTGATTTACATTCCCTACACAGAATTAAGAACCTTTGAGACATTATGTATTAATGAATCTGAAACCACCAAATATTATGGCTGACGATGTAAAGAGTGCATACAGGCACCTGAGGGTCGGTCACACTGTTAAGTTACATTTTGAGTTGCATCTGTGGGGAGGAGGACACCCATACAGTGATTGGGCTGGAACCAGGGGGACCGCCATCAGGGTTGTTGAAGAAACCACATCAGGGGGATTACAAAGGGAGACATGCGACTGAAGTTGTCAGGGCAACAGGGGGCGGGGCGAGGGTAAAAGGAGCAGGGGACGTGCTGAGGTGGCAGTTGGAAGAGTGCCTGACAGGGGAGAGAGAGCCGTGTGGCAGGGAGAGGACTGTGGCAACTGACGGTGTGGGGAAGAGAGACAGGCAGGAGACTGTCAAAGGAAGATTTGAGACTGTCCGAAGAGCGACGCATAAGAGACTCTCCCCGGGAGTCCCTCCCCGGATACATACAGATAAATTGACGCCCTCTGATTCACTCCGTGCTGTGACAGGACCGGGATCTCAGGCGACCGCTGCGACAAGACAGCAATCCGGTATAGTGACCAGGACACTGCCCCCCTGTTTTCTCCCACAGCTGCGACCCCGTCATTACCGACCTCAGGGGACGCCACCTCGCTATAGGCGGGCGCAGAGCCCCTGTCCCGCTTACTGAGGGGACACTGAGCAGAGTTTGTTAAGATTTTATGTTTTTGAACTGCGTCATGACCTGGCTGGGGGACGGGCGCCTCTAAACGGACGCCTGGGAGATTTATCCCCCCGAACAGTTTCTTCAGGGCCTGTTGTGCCCCACCGTCCCCATTTCTTCAGGGCCTATTGCGCCCCACCATTCCAGCTTCTTCAGGGCCCGTTGCGCCCCACCGTTCAGTTTCTGTAGGGCCGGTTGCGCCCCATCGTTCCAGTTTCTTCAGGGCCTGTTGCGCCCCATCGTTCTGGTTTCTTCAGGGCCCGTTGAGCCCCACCGTCCAGTTTTCTTCAGGGCCTGCTGTGCCCCACCGTTCCAGTTTCTTCAGGGCTGGACGAACCCAAGTCCTTCTGGGAAATCGTGGATTACAAGGCAGCCAAATCTGCAATCCCTGAGTGGACGTGAACTCGAGCGACGCCCGGAAGGCTAAGTGCATTTTAGAGAATAAGGACCCTTTTTGTTTGAATGTTTGTTTTACGAGTCCCTGCGAGGACAAATAGGTGTTTCCCTTTTTGTTTGATCGAAGCAGTTTAGCCCTTGCGGCTTTAAACTTATAAAAGTTTATTTCACCCCACATTCAGTCTCGTGTCTCGTCACTGCATCCTGTGAGCCTGCTCGAACCCTACACTTGGCGTAGTCGGCAGGATGCAGTCTCCGAGCGCGGACAGTGGTGGCCCCGAACATGGGAGAGCTGTAAGCTCTGTAAATAATGAGGGTCCCCGTACCAGCATTTCATTGGGGGCCATGCTGAACAACCTGCCTAGATTCTCTGGCTCCAATACTATGCTATGGATCTGGAAAGAGCGGATGCGGGGACTTTTTCGGATGCACCCGATGACCCCTGACCTGGAAGCTGAAGTGGCACTCATGGCCCTAGATGGGGACGTGCGGAGGTCAGTGATGTTGAAACCTCCGGGGCACCGCAACACTTTTGAAAAGGTGTTGCAGATAGTGGAACAGACCCACGGGGATCCCACTAATGTGGGAGAGTTAAGGACCCGTCTGTTTAGCTGGATGCAGGCAGAGGGGGAGACGATTACTCAGTATATGAATGTACTCCAAGAGTTGCATACGGCTATGGAAAGAAAAGACGGGGTAGGACCTGTTGACATTACCCTACGTGACCTACTGGTGACTGGACTGCGAGATCCACTGATAAAGCAGGCATTACGGGAACAGATCAGAATGAATCCCCAAATAGACTTTTTAGAAGTGGGAAGTCAGGCACGGGTTCGGGAGCAAGAGCAGGGGATGGCGGTCCCCGTGGGGAAGGTCCGAGGTGTGGAGGCCTCCTCGAACACAGTTGAGGAACCTCAATGGGTGGAGGAGATGAAGCGAGAGTTGAGAAATATTAAGAGCAAGTTGGCTGAAGTAAAGAGAAGAACCGAACCGGAGACTGGGCGACCCAGTGTTAATCCCGGTCCCTGGGGGTCACGCTCTTCGCGGGGTGGTCAATCTCTACCAGCCCGGTGTTATGAGTGTGGAGAACCAGGCCACTTCGCCCGAGAGTGTCCGCGGCGTGGGAAATACCCACCCCGGCGGCCATTAAACTAAAGGGCTCCGGGCTGGGGGGACGCCGCTCGGAGCCGAAAACCACAACTAGGGGTGGTGGAAGTCCTGAAGATTTGGTAGCAAAGTGTCCTGTAGTTTGGGCAGAAGTAGAGGGCCGGGCCGTCCGGTGTCTGGTGGACACGGGGTCACAAGTAACCACTATGCCCGCAGCGTACTTTCAGCGAAACTTTCCGGAGTCAGCAAGGCCTCAGTGGGGGCCCATGATTAGACTAGTAGCCGCCAACCAACTGCCGGTCCCAGTTGCCGGGGTAGTGTGGGTGCAGGTGACGTTGTGCGGTAAACCCCTTGGCCGCAGAGGGGTGGTGCTGACTCAAGGAGAAGCTGATCAACGACACCCCGTCACCCTAGGCATGAATATTTTAAAAGAGTTTGGTAACTTGTTGCTTAATGATCCCACACAAATGACACTGAAGCAGTGGGGTTCTCGCACGGCTCAGGGACAGGTATTCCAGCAGCTGGTGCGAGGTGTGCGGGTGTATCGGGACTGCCGGGAGGGTGAGGCTCTGGGCAAGGTCATCGCGACAGCGGCACCCCTGCTTGTGCTGCCTCCTGGACAGACAGTGGTGGCCCTGCCAATTCGGGCCCCGATACCTTTGGAAGGCGTAGAGGTGCAGGTGGAGCCGTGTCCCTCAGAGCACTTATCTCCTGGCATACTGGTGGCTCGTTCCCTCGCTACGGTGCAAAAAGGAACCGTCCTGGTCCGCTGCGTTAACCTTGAAGACCGAGATACCATTCTGAAAGCACGGACTGTACTGGCCAAACTAGTAAAGCCTTTAGAAGAAGTGCTGCCCGCTCCTGCGGTTCAATTACGAGTACACCCCGAGGATCCTTGGGAGGTAACAATACGAACCCTACAGGCCCACGAAGTCTCGACACAAGAGAAGGGCCGGAATATTTTGGAGCAGATGCGGGCCGAGCTTTCTGGACTAACTGCGGCCCAACTTTCACAAGTAAAAGCATTGCTGGGACAGTACCATGAAGTATTTGCTAGTCATGAGGACGACTTTGGGTGTACCACCGCCATCACTCATGAGATCCCCACAGCAGGAGCGGCCCCTATCCGAGAACGATATCGACAGATTCCGCCACAACTCTATCAAGAGGTGAAAACTTTGCTGGCTCAGATGCTACAAAAAGGGGTGATACGGGAAAGTCAAAGCCCTTGGGCGGCCCCCATCGTGTTGGTCCGGAAGAAAGATGGTACACTACGATTCTGTGTGGATTATCGTAAATTGAATGCTTGCACTATCAAAGACTCATACCCACTGCCCCGCATAGAAGAATCTCTGTCTGCATTGGGCAAAGCAACATATTTTTCGACCCTGGACTTGGCCAGTGGGTACTGGCAGGTGCCCATGTCAGAAGAGGACAGAGCTAAGACGGCGTTCATAATGCCCATGGGACTGTTTGAGTTTAATCGAATGCCATTCGGGCTGGCCAACGCCCCCAGGACATTTCAGCGATTGATGGAGCGATGTCTAGGGGATCTCAATTTTGAGGCCACGTTGATCTACCTGGACGACATCATTGTCTATGCCGCCTCCTTCGAGGACCACCTGAAGCGGTTGGGACAGGTAATCAGCCGGCTGCAAAAGTACGGGTTGAAGGTGAAGCCTCAGAAGTGCCACCTATTTCGCTCTCAGATTGAGTATCTGGGTCATGTCGTTTCAGCAGAGGGTGTGAGGCCATCCCGGGAGAAGATTGCTGCTATCCAGGAATGGCCTACCCCCGAGACGGTGAAAGACGTGCGGGCTTTTCTGGGGTTAGCTGGATATTACCGTCGTTTCGTAAAGAATTTTGCATGTCGAGCTCGAGCCCTGCATGACCTGCTGAAGGGGGCTCCCGCTGGGGCCAATGGGCGAAAAATCCAGTGGCAACACCCTCAGGAAGAGGCCTTCCGAGATCTCAAGGCTGCACTCTCGGATGCCCCAGTGTTGGCTTATGCGGATTTTTCTCAGCCGTTCATCCTGCACACTGACGGGAGTCTTCACGGGCTAGGAGCTGTGTTGTCACAGGTTCAGGATGGCCGGGAGAGGGTGATTGCTTATGGAAGCCGTTCACTCCATGACTCCGAGCGTAACCCTGACAATTACAGCTCTTTCAAGCTCGAGCTCCTCGCAGTGGTGTGGGCTATGACGGAGAGATTCGCAGAGTACCTAGCGGGCTCCGAGGTGGTAGTGCGAACTGACAATAACCCACTGGCTCATTTGGAAAACGCCAAGTTGGGGGCTTTGGAGCAGCGATGGGTGGCCCGAATGGCGAAGTACAATTACAAGATTATTTACAAAAGAGGGGCCGAGAATGTTCATGCAGATGCTCTCTCTAGGATTCGACATACAACTCCCGGACAGAATCGAGACGAAGAATTAGAAGGAGAGGAAATACCGTTCGCTCTTACCGCTGCCGTGCTCACCAATGTTGATGCAAAAGTATCTTCCCCAGAGGCCCACAGGGGCATCCTGGAACAATCTCGTGATAAGTGGATACAACAGCAACAAGAAGATGAAGAAGTTGGACTTCTCCGGACATGGGTCGCCGCTGGTCAATTACCCACTGATACTCAACGACAAGCTTTGACCCAAGACCTGTCGCTGATGCTGCGACAATGGGAGAGACTGATTATCCGAAAGGGACTACTGTACCGTAAAATCACTTCGCAAACAACCTCAACGACTGTTTGGCAGGTGGTTACACCCGGAGCACAACTACACGAACTGGCTCGAGAGGCTCACGAAAAAGGGGCCCACTTTGGAGTCAAAAAGACTTTGCAATGGTTACAACAGAAAGTTTATCACCCACGCTTGTTGGCTGTTGTGGACGAAGTTTGCCATACCTGCCGCTTATGTGAATTGACCAAACCGCCTGCTCAGAGGGCCGCAACACAGACGATTGTGACTTCAGAACCCTTTGAGCTCCTGACGGTGGATTATCTGCACATTGGTCCCGCATTCCAGGGATACGAACACTGCCTCGTCATGGTGGATCATTTCACTAAATTCGCTGTGGTCACCCCTACTCGAGACCAGACCGCGGAGTCAGCCGCCTCCGCAATTTGCAGAAACTTTATACAAGTGTACGGCTGTCCTCAACGCATACATTCCGACCAGGGAGCATGTTTTTTGGGGAAAGTTATGGAGGAACTACATCATCTTTATGGGATTGATAAATCCCGGACCACACCATATCACCCGCAAGGGAATGGGGCTTGTGAGCAATTTAATCGGACATTGATTCAAATGCTACGCACTCTGGAGAGTGACAAGAAAGCTCGTTGGCCTGAATATGTTTCTGAATTAGTGTGGGTTTATAATAATCGGGTACATCGAGTAACGGGCTATACTCCTTATTTCCTGCTGTTCGGACGAGAGGGTAAAGGGATCACGGAGGTAGAGTTGGACCCCGAAGAGCCTCGGCCCTGGACCGGAGTGTCGTCTTGGGTCCGAAATCATCGCCACAGGTTGCAAACTCTTCACTGAATTGTACATACCAAACTTCAAGACTGGGAACACCCCGGGAAGAATACAACCTCCCCTCCCCATCTCCAAAGCGGGGACCGCGTGCTTGTACTAGATCAACGCCCCCAGAATAAACTGGAGTCATGTTGGGAAGAGAGTCCTTATCGGGTACTACGCCGTATCCATTCAGAAGGACCTGTGTATGAAATACGGCCCGAGCAGGATGAAACACTACCCACTCGCATTGTGCATCGTAATATGTTACGCCTGTGTATTTCTTCCGACCCGAAGCAACTGGAACCCGTCCCGAAGACATCCGAACCGGAGTCCATATGCTGGGACTCAGACGACGAGGATTTCCCTCCAGTTCCCAAGGGCCCTCCACCCAATAATGAGCCAGTTGACACAATTAACCCACCAGCATCTTGCAGCTCACCGACATCCACCACCCCAGAAGATTCCACCCCAGTCGAACTTAGACGCTCCGAGTGGTCAACAGCCGGCAAACCCCCCGAACTGTATGAACAAGACCAGTTCGTATGGCAACAAATATTGACACCTTTACAGACCAATCTCAATAGACTAACACCCTCGCCCGAGGACTGGCGAGCTTACAGGGTGGGGGAATGTGGGGAGGAGGACCCCCATACAGTGATTGGGCTGGAACCAGGGGGACCGCCATCAGGGTTGTTGAAGAAACCACATCAGGGGGATTACAAAGGGAGACATGCGACTGAAGTTGTCAGGGCAACAGGGGGCGGGGCGAGGGTAAAAGGAGCAGGGGACGCGCTGAGGTGGCAGTTGGAAGAGTGCCTGACAGGGGAGAGAGAGCAGTGTGGCAGGGAGAGGACTGTGGCAACTGACGGTGTGGGGAAGAGAGACAGGCAGGAGACTGTCAAAGGAAGATTTGAGACTGTCCGAAGAGCGACGCATAAGAGACTCTCCCCGGGAGTCCCTCCCTGGATACATACAGATAAATTGACGCCCTCTGATTCACTCCGTGCTGTGACAGGACCGGGATCTTAGGCGACCGCTGCGACAAGACAGCAATCCGGTATAGTGACCAGGACACTGCCCCCCTGTTTTCTCCCACAGCTGCGACCCCGTCATTACCGACCTCAGTGGACGCCACCTCGCTATAGGCGGCCGCAGAGCCCCTGTCCCGCTTACTGAGGGGACACTGAGCAGAGATTGTTAAGATTTTATGTTTTTGAACTGCGTCATGACCTGGCTGGGGGACGGACGCCTCTAAACGGACGCCTAGGAGATTTATCCCCCCGAACAGTTTCTTCAGGGCCTGTTGTGCCCCACCATTCCAGCTTTTCCAGGGCCCGTTGCACCCCACCGTTCAGTTTCTTTAGGGCCGGTTGCGCCCCATCGTTCCAGTTTCTTCAGGGCCTGTTGCGCCCCATCGTTCTGGTTTCTTCAGGGCCCATTGCGCCCCACCGTCCAGTTTTCTTCAGGGCCTGCTGTGCCCCACCATTCCAGCTTCTTCAGGGCCCGTTGCGCCCCACCGTTCAGTTTTTGTAGGGCCGGTTGCGCCCCATCGTTCCAGTTTCTTCAGGGCCTGTTGCGCCCCATCGTTCTGGTTTCTTCAGGGCCCGTTGCGCCCCACCGTCCAGTTTTCTTCAGGGCCTGCTGTGCCCCACCGTTCCAGTTTCTTCAGGGCCGGACGAACCCAAGTCCTTCCGGGAAATCGTGGATTACAAGGCAGCCAAATCTGCAATCCCTGAGTGGACGTGAACTCGAGCGACGCCCGGAAGGCTAAGTGCATTTTAGAGAATAAGGACCCTTTTTGTTTGAATGTTTGTTTTACGAGTCCCTGCGAGGACAAATAGGTGTTTCCCCTTTTGTTTGATCGAAGCAGTTTAGCCCTTGCGGCTTTAAACTTATAAAAGTTTATTTCACCCCACATTCAGTCTCGTGTCTCGTCACTGCATCCTGTGAGCCTGCTCGAACCCTACACATCTGCTTTTGATTTCAATATTTTCTTGTGATTTTTGAGGTGATTTACATTTTAGACCACAAGTGATTTTGATTTCCATAGTCTATCGATATGTCACTTTGTTGGCAGATAATTACCCAATTTTCTACTTGAATCTTTTTTTCATCAAGAAGTGATGTATGATTTAAGTATTGTGCTTTTTTTTTTAGGAGTGTATATATTATATACAGACACCAACTGTTCTTAATAAAAAGGTAACACTGAGGGCATTTGCACAGTTGCTAGTGTTTTCATTTTGGGTTATCATTTTATGAAAATATGTTGTTTACCATAATTTTTCTGGTCTTCAATTAATGAACAAAAGTATGGATTTCATGGGGAAAAAACACAATGCAGTGTTCAAGAGTCTTTTCTCAGTTTATGAGTTATGTAAACTATTTAAGTAGGAGCCTAATACAGAAGGGAGTAGTTTACAGGTCTTGAAATGAGTAAGTAGAGTCATACCAATGGACTAATCAAATATAAGCTGAAATTTTTTTTTGAAATTTAATTGCAGAACCTGAAAAAAAGCCTAATAACAAAATGTTTCAAACTATGACAGGATAAATAGGATCATTTTTATTCCTAGATATGCAAATGGTCACTGTTTTTTAATACATATTATCTGAGCATTAAAAATTCATGCTACGAGATACAGTGCTATCATTCTGTGCAGGTCATCCAATGTTTGCAGGCAAATAAAAAAGTTAATATTTCAATAAATCATAAGAAACCAATTAGACATTGGAGAGAGAGAGAAAAAGAGAGAGACATTTTTCCCACAAGGACATTTTTCTCCCAAGAATGCTGCTTTATCCCCACACTTTTCATTTTTACAAGTGTAACATGAGAAAATGTACAATGCAATTTGTTGTGCAATTTCTCCTGAGTACACAGATACCCTATATGTGGTGAAAAACTAATATTTAGCTGAACGTCATGGCTTGGATAGGAAAGAGCACCATTTGACATTTGGAGAGCAAAACTGGCTGGAATAGATAGCGAAAACCATGACACATTTGCAGAGCCTCTGATGTGCTTAAACAATGGAAACCCCCACCAGTGACCACATTTTGGAATCTATACCGATCGCAAAATTTTTCTTAAGGTGTAAGGAGCAATTTTAACCCTCAGGCAATTCACACAATTATATAACATTGGGCTGAGTAAATTAAAAATTACTATTTCTTTCAGCAAAAAATTGCTTTAACCTCAAGTTTAAGTTTTCCAAAAGGGATATTAGTATGAAAAAAGGTACAATTTGTCATGCAATTTTTGCTCTGTATGCCAATACCCCCATATGTGTTTGAAAACTACTTTTGCTGCACAGTGCAAATCTCATAAATGAAGGAGTGTCTTATTATAGTGTAGATTTTGTTGTTATGGTTTCCACTTCGCATGTCACACTGATAGAGACCATAGGTACTAGAACAGCAGAAACCTCTCATAAGTGACAAACTATAACCCTCAAAAAATTCATCTAGGGGTGCAGTGATCATATTAACACCCCAGGAGTGCCACCGAACTTTCTACAAATGGGTAGTGAAGAAAAAATAATTACGCCTTTACCCACCCAAAAAATTGTTTTAGCCCAAGATTTTACATTTTTACACTTGGAAATGGGTATAAATGGCACCAAAATTGTCATGTAATTTCTTCTGAAAATGGCAATATCCCATATATGTATGCACAGTACTACTTAGCTACACTGCAAGACTCAAGAGGGATGGAATGCTATTTGGCTCTTGAAGCATTGAATTTCCTAGAATAGTTTGTGGCCTTCATAGACAGAGCCCATACATGCCAGAACAGCAGAATCTCCCCACAAGTGACCTAATTTTGGAAATTATATCCCTCTGGGAATTTATCTACACGGCTAGTAATGATTTTGACTCCATAGGTGTTTTCCAAAAATAAGCAGCAATGAATATTGCTGAGTGAAAATTGCAAATCTGCCATTGTGTTGCCCATATATTGTAGTGCCTATACATTGTGGGCAGCTCATAAATTAAGCACAACCCATAAATTAAGTGGGCTTTCCTCACTACAGTTATGCCAAATATGTGGATGCTAAATTGGTTTAGGCACATTATGTGGCTTAGAAGAAGGGGGTGACATTTGAATTTGGTAGAGCAGATTTCACTGGATTTCTTATGAGGAGAGCCATTTTGCCTTTCCAGAGCCTTTGTGTTACCAGTATTGTGGAAGTGCCCTATATTTCCATTAACAAATGACAGACCTGAGTGGAGAGTTTTTTAATTGAGTTGCAGCTTTTATTGGGAACCTTTTTCATAAAATTTTGAATCACATTTATCCTGTGCTTTGCACTGGGCATTTTCAGTGGGTTTGATTTAATTCTGCAAGCAACGATTCCGATAAAACCCCCAATGGATCCATTCACAGTAATGAGTCAGAAGTGTTACTCTGGACTCAATCTGGCCTCAGTTCAGCGGTGTTCTTTCTTTCAGATGTGCACAAAACTGTGGCTGACTCTATTTTTGTGCACTTTTAAAAACAGGGACACTACTGGATCACAGGACAAATCGCGTTCACATTGTCTCCATCTGTCTTACTATAAGGAATCTTCTGCAAGGGTTCCATCTGAATTACGTATTTCAGAGATTTTCATGGAAACCCCGCTGTAAGTGCTCAGTGCAGAGTGTAGGATAAATGTGCACCGAGTCTTGCTGAGATCTTTGAAAGGAAAAATAAACAAATCAACAGGTCAAGAATTGGATCACTGAACAAGGGACAAGGGACAACTGATACAACCAGCTAAGTCATCCACTGTGATCTTTTACAAAATGAAATGGTTTTGTAATTGTCTCTGACTAATGACAAGGCACCTTACTGTTTGTGTGTAGCACTTTATGTATATCTGAAGGTGGTCTATGTTCATCTACACTGTATCCATCTTTAGTGCATTGGCACTTTAAATATTGAAGCTGCTATTTGACCTATGAGGACAAATAGAGATGCCAGATAGAGTTATATGAATTTTTGGCTCTCTGACACTGTAGTATATTATTAGAGATACTTTTTCTACCCACAGTCTAAGAGGTGAAGCCCTTATATGATTTTGTGGACAAGCAAAGATGCCATCTAGAGCTCCATGAATTTCTGACTTTCTCACAATGAGTTAAACCATCAGAAATATTCATCCAGCTATCAGAGATAATCTTCATACACACAGTTTATTAGTGTCATAGACAATTTGTATAGTGTGTTCATGTTGGTCTTCTTTTATCATTACTTTAGAATAGGGGCACACAGGGACTTTGAGGGACTGTTGACGTTGAGCGGGGCACCATGTCAAATTTTAGGGTGCAAACCTCCACTGCTAGGTAGACCATCAGTTCAACAGGAACCCTTTAGGCCCAGTGTAGAATTACGTAATCATATTCTGGCTAACTCTCTGTTGTGTAGTATTTATACAACTATTCCCCCTATTCTGAAATTTTGGGAGGTGCTACTCTTCGTGTTTTATTTTTATATAAAAAAAGTGTGAATTTTAATATTAGAAATGAAAAGTTAAATTTTAGTAATGTTTGTTTCTTTTTGGTTTACACATAAAAATATACCCAATTTGTACATTTTTTCTGGTGTTCCATTTTTAAGTTTTGCTACTATCACATTAAAAATGTTTGTTTTATAAAAAAAAAATGTTTTGCATTGCCATATTCTGAGAGCTGTAATTTTTGTATGTTTTTTGCAGAATGATTTGAAGTTTCTATTGGTATCATTTTTGGGCACATGAGATATTTTCATTGTTTTCTATTTCAAATTTTGGGAGGCAGAATGAACAAATACCAGTGACTCAGGAATTGTTCCTCTACTGTTTTGTATGACGATTATCGTATGGTAAAATTGATAAGACAATTTTAATCTTCTGTTCACTACAGTGATATTGCATTTATGTCGTATTTTATGCTCTGTCACTTTTACAAAATACAAACTATTTTATATAAAAAATTGTTTTTCATCGTTATATTCAGAGAGCTATTGCTTTTTTATTTTTCCGCTGGTAGAGCTGTATGGCTGCTTATTTTTTTGCGGGACAAGATAATGTTTTAAGCTATACCATTTTTATTCACATTCAACTTTATCACGTTTTATTCCACTTTTTTGGCAGTATGATGAAAAAGCATACTTTTTTAATTGAAGCGGTTAACTAGTGTGACAATTTTATACATCAGATTGTTCTAGATGCAGTGATACCAGTTTATTTGCTTATTTTTGTTTTTAGTGATGATCAAGCACTAAAATGCTTGAATGCTCATTACTCGAATCGAGCAGGTCCATTGCTCGAACCTGCTCAACTCAAGTGCCAAAATTTTTTCTAGCAGACCCTAGCAGGAGGGCTCAAAGGGCAGGAAAATTTCTGAAATGGATGGGAAGAGAGCTGAAATGTAATGGAAAAAGCATGGAAAAGATGACTGGATGCCTCTCTGACTCCCAGATCACTTCTGTGACGTTAGTAAATAATTTAAAAAAATGATAAGGGGTCCCACACAATTTTGATGACAAGCTAAGGTAAAGCAGACAGCTGGGGCCTGATATTATCAGGCATTGAAGGTCCAGGTATATTGGCCCTTCCCAGCCTAAAAATACCAGCCCGCAGCAGCCTGAGAATTGAAGCATACATTAGATGCACCAATTCTAGCACATTGCCTGGTTCTTCCTGATTGCCCTGGTGTGGTGGCAATTGGGGTAATATTTTTAGGGGTTGATGTCAGCTGTGTAATGTCAGCTAGCATCAAGCCCAGGGATTAGTAATGGAAAGGCATCTTTCGGACTCCCTGATTACTAACCCAGTAATCCAAAAAATAAACACACACATAAAAAATTCTTTATTTGAATAGAGACTCACTAACACTATCCTTCGTTCTCCAATTTCTTTAAAAAAAATTCCCAAGAAGCTCCTCCACCATGTTGTACGATTTTCTATGTCTCTTGTGTCTGTGAATAGCAATACTTTAAAGTGCTGTTTTTCACTGGTGCCGGGTAGTGAGAACAACTCTCATCAGTACAACTGGCTCATTGCTTTGCTCAACGTGAGCCAGCGGCTATGATGCGGAGTTGTCAATACTTGGCGCCTGTGAATAGCTGTACTTTACTGCTATTCACAGATGCCAGAAACATTGAGGATTGTGGCTTATGGTTGAGTAGTTTTGTGGGAACATTTTTTTTTCATGTTGAGATAATGTGGGGAAGTCTTTATTCAAATAAAGTATTTTTTCTGTGTTAGTTTTCTTCTCTTTTTACCTACTGGGTCAGTAAGGGAGGCATCTGATAGACGGCAAAGCACCGGAATTGGCGCATTTAATGGATACGCCAATTGTGGGGCAGCTGTGGGCTGGTATTTTTAGGCTGGAAAGGCCAAATAACCTTCCCAGCCTAACAATATAAGCCTGAAGTGTGCCAAACAAGCTCGCTCATCACTAACTAATATATGTATTTATTGGCATAATTTTTTTTGTTCTTTATTTTCTGATTTTTTAAAATATTTTTACAATTTTTTTTGCATTTTTTGCTGTCTTACTTAGTCCTTCCATTGAACAGCAAGTTTCCCTGCCCTGATCGCTGGTCAAATAGATCAGTCAATCACACACAGGCAGGAGGCATCCCCGCCTTGTTCCAGCTTGTAGAAGATGAAGAAACAGCCACACTCAGAAAATTAGTTCTTTGCAAAAAATAGTCGTGTATTTATTTACATAAGTAGAAAAAAGCACCAAAAACACCAAAGCAGGATCAAATAATAGCAAGGTAACATTTCCGACACTATTCTGGGTCTCTCAAACCTCACTGCAAAATAAATATGCAAACATTAGTGTGATGTACAATGTCTGCAAGATATGTTTTCTGTTGGAATGGGCTACAAATCCTCCATTTTGTGAGAAGCTGCCTGCCAGTGTCTCAGTTACATTGCACACTGCAGCAGCTTCCCTTCCCCCAAGTGCCATAAACCAATTTCCTGTCACCCCATTTGGCTTCTCTCAGCTGGAAAAAAAAGTGCGGGAAAAAGGTCTTTGTTTGAAATAAAGGTTAGAAGTAAACCTTTAAGAGCCTGCCCTGCGAAAACCGTACAACATAGAGATATAATAACCATATCTCTGTGATCCGAGCGGTCCCAGCTCCGCTACAGTGTCACTTCCCAAGTCCTAACATGTCGAGAACCTGAGATATGATTTGCGCCCAAATGGACGGTCATATCGCATAGATGTTTGATGTTTTCTTGATAGGCTCATTACGCTGGGAAACATGATACCACTGATGAGTCCATACCAGCTTCTCCCATAAAGTTATAGCTAATCTAAGTTTTGTAGCCAAAACATAACTTGGATGAGAGAGGTGGGATCAACCCAGAATGCATCTCTCCGTGATGTCACATAGGAAAGTCTATAAGGCATTCCCTGGCAAAACCAGGGGAGAAGAACTCCAATACTCGTGCTGAGCAGAACCCAGATGAGTGGAGACGTACAGCTCCGCCTCCACCCCCCTTAAAGCCACATGGGATGCCTAACAACAATTGACTAAATGTGAGTGTACCTTCTTCTTTCATCCACTTTGCTTTATACTTGTCTAATGTACATATTTTATGTCTCAATTTTATAGCAACTTTTATCTGTAATCACTGCCCTACTTTTTCAGGGAATAAATTATATAATTATTTAGATCTGTCTCCATGCTCTAAGAATCGAACTATACGCCTTTGATAGATAATTGCTACTAATTCAAGGGGTTTGCCACGGACCCTCTTAATTTAACACTGTGAATTAAGTAACCGTGACTGGTGGCAGTGCGTTGTGTACGGCTATTGCGGCTTGCTGGCAGTACAGAAGGGTCTTATATTGCTGAATAAGGGGCTGCGGCCACAGCATTGATAATTCCCTTACTGCAGAAGCCCAATTGCCGGTTCACAACAGGCAGTCCGTCCGGCGACTAATTATCCTAGGTGCAGTTCCCTGACTGACCTGAGGGTAAGGGGGGCGCCGGAGAGTTGCGAGTTCCAAAGTGGAACTGAGAAAGTGGGATATACATAAATCCCTGCAGTACTTGGAAGATTGATAGCAGTGGTGGGGCATCCAAATTAAACTCCCCCTGCGGCAAGTTGTAGAGCGAGATTAGCTTGCTGGATATTTTTGTCAAATGGTGCCAGTGGTGGGATAACTAAGATAAGCCCCAACTGTGCCTGTGATAGCCGTGTGCCGGCATTGTGTCTAGTCCCTCCGTCCGCTGATACACCCATGTCAGTGGTGGGACTGTGACATAGTGGTGACACAGGGTCCGCTGTCCGTCACGTTTTGGTGGCAGCGGGACCCCCGTTAGTCGCCCCCGTAAGTGGACGAACGGCGGTGGGCTGTTCGTCACATATTGGTGGCAGAGCGGTGGGATAATCCTAGAGCATTAGTGATTTGGTTTGAGCAATCATTCCTCTCACTAAAAACCTGCACGGTTCCTGCGGGAATCCTGCATCATAGGTTTTGGAGAACAGACTCAGTGGTTACTAGTCCTGAGACATTAGTGTGTACTTGCAAGTATCCCCCTCCCGTTTCTTCATTTTTCTTTTTCTATCTTTTATTTGGCAACCATGGCGGCGATGAGAGTGGAGTGGTATCAGCAGCAGAAAAAGGACACCCTTGCTGGGTTATGCACGTACCGAGGCATAGACGCCACAGGCGGAACCAAAGATCAAATGATCGCGGCTCTAGTGCAGCTGGACAACGACCAGAATCCAGCACGTGCAGACGTTGGCCCAAGTAACAATGGGGCTGCAGCAGAGGCTCCACTCCTGAGCGCTGGCCCCACATTCAACCAGAATGGGGTGGACCCCTATCTGCAAATGGCCTTGGACGAACTCCCCGCCGAAGACAGTGATGGGCGGGTGAGGCTGATCCAGCAATATCGGCAGGAGGCCCAAGCCGAGCGTCAAGCCCAGGCTGAGAGAGTTGAGTGCCGAGCAGAGGCTGAGAGAGCCGAGCGCCAGGCGCAGAGGGCCCATGAACTGGAGGTACTCCAGCGGGGTGGGAATGCCCCCACAGCCCAAAGCGGTGAGCCCAGCAGCATCCAGACTCCTAAACCCCGGCCAGAGCATTTTCCCGTGATGGAAAAGGACGGGGACTTGGACACGTTTCTGCTAGCCTTTGAGAAAGCCTGCAGACAGTACCAGCGGCCTAGAGACCAATGGGCAAGGTACTTGACCCCAGGGCTAAAAGGCAAAGCCCTGGAGGCATTTGCTTCTCTTCCGCCAGAAGCCGATGACGACTATGATGGCATAAAGCAGGCGCTGATCGCCAAATACCGGCTGACACCTGAGGTATACCGAAAGAAGTTCCGGCACCTCCAACGTGGCCCACACGATAGCTACAGTGATGTGGTGCAAGGACTCAGGACCCACTTTGACCAGTGGATCCATGGACTGTCCGTTGAAACCTTTGAGCAGCTACGGGACCTGATGATCAAAGACCAGTTCCTGCATCTCTGCCCAGCTGAGGTCCGACAGTTCATCCTGGACCGCGAACCAACGAACGCGGACAAAGCGGCGCAGATCGCCAACAACTACGAGGCCAACCGGAAGCCCGAGACGCGGAGGCCAGTCTCCACCAGCTGGAAAGGGGGTAAGCCTGCAACCAACCCCAGTGCCCCAGCTAGCCGTCCCTCCGGAGGCCCTGTCCCTGTTGCCAACAACAGGCCGGCTACTGACAATCACCTGTGTCACCACTGCCTGCGGCCTGGTCACTTCTTTTACGCCTGTCCGAATAGGCCGAAGAACCCCCCAGCCAATGCCCCCGGGCCCAACGCCTCTGTTCTTTTGGTGGGAGGTGTGGCTGACGACAACGTTCAACCTGTTCAGGTGGGGGCCCGTCTTGCTACAGGCCTCAAGGACACCGGGGCTGAATGAACCCTCATCCGTCCTGGACTGGCGGCCCCTGAAGAGTTTGTTAAGGGGAAAACCCTGACTGTCACCGGGATTGGAGGCACCCGTTGTCCCTTGCCAGTGGCACGAGTTTTTCTTGACTGGGGTGCTGGGAGCGGGTTGAGGGAGGTGGGAGTGTCTGAAAATTTGCCCACTGATGTTTTATTGGGGACTGACTTGGGGAGGATGGTTGCATACTATGTCCCTGACACCCTTCCCCAAACTGATAATAAGGGTAACGTTAACCCTGATGATGATGGGAAACTGAATGTGTTACCTACTAACAACCATTCTTTCCCCAGGTATGATGCTGATGCTGATGTGAATGTACCAAAGCAAACTGATAACCATTCTTTTCCTAGGAAGGATGATGATGATGTTGATGTATCTGTGCCGACTGAACCCGTTAACCCTTTCTTTGAAACGGTAGATGTGTCCACAGGTACCGAAGTGCTCAGCCCCGTCACTCTGCAGAGTGAGACGGCTGAGGAACCCCTGGCAGGAGTAAGCAACGGTGCTCAAGGAAATGGGGAGGTGCATGGGGACCATGAGGAAGGTAATGCCATGCAGCTGACCAGTGCCACCGAGGAAGGTAACTGGCCCATAAGTAGCACTGCTCCTGAAGTGTTGGGGGTGGATGGGGAGGTAGAGCCCAGGGCAGCACCGGCTGGTGGGTCTGTAGAAATCCCCAGGGAGGCAGAATACATAGCAGCTGTCACACGCAGTCAGAGTGCCCAGATCGCAGGTAACGCACTGTCTTCTGGACCCTCTGCTGCTACAGGAGAGACTGAACCAGAGGTGAACCCAGAGCCGGTTCCAGAGGGTCCCAGTAAAGGAGGTACCCTGACGTCACTTCTGGCAGCCTCCAGCATGGAGTTCCAGGCTGCTCTGCACTCAGATGCCAGCCTGGAGAAATTGAGAGGTCTCGCCGAGACGCCCACCTCCGAGTCTGATAAGGAGAGGGTGTTCTGGGAACGAGGAAGGTTGTACCGGGAGACAGTACCCGGAGAGCCTAAAAAGGAGTGGTTGAGGGAAAGACAGTTGGTCGTCCCCTATCAGTTCAGAACTGAGTTGTTGCGGATTGCCCATGAGATTCCACTCGCTGGACACTTGGGGATAGGCAAAACAAAGGCACGGCTGTCTCAACACTTCTATTGGCCCAAGATGGGGACAGATGTAACACACTACTGCCGCTCCTGTGCCACCTGTCAAAAAGTGGGTAAGGCGGGGCCTGCTCTTAAGGCTCCCCTTATTCCTTTGCCGGTGATAGAGGAGCCTTTCCAGAGAATCGCGGTGGACATTGTAGGACCGCTGTCCGTCCCCAGCAGCTCCGGAAAGCAATACATTCTCACTGTGGTAGACTACGCTACCCGGTACCCAGAGGCAGTAGCTCTGTCTTCAACCAGGGCAGATAAGGTGGCTGACGCACTGGTGACCATCTTTTCAAGAGTAGGATTTCCCAGGGAGATGCTTACTGATCAAGGGCCCCAATTCATGTCTCGCCTAATGGAGGCTCTCTGTGAGAAAATGCAGGTGACGCACCTGGTATCGAGTCCGTATCACCCACAGACTAATGGTTTGTGTGAACGTTTCAACGGTACCCTCAAACAGATGCTCCACATACTGGTTGAGACCCAAGGGCGCGACTGGGAGCGGTACCTCCCACACCTGCTGTTCGCTTACAGAAAAGTTCCGCAGGCCTCGACCGGGTTCTCCCCCTTCGAGCTCCTGTATGGCAGGTGAGTCCGGGGACCCCTTGGGTTGATAAGAGAATCCTGGGAAGATGAGCCAAACCCCACAGAAGTGTCCATCGTGGATTATGTCATGCGCTTCCGTGACAAGATGCAGACCTTGACGCAGTTGGTGCATGACAACATGACGCAGGCTCAGGCTGACCAGAAGCGCTGGTACGACCAGAACGCCCGGGAGCGGACCTACCAGGTGGGTCAAAAGGTGTGGGTGCTGGTCCCTGTACCAACGGATAAGCATCAGGCAGCCTGGGAAGGCCCGTACGTCGTCCACCAACAGCTCAACCCGGTCACCTACGTGGTCACGCTTGACCATGCTCGGGGTAGGTGCAAGGCCTTTCACGTCAACATGCTGAAGGCGCACTATGAACGTGAAGCTTGCGTCCTACCGGTTTGCAATCTGCCAGAGGATGGGGAGGAAGATCCCCTCCTGGACATGCTGGCCCAGGCCAAGGCCAATGGGTCCATTGAGGACATGGAGATAAGTGGTTCGCTCACCGTGTCCCAGCGGTTGCAGTTGATGGCCACCCTGGAACTCTTCCGGCCCGTGTTCACCAACCAACCGGAGAGGACGGAGTTAGCGGTTCATGAGGTGGACACCGGGAATCACGCCCCATTACGGCGAACACCTTATCGGATCTCTGACACGGTGCAACAAGTCATGCGCCAAGAGATCGATGAGATGTTAAGGCTGGGGGTGATTCGACGGTCAAAAAGCGCGTGGGCTTCACCTGTAGTCCTCGTGCCTAAAAAGGATCGAACCACCAGGTTCTGCGTGGACTACAGGGGGCTCAACGCCATCACAACCTCTGATGCCCACCCGATGCCGCACATCGAGGATCTGCTCGAGCGGTTGGCAAAGGCAAACTACATATCCATCATGGATTTGAGTCAGGGATACTGGCAGATTCCCCTGAGCCCTGAGGCACAGGAGAAATCCGCCTTTATCACCCCCTTTGGACTGTACGAGTCCACGGTCATGCCCTTCGTCATGAAGAATGCCCCTGCCACTTTCCAGCGGATGGTCAACCACCTGCTTCGGGGACTGGAGGAGTACGCGGTGGCGAACTTAGACGATATTGCCGTCTTCAGTTCCACCTGGGAGGACCACCTTCAGCACCTCCAGGAGGTGCTCAAGCATCTTCACCAGGCAGGCCTGACCATCAAGCTGGGGAAGTGCCAGATAGGCATGCGCAAGGTCCACTACCTGGGGCACCGGGTAGGCGGGGGTTCCATGAGTCCGGAGCCAGGAAAAGTGGACGCAATCGTGTCCTGGCCCACCCCCAGGACCAAGAAACAGGTGAAGTCCTTCTTGGGCACTGCAGGGTACTATTGGCGGTTCGTACAGGACTATAGCGCCCTTGCCAAACCCTTGACTGACCTCACCAAGCAGAGGCTACCCCAAACAGTCAACTGGACAGATGACTGTGAGGCGGCTTTCCAAGCTTTGAAAGGAGCCCTGTGCAACTCTCCAGTGTTGAGAGCAGTCGACAGCAGTCGCCTGTTTCTGGTACAGACCGACGCCAGCGAGTTTGGCCTCGGTGCTGTGCTTAGCCAGGTCGATTCGGGGGACCAAGAGCACCCCGTGTTGTATCTGAGCCGGAAACTTTTGCCGAGGGAAGTGGCATACTCGACCATCGAGAAGGAGTGTCTGGCCATGGTGTGGGCACTGCAGCGTTTGCAGCCCTACCTGTACGGGCGCGCCTTCACGGTGGTAACTGACCACAACCCTCTGAGCTGGTTGCACACAGTGTCCGGAACCAATGGAAGATTGCTCCGCTGGAGCCTTGCCCTTCAACAGTACGACTTCACTGTAAAACACAGGAAGGGCAGTGAAAACAGCAATGCCGATGGGTTGTCCCGCCGGGGCGAACCCGCTGAGGTGCGCATGGCCGATTACCGAGAGGTAATGCCTCCTTAGCGCCCTCTTAAGGGGGGAGGTGTGATGTACAATGTCTGCAAGATATGTTTTCTGTTGGAATGGGCTACAAATCCTCCATTTTGTGAGAAGCTGCCTGCCAGTGTCTCAGTTACATTGCACACTGCAGCAGCTTCCCTTCCCCCAAGTGCCATAAACCAATTTCCTGTCACCCCATTTGGCTTCTCTCAGCTGGAAAAAAAAGTCCGGGAAAAAGGTCTTTGTTTGAAATAAAGGTTAGAAGTAAACCTTTAAGAGCCTGCCCTGTGAAAACCATACAACATAGAGATATAATAACCATATCTCTGTGATCCGAGCGGTCCCAGCTCCGCTACAGTTTCACTTCCCAAGTCCTAACATGTTGAGAACCTGAGATATGATTTGCGCCCAAATGGACGGTCATATCGCATAGATGTTTGATGTTTTCTTGATAGGCTCATTACGCTGGGAAACATGATACCACTGATGAGTCCATACCAGCTTCTCCCATAAAGTTATAGCTAATCTAAGTTTTGTAGCCAAAACATAACTTGGATGAGAGAGGTGGGATCAACCCAGAATGCATCTCTCCGTGATGTCACATAGGAAAGTCTATAAGGCATTCCCTGGCAAAACCAGGGGAGAAGAGCTCCAATCCTCGTGCTGAGCAGAACCCAGATGAGTGGAGACGTGCAGCTCCGCCTCCACCCCCCTTAAAGCCACATGGGATGCCTAACAACAATTGACTAAATGTGAGTGTACCTTCTTCTTTCATCCACTTTGCTTTATACTTGTCTAATGTACATATTTTATGTCTCAATTTTATAGCAACTTTTATCTGTAATCACTGCCCTACTTTTTCAGGGAATAAATTATATAATTATTTAGATCTGTCTCCATGCTCTAAGAATCGAACTATACGCCTTTGATAGATAATCGCTACTAATTCAAGGGGTTTGCCACGGACCCTCTTAATTTATCACTGTGAATTAAGTAACCATGACTGGTGGCAGCGCGTTGTGTACGGCTATTGCGGCTTGCTGGCAGTACAGAAGGGTCTTATATTGCTGAATAAGGGGCTGCGGCCACAGCATTGATAATTCCCTTACTGCAGAAGCCCAATTGCCGTTTCACAACAGGCAGTCCGTCCGGCGACTAATTATCCTAGGTGCAGTACCCTGACTGACCTGAGGGTAAGGGGGCGCCGGAGAGCTGCGAATTCCAAAGTGGAACTGAGAAAGTGGGATATACATAAATCCCTGCAGTACTTGGAAGATTGATAGCAGTGGTGGGGCATCCAAATTAAACTCCCCCTGCGGCAAATTGTAGAGCGAGATTAGCTTGCTGGATATTTTTGTCACATGGTGCCAGTGGTGGGATAACTAAGATAAGCCCCAACTGTGCCTGTGATAGATGTGTGCCGGCATTGTGTCTAGTCCCTCCGTCCGCTGATACACCCGTGTCAGTGGTGGGACTGTGACATAGTGGTGACACAGCGTCCGCTGTCCGTCGCGTTTTGGTGGCAGCGGGACCCCCGTTAGTCGCCCCCGTAAGTGGACGAACGGCGGTGGGCTGTTCGTCACAATTAGTGTATTGGAAAAAATAATGTATATACAAGGAAACAAGAACAGATATATACAAATATACAGAAATGTAAACAAACAAAATACAAAAACATTCTCTGGTATGAGTTTTCAATAAGCTTGGATATAAGCGGTGAGGTCCAACCCATGTTCAACTAAAGGCTTAGGTATTGACACAAAAATGAATTGATTTTAGGAACGAAGAATTTATGGAATTCCATATAACAATCCCTATAACAATTGAGACCATTTATAATGGTGGATAGTGAATGCCTCACAAGAGTAGGAATAGGATTTAAGTACAGAAGCAAGTATAAAGCAACTAATAAGAAGAGGAGAGAGAGATTTTGCGCACTTTAAGAAAGCGGTCCAACATGTAGGTATGTTTACTGTCCTCCACTCCCTGCCGTCTTTACTTCCCCATTGACTTGCATTGGGTTTCGTGTCTCAGTCGGACCTTCAACTTTTCCCGATAGTCGGCCGCTTTTGTTCGACTCGACTTTTGAGAAAGTCGGGTTTCATGAAACCCGACTCAACCCTAAAAAAGGCAAAGTCGCTCATCTCTAATCCAAAGGACCAGAAACAGGACAGTAGCCAATACATCATGGCTCCATCAAGAGGGACACGGATAGATCATTCTACAGGAAACAACCTAGGGGACCTCGGCCCCGGTTGGAAGAATACAGATCTGCTCCATTGACCATCACTGAACCATGTATACATTTGGAGGAAGCCAGGATAGGAACCCGCCGGTCACCTGGCTCCATGGAGATGTTCGGAGAAGCCAGGTTGTGACTCTGGCCTTGTACCCCAATGGACTATTATCTTCCTAAGCTTGTTGTTACATCCTCTGTGTCTGTGCCACAGATGGGGTAGTCGACCCTGGGAGCTCTGAAGTAACAGCTGCCTTTATCCAGGCAAGTCAAGGGAAGGGTGAGACTCTGTAATGTTCACCATCTTGGGGTATTTTGCTGGGAATGTTCTACATGTTATCTGCATGTTTTGTGGCTCAATAAAGTATTGCCACATTGTTTTACCTTCACCCTGTGTTGTCATACCCTCGTTAAAAGGAGAGCAGGCGATTGGTGGGATGATCCTTGGTCCATGCAGTTTCAGAGTTCCAGCTAGTGGACCTGGGAGCCTACTGATCCACCTTGTCTCCGCACCAGGGATGCTGCATTTTACTTGCAACACGCTGGGTGAACAATGTGGAGGCTGGGGCCAAGTCACACCCTGGCATGTCACACGTGCTCCTAGCACAAATGATTCCTGGCCCTACTTCTATCACGGTTTCCTCCACCTCCTATAGCAGATCCTGCACCCCATCCTGCTCATCTTTATCCTCCATTTCCAATTTGCTATCTCAGAGCACGTCCACATTAGCAGGAAGCTGAAAGCTGTGCAGCACTGCCTTAGTGAAGTGGCAACAGGCTCTGCTGAAGCTAATTTGTCTAGGAGACAAACTGCACACCACGGCAGAGTTAATTAAAGGAATAACAGACCTTGCAGATATGTGTTTTTGCTGCTGAACCTCCAAGCAGACATGGTCATGTGTGATAATGGACATAACCTGGTGGTGGCTGTGAAGTTTGGCAAGCTCACACGGGTACCATGCTTGGCATATGCGCTCAACTTGGTAGTTCAGTGGATTCTGAAAACATACCCAGATTTTCCAGAGCTTTTGGTCAGAACTCACTTCCGCAAGTCGGATACAGCTGCCACCGCTCTGGCAGTTCTGCAGCTGGGCATTCAAGTTCCTTCTCACCAACTGGTGTGTGTAACATCACTACAAGCTATAACTGCACATGCTGGCAAGACTTTTTGAGCAGCAGAAGCCAGTGGTTGAGTACCAGCTCCAAAACGCCTGTCGGTATTCTTGGCAACCTCTGCAGATAAAAACTGAAGAGTGAGCATGGATGTTAGACATTTGTTTGGTTCTCCAAGACTTTGAGGACTCCACAAATTTGGTAAACAGCAATGATGCCTTTGTCATCACAATGATTCCACTTCTGTACCTACTTAAACAGTCGCTGCTCACAATTAAACATAAAGCTTTGCATGCAAACCTGGTGGGGATGGAGGAAAACATAACACAGAGACATTCTAGGCAGCCCAGCCTTATTTCATCTGCTCAACATGGATTGAATTACAATGAGGAGGTGGATGCTGAAGGAGGAGGAAGAGGAGGAACTGGAGCTGGTAGCTAGTGCAACAGAGGCTAGTAGCCTCACAACTTTCGTCCCATCTCTCTAACGTGGATGGGCTCAGGATGGAAATGAGGAGGAAGAGAAAGGGGAGATGGAGAGTCATCATCATGTTGAAGACAGGGAAGTGTTGGCTGTAGGGAGCTTGGCATATATGGCTGACTTTATGTACCGCTGTCTTTCCTGTGACCCTGTAGAATAAATATCAATTGCACACTCCTTTTGAATGCAAACAAGATTTCCTTTATTAAAGTTCAAAGCATAAGAGCAACCTTTGAATGTCAACGCGTTTCGGCCAAATAGGCCTTTTTCATGACAGTTGCACTCAGTAGGTATTCTCTTTTAGACAGGGATTTCTCTTCCTTGAAGGTGCGATTTGTTAAGTCTGGAAGGTATTATTCAAGAAATATCCCTGAGTAGGTTGATGAATGCTGAAAGCCTGTATTTCCCATGTCCCAGACCAGGTGGTTGCGTTAAAGCTTCCTGCAGGGAAGAGAAATCCCTGTCTAGAAGAGAATACCTACTGAGTGCAACTGCCATGAAAAAGGCCTATTTGGCCAAAACGCGAATTGATATTATATTGCTCACCCATAGACTATTCCATGGCCTGTGGTACATTTTGTTGGTATACATCCCTCAGAACACGTGTTCAAAAATGTATCGGTATTATATTGCTCAGACATAGATTATTCCTTCGTCTGGTGTCCATTTTGTTGTTATAAAAGCCTAAAAAAACTTGTTAAAAAATGTATTGGTATTATATTGCTCTCCCATAGACTATTCCATGGTCTGGAGTACATTTTTTGGTATATGACCATCTAAAAACATCTTAAAAAATTTAGGCTGTGTAGCATACATTGCAAATTGCTTGTTTGTTTGTCACATTATTTCTGCTCAGATTTGTGACAAAACCTGGTGGAAAACCTGATGCCAGGAAATTGAATGAGATAACTGACGTGTCACGCACACATTGAGTATTTTGACTTGCAGATTTGGTCCAGCAAATAATCTGCTGCATGTCAATTCTGTGTGCATTTTTGGCCTGCGTTTTTCACCATTGACTTCGCTCAAAACAGTAAAAAACACAGGCAAAAATGCACTCAAAACACATGTTTTTGCAGCTGCGTTTTTCCTGCCATGAGATGCAGAGATATTACTCAACGTGTGCATATACCTGTGAAACACAGAGGGTCGATGGGAGCCCAGGTCCACTTGCCAGACAAGACAGGGTGAGAGAAAAACAGTGTGGCAATAGTTTATTGAACCACAAAACAGGCAGATAGTACTTAGAACAGTCCTAGCAAAATACCTCAATATAGTGCACATTGCAAAGTCTCACCCTTATGCTGACTTTCCGGGATAATGGCAGCTGTTACTTCAGAGCTCCCATGGTTGACTACCCCATCTGTGGCATGCACACAGAGAGGAGGTAACGACATGCATAGGAAGATCACAGTCCATTCAGGTACAAGGACAGTTGACCGGAGCGTCACAGCCTGGCTTCATCTTCCAGGGTTGACTACCCCACCTGTGGCACACACATAGAGAAGAAGTAATGACAAGCTTAGAAAGATTACAGTCCATTAAGGTACAAGGCCAGTTCACCTGAAGGTCATGACCTGGCTTCTCCGAATATCTCCTGGCTTTCTCCAAAAGTATCCATGGTTCAGTGATTGTCAATGGAGTAGATCTGTATTCTTCTGACCAGGGCCAAGGTCCCCTAGGCTGTTTCCTGTAGAATGATAGATCCGTGTCCCTTGTGATGGAGCCATGATATATTGGCAGCAGTCCTGTAGCATCCACTGGATGTTTGGATGTCTTGGCAGAATCTCTGGCTGTCTCACTCTCTGTCTCTGTATAGAGGCATGTAACCTATTTTTATACCTAACATGTGTCCTTCATTCAGTATTTACATAAAGGATAAGAATGGAGATTAGATAAAGTAGCATTACTTGATTATTTAATCTATTTGCATAGTTTTTCCTCCTCTGTTTTCAAAGTCAATAAACTATCTGGCCTACACAATGCATAATTAGCATATCAGTAGTGTTGAGCGATATTTTCCAATATTGAGAAATATCGGATCGGATTGGATCGGACCGATACCCAAAAAGTATTGTGTATCACCGATTCCGATACAGGAAGCCCCATTCAAGTCAATGGGACAGAAATATCGGAATTAAAAAAACCCTTTCTTTACTTGCACATCCTGTTAGGGAGGGGGGAAGAGTGTGGGCGATGCATGGGCAGACACTGTGCGTGCCTGTGTGTGCGGGTGGGGTCTGTACGGGCCTCTCGGGGGTCTGTGCGGGCCTGCCAGGCGTCTGTGCGGGCCTGCCGGGGGTCTTTACGGGCCTGCCGGGGGTCTGTGCCGGCTGCCGGGGGTCTGTGCGGACTGCCAGTGGTCGGTACGGGCCTGCCGGGGGTCTGTACCGCTGCCAGGGGTCTGTTCGGACTGCCCGGGGTCTGTGCGTGCCTGCCGGGGGTCTGTACCGCTGCCAGGGGTCTGTGCGGACTGCCGAGGGTCTGTGCGTGCCTGCCAGGGGTCTGTACGGGCCTGCCGGGGGTCTGTGCCGGCTCTCGGGGTCTGTGCGGACTGCCGGGGGTCTGTGCAGGCCTGCCGGGGGTTGTGTTTGTGTGCAGGCATCGTCCAATGGGACTACAAGTCCCATCGGGCTATGCCTGCTACAATGACAGTGATTGACACATTAGCCAATGATGCGACAGTAGTAGTCCCATCATCCGGCTAATGTGTTGAATGTAAAAAAATATATATATACATACTACATACATACTACATATATACTACATTCATACAACATACATACATACTACATACATACTACATATATACTACATTCACACAGCATACATACATACTACATGCATACTACATATATACTACATTCATACAGCATACATACTACATACATACTACATATATACTACATTCATACAACATACATACATACAACATACATACTTCATATATACTACATTCATACAACATAGATACATACTACATATATACTACATGCATACTACATATATACATTCATACTACATAATACATGCATACTACATATATACAACATTCATACAACATACATGCATACTACATACTACATACATAATACATATATACTACATTCATACTACATACATGCATACTACGTACTACATATATACTACATTCATTCAACATACATACATACTACATACATACTACATATATACTACATTCATACAGCATACATACATGCATACTACATACTACATACATACTACATATATACTACATTCATACAACATACATGCATACTACATACACATACATACTACATATATACTACATTCATACAACATAAATACATGCATACTACATACATACTACATATATACTACATTCATACAACATACAAACATACATAGTACATACTACATACATACTACATACATACAACATACATACAACATGCTACAGACATACAACATACATGCTACATACATACTACATGCAATACATTCCTACATTCATACAATACATACATATAGACATACAGTACATATAACATAGAGTACATACTCACCATCACTTGTCACTTTGTTCCCCGAAGCCAGTGTCATCTATAAAAAATATGGAAATAACAAACAACCAATATACTCCCTGATCCACAGAAATCCACGAGTGTCCCACGACGAAATCCCGTGGAGAACAGCAGCATCAGCTGATGCTGCCGCTCTCTAGGGGCCCCAGGAATACAATGACGGGAGGTGGGTATCCTTCCGCACTGTATTCCTCCGCCACTGTAAAAAAAATAGTCCCTAGTCTCACTTTTGGCATTGCTGTGTGAGAAAGTTCCCACGCAGCTTTTGTCATAAAGTGAGACCAGTGAACTATAGTAACCTCTCAGTGATGCAGTGCAGGAGATTGTCGTGGGACACTCGAGGATTTCTGCGGATCAGGGAGTACATCAGTTGTTTGTTTTTTTATATTTTTTATAGTGAGATGACACTAGCTTCGGGAATCAAAGTGACAAGTGATGGTGAGTATGTACTCTATGTTATATGTACCGTATGTCTATATGTATGTATTGTATGAATGTATGAATGTACTGTATGTAGTATGTATGTAGTATGTATGTTGTATGTCTGTAGCTTGTTTGTTGTATGTCTGTAGCATGTTGTATGTATGTTGTATGAATGTAGTATATATGTAGTATGAATGTAGTATGCATGTATGTATGTTGTATGAATGTAGTATATATGTAGTATGTATGTACTATGTATGTTGTATGAATGTAGTATGTATGTAGTATGTATGTATGTTGTATGTATGTTGTATGAATGTAGTATATATGAAGTATGTATGTAGTATGTATGTATGTTGTATGAATGTTATATATATGTAGTATGTATGTAGTATATATGTAGTATGTATGTAGTATGCATGTATGTTGCATGAATGTAGTATACAGTATATGTAGTATGTATGTATGTATGTTGTATGAATGTAGTAGATACAGTATGAAGTATGTATGTAGTATGTATGTATGTTGTATGAATGTAGTATATATGTAGCATGTATGTAGTATGTATGTATGTTGTATGAATGTTGTATATATGTAGTATGTATGTTGTATGAATGTTGTATATATGTAGTATGTATGTAGTATGTATGTATGCTGCATGAATGTAGTATATATGTAGTATGTATGTATGTTGTATGAATGTAGTATATATGAAGTATGTATGTAGTATGTAGTATGTATGTATGTTGCATGAATGTTGTATATACACTCACTGGCCACTTTATTAGGTACACCTCTCCAACTGTGTGTTAAGACTTAATTTCTAATCAGCCAATCACATGGCGGCAACTCAGTGCATTTAGGCATGTAGACATGGTCAAGACAATCTCCTGCAGTTCAAACCGAGCATCAGTATGGGGAAGAAAGGTGATTTGAGTGCCTTTGAACGTGGCATGATTGTTGGTGCCAGAAGGGCTGGTCTGAGAATTTCAGAAACTGCTGATCTACTGGGATTTTCACGCACAACCATCTCTAGGGTTTACAGAGAATGGTCCGAAAAAGAAAAAAAATCCAGTGAGCGGCAGTTCTGTGGCCGGAAATGCCATGTTGATGCCAGAGGTCAGAGGAGAATGGGCAGACTGGTTCGAGCTGATAGAAAGGCAACAGTGACTCAAATTGCCACCCGTTACAACCAAGGTAGGCAGAAGAGCATCTCTGAACGCACAGTGCGTCGAACTTTGAGGCAGATGGGCTACAGCAGCAGAAGACCACACTGGGTACCACTCCTCTCAGCTAAGAACAGGAAACTGAGGCTACAATTTTCACAAGCTCATCGAAATTGGACAGTAGAAGATTGGAAAAACGTTGCCTGGTCTGATGAGTCTCGATTTCTGCTGCGACATTCGGATGGTAGGGTCAGAATTTGGCGTAAACAACATGAAAGCATGGATCCATCCTGCCTTGTATCAACGGTTCAGGCTGGTGGTGGTGGTGTCATGGTGTGGGGAATTTTTTCTGGGCACTCTTTGGGCCCCTTGGTACCAATTGAGCATCGTTGCAACGCCACAGCCTACCTGAGTATTGTTGCTGACCATGTCCATCCCTTTATGACCACAATGTACCCAACATCTGATGGCTACTTTCAGCAGGATAATGCGCCATGTCATAAAGCTCGAATCATCTCAGATTGGTTTCTTGAACATGACAATGAGTTTACTGTACTCAAATGGCCTCCTCAGTCACCAGATCTCAATCCAATAGAGCATCTTTGGGATGTGGTGGAACGGGAGATTTGCATCAGGGATGTGCAGCCGACAAATCTGCGCCAACTGTGTGATGCCATCATGTCAATATGGTCCAAAATCTCTGAGGAATGCTTCCAGCACCTTGTTGAATCTCTGCCACGAAGAATTGAGGCAGTTCTGAAGGCAAAAGGGGGTCCAACCCCTTACTAGCATGGTGTACCTAATAAAGTGGCCAGTGAGTGTATGTAGTATGTATGTAGTATGTATATATTTTTTTTTTACATTCAACACATTAGCCGGATGATGGGTCTACTACTGTCCCATCATTGGCTAATGTGTCAATCACTGTCATTGTAGCAGGCATCATCCGATCGGACTTGTAGTCCCATCGGACAATGCCTGCACACACACACAACCCCCGGCAGGCCCGCACAGACCCCCAGCAGGCCCGCACAGATCGCCGGCAGTCCGCACAGACCCCCGGCAGGCCCGCACAGACCCCCGGCAATCCGCACAGACCCCCGGCAGCCGGCACAGACCCCCGGCAGGCCCGTACAGACCCCCGGCAGGCCCGCACAGACCCCCGGCAGTCCGCACCCCCGGCAGCCGGCACAGACCCCGGCAGGCCCGTACAAACCCCCGGCATGCCCACACAGACCCCCGGCAGTCCGCACAGACCCCCGGCAGCCAGCACAGACCCCCGGCAGGCCCGTCCAGACCCCCGGCAGTCCGCACAGACCCCCGGCAGCCGGCACAGACCCCCGGCAGGCCCATACAGACCCCAGGCTAGCCCGCACAGACCCCCGGCAGTCCGCACAGACCCCCGGCAGCCGGCACAGACCCCCGGTAGGCCTGTACAGACCCCCGGCAGTCCGCACAGACCCCCGACAGCCGGCACAAACCCCCGGCAGGCCCGTCCAGACCCCCGGCAACTGGCACAGACCCCCGACAGGCCCGCACAGACCCCGGCAGGCCCACACAGACCGCGCATCATGATGCGCATAGACCGCGAATCATGATGGCATCATTTCAGCAGCCAATCACAGCCACAACAGTGGCTCATTGCATTATGAGGACTTCCAATTCCGGTATCCGATATTGTAAAAATATCGGTACTAGGTATCGGAATTTCGACAGCGAATATCGGCCGATACCCGATATTTGCAGTATCGGAATGCTCAACACTACATATCAGTAAACCTTACTAATCATCAAGGATACGAGTAGAATATGTTGTATCAAATGTCAGCTTACAAGTTAATATTAAAGGTTTATACAAGCAAAAGTCTGTTTTCTTGACCAACCAGAAATCAACACTTAAATACGAAAGTCAACATATAGATAACAATTCTATTCTTCCTGGCTTGCTAAAAATAGTCATCTGATTAATTATGATACAATGCTATGTCTTCACAATACCCTTATTGGTATTATATTGCTCACCCATAGACTAATCCGTGGTCTGGAGTACATTTACTTGGTATATACCCCTTGGAAGTTCACAGCCTTTATGAGTCTAGGAGTACCAATACATAACAAGTTAAACAGTATGTGTATGAAGCCCTCCTTTATGTCTAATACAGGGTGTATCGGAGTACCTTATTTATCACAGTTCTTACGGTACTTCATAAATTACACTGAAATTTCCTATTTTTAAATTAAAAAAATAATTTTGGCTTGCTAAAATGATACTTTTTATAAATCTTTTTAGAATGTTGCCTTACATAAAAGTCATTATACAGGAAAAAATGTTTCTTAACATCTTTTTTTACTGTAAAATGCAATTTCTAGTCAGTTTGGAATGTTTTATTGGCTTTCCCATTGACTCCCATTATACTATTTATTGAAAACGAGCATGCGAGTATTATGAATTGCTCAGTTCAAGCAACGAGCACCCGAGCATTTTAGTGTTCTCTTATCCCCACACATTACATTTGCAGAGAATTACTTCTAAGTGAATTGAATTTCCTAGGAAAGTCCGCAGATACAAACAGGTTTGAATTGGGCCTGATCCGCTCGTCTCTAGATACCACATAATTATAGGTGACATTTCTGGCTGCACCCATAATACCGACACTGAAACGTAGCTGATCAGATATCAGACCAGCAGGAGACCTGTTTAAAATGACTTTTCTTGTACTGCATTTTATCTTAAGCATTTTTCAACCACTTTCAATTTGCTGTTTAAATGTTCTACCATCATTTTCGTTATTAAAAGTGATTGCTAAATTATTTTTCATGTTCTGCCTGAGTATTAATAACTTAGCAATTATGGATTATTCTGCTCATTTCTTTTTATGCGATTCCTTTTTATGTATATGCCTTGCAATATCGTGTCACTAAGATAAAAACAGTGCCATCTTTTATGGCGTATAATGCTAATAACTCATTTTTAATTAAGAATGGTAGAACTTCTAAAAGATAAAGAGGGAAACGGTAAACAGAAGAAAGAAGTCTTTAAAACCTTGAAATACCCTCTTACAGGCTTTCTATAATGACAAATAAAAGCAGAGTTATAATAAGCACTAAATATGTTTATAGATAATAATGTCAAGCGAACAGCAGCAATGGCCACCCATAGTGTCTACCATGGGATACACATGGATTACTTGACTTTACAGATGTAGCAAAGTTTAACTTGACTTAGGCTAGTTTCACAGTAGCGTTTATTCCACGCAGCGCACGGTGCCGCTAACGGTGCATGTTGCATTTCGGCGCGCTCGGCGCACCTTCAAAAATGCACAGCGCACGCCAAAATCCTACTAGCGCACGGCCAGCGCACGATCTGCGCACCCTATGCTAAAGATAGGGTGTGCAGATCGCAAGCGTCCATGTGCGATAGTAGGCAGCGATGACCGGATGGGGCGGGCAGGGAGCCGGCAGGGGGCGGGGCTTAGTGGTGCCATGCGCTGCGTGGAATAAACGCCAGTGTGAAACTAGCCTTAAAGGGAATCTTTCAGCAAAATTTTGCTATCCCGTCTGAGAGTGGGATGATGTAGGGGCAGACACTCTGATTCCAGCAATGTATCACATTCTGGGCTGCTTGTTGCCGTTTTCCTAAAATCGCTGTGTTATTAGCTGCAGATCTCCCAGTTCTATGAATGGTGAGTTCCATATAACTCCGCCCACACCAATGATTAAATAGGCAGAATGCTGCCAAACAATGGTGGGCAGGGTTGTACATGAATGTGGAGGATTACATAGTAGTACTACTCCTCTAGTGATAGTCTGCTGATAATACAGTGATTTTATCAAAACTATAATTAGCAGCCTAGTGAGTTACACATAACTGGAATTAGGTGGCAAAAACCTGGTGATGGATACCCTTTAAAGGAATTAAAGGAGTATTCCCATCTCCAAGGTCCTCTCCCAATATGTAACAGGTGTAATATTAATAATATTAGCCAATATGTCCAATTAGAAATGTAGTATAGTTCTTTTGATTCGCTATGTCCCATACCCAAGTGCAGGGCATTACTGTTAATTAATTAGTTAGTTGTTATTAATAGTAACCATGGATACCTAAGTTACTGCAATGCCCTGCACATGAGGTAAGTGACTTAGCAAATCAGAAGAACTGTACTACATTTGTAATTGGAAGTCTTTGATAACATTATTATTACATAAGATCTTGGAAATGTTAAGTTTGGTGTTGCATTGCATGTTTTGTGCCGTAATATCGGAGTGCTGATTTATCTGTTTTATCCCCTTTGTTTTACAGTCTAGAAAACCCCAGTCTCTGGCTGCATTTTGCTTAAAAAAAGTTGCAGCTCCTGGCGGCTTTTATTGTTTGCAGCGCTGGCGTTACATCAGCAGTGCTACAGCCAACGATTATGCTCAGCGCCATTGCCTGAGTTGAAGGCATGAGCTACTCGGTTCATTAATTGGTCACCTGTAGCTCTGTTGACCTGACATCAGTGCTGCAGACAATAACAGACAATGGGAGCAGAGTCAGAGACTCAGCACTGGACCCAGGGAGGGCAAGTAAGGCTTAGTTTTTTTTTATTTTAATACAAATTGCAGCCAGGAGTAGATGGAGCTTTTTTCAAACCACAAAATACCTTTCAAGTAAACTTTGCTACATTGTAAAACAGCAGATATTTGCTATACTTTCCCATCGAGAAATACACACATTTACAACTTGCATTTCGAGAAAGGTCACAAAAACACATTTAATATCTTCAGTCCAGATCTACAATGTGAATTCTGTATTTTCTGGTTCCAGATTAATCAGATTAAAAACATCACACCTTTGGACCCAGTGACACGGAATGGGCTCTGTCATGTTTTGCCAAAGTGTTAATTGTTGTGCTGAAATACGAAAGTCAGAAGCTCCTGACTTTCTTTCCGACACATATATGAATGTGAAAGAAGGTTAGAAAAAAGTCAGGCTGGCAGCATTTTATAAAGAAGACAACTCAAACATTTATGGTCCCTACAGTTGTGTTCAAGATTTTCATCTTTCTTTGCTATAGGTAGTCCTTGATGTTGCATGGGTGATATAAGCTGGATACCTAGGCATCTTTATTACTATGATCAAGGCAAAAAGCTTAAAAAATAACCAAAAGAGTAGAAACCCCCAAAATTATTTTATTACGTTAAATATTACAATTGTTTAAAAAAAAAAACACTGGACATGACAAAATAATGTGGACGCCATATTACTATATATATATATATATAGAGAGAGAGAGAGAGAAAAAACAGCAGCACATGTACATGAATCTAGGCCATGTGAAAACACAGAAATACATTAAAACCATTCAATTTAGATAATAATCCTCAATAACTATTTTTCAAAAAAAATTTTTTTACTTACAGTAAGGTGAAAAATGAAGGTTCTTAGTGCACAAATTGGCCAATTCATGTAAGCCTATCAACCAGGGCAAAGTGACCTCCCCTGATGGGTCCCTGCTCTACCATACATAAGCCACTTCTGGGCCTCCAGCCTACAATTTTGGACAAACATGTCCATCAGGGGAGGTCTCCTTGCCGTGGTTGATGGGCTTACATGAATTGGCCAATTTGTGCACTAAGGACCTTCAGTTTTCATCTTACTGTAAGTAAAAAAAAAATGTTTTGAAAAAAAATATATTGAGGATTACTATCTAAAATTGAATGGTTTTAATGTTTTTTCTGTGTTTTCACATGGCCTAGATTCATGTACATGTGCTGCTGTATTCCTTTTCTCTATATTGTGCAGTTTTTGCAGCTTGCACGTGTTCACACTAGGAGGTGCTAGTCATTTTTTCCCCTCTATTTAGTTGCTGGATGCAGCTCTACCTGCCCATAAATTGTAGGCTTAGCCCGGTAGTGACATGTTTGTCCAAAATTGCAGGCTGGTGACCCAGAAGTGGCCTAGATTCATGCACATGTATTGCTGTATTCTTTTTCTCTATATTGTGCAGTTTTTACAGCTTGCACGTGTTCACACTAGGAGGTGCTAGTCATTTTTTCCCCTCTATTTAGTTGCTGGATGCAGCTCTACCTGCCCATAAATTGTAGGCTTAGCCCGGTAGTGACATGTTTGTCCAAAATTGCAGGCTGGTGACCCAGAAGTGGCCTAGATTCATGTACATGTATTGCTGTATTCTTTTTCTCTATATTGTGCAGTTTTTACAGCTTGCACGTGTTCACACTAGGAGGTGCTAGTCATTTTTTCCCCTCTATTTAGTTGCTGGATGCAGCTCTACCTGCCCATAAATTGTAGGCTTAGCCCGGTAGTGACATGTTTGTCCAAAATTGCAGGCTGGTGGCCCAGAAGTGGCCTAGATTCATGTACATGTGCTGCTGTATTCTTTTTCTCTATATTGTGCAGTTTTTACAGCTTGCACGTGTTCACACTAGGAGGTGCTGGTCGTTATTTTCTCTCTCTCTCTCTATATATATCTTAAATCACGTAGTGTCCTGTGCCTTATCACGCTAGCTGAATCCAAGAGAACATAATTGTATCAGGGGTTTACTTTCCCCAAATGTAGGTGAGCATTTAAATCCTTAAACATCAGAAAGCAAGATGGCAACACTAAGGCTGGGGTCACACTAACCGACGCAAAATACGGTCAGTATTTTACATGCATAATACGGATGACAGCCCCCTAATTAGTGCTCCGTATGTCATCCGCAATCAAGGTGTGGTCGTGTATTTTGCGCATGTAAGCATCCGTATGTAATCCGTATGGCATCCGTATGGTGAGATTTTCTCGCAGGCTTGCAAAATGGACATATAATGGAGCCCTATGACAGGGTTTCTAACAGAAACCAAAGAATAGATCTAGACACATAGAATGCATGTATGTATATATATATATATATATATATATATGTGTGTGTATTCTATGTGTCTATATCTATTCTTTCGTTTCTTTATTAAACCTGTCAGTGTGAGTTTACTGTATAGCGCACTGAATTGCAGGCTTTGCTAAAAGACACCGGGTGCATATTTCTCGCAAGTCACACGTGTGGTCCGTGTGTAATCTGTATTTTTTGCGCACCCATAGACTTGCATTGGCGTACTACGGCCGTAGTACGCTGACAATCGCAGCATGCTGCGATTGGCACGGAGCCTAGAATACGGATGAGAAATATACGGCTGGTGCGAGTGACCCCATAGAGAATCATTGGTCCGTGTGTAATGCGTGCTTTTAGCGCCTCTCACTCGGCCGTATTCCTCGCCAGTGTGACCCCGGCCTTACTCAGATATAAGCTTGAAAGAAGCGTCCCAAGCGCATGTTTTGTCTCAATACTTCATCACACGCCTCCTGATGAAGTGTTGAGACGAAACATGCATTGGGGTGGTGGGGACACTTCTTTCAAGCTTATAAGTAAGTGTTGTGTTTAAGGATTTAAATGCTCACCTACATATGGGGAAAGTAAACCCCTGATACAATTATGTTCTGCTGGATTCAGCTAGCGTGATAAGGCACAAGAAACTACGTGATTTGACATATACAGTTGTGGCCAAAAGTTTTGACACCCCTGCAATTCTTTCAGATAATACTCAGTTTCTTCCTGAAAATGATTGCAAACACAAATTCTTTGGTATTATTATCTTCATTTAATTTGTCTTAAATGAAAAAACACAAAAGAAAATGAAGCAAAAAGCAAAACATTGATCATTTCACACAAAACTCCAAAAATGGGCCAGACAAAAGTATTGGCACCCTCAGCCTAATACTTGGTTGCACAACCTTTAGCCAAAATAACTGTGACCAACAGCTTCCGGTAACCATCAATGAGTTTCTTACAATGCTCTGCTAGAATTTTAGACCATTCTTCTTTGGCAAACTGCTCCAGGTCCCTGATATTTGAAGGGTGCTTTCTCCAAACTGCCATTTTTAGATCTCTCCACAGGTGTTGTATGGGATTCAGGTCTGAACTCATTGCTGGCCTCCTTAGAAGTCTCCAATGCTTTCTCTCAAACCATTTTCTAGTGCTTTTTGAAGTGTGTTTTGGGTCATTGTCCTGCTGGAAGACCCATGACCTCTGAGGGAGACCCAGCTTTCTCACACTGGGCCCTACATTATGCTGCAAAATTTGTTGGTAGTCTTCAGACTTCATAATGCCATGCACACGGTCAAGCAGTCCAGTGCCAGACGCAGTAAAGCAACCCCAAAACATCAGGTAACCTCCACCATGTTTGACTGTAGGGACCGTGTTCTTTTCTTTGAATGCCTCTTTTTTTCTCCTGTAAACTCTATGTTGATGTCTTTGCACAAAAAGCTCTACTTTTCTCTCATCTGACCAGAGAACATTCTTCCAAAACGTTTTAGGCTTTTTCAGGTAAGTTTTGGCAAACTCCAGCCTGGCTTTTTTATGTCTCAGGGTAAGAAGTGGGGTCTTCCTGGGTCTCCTACCATACAGTCCCTTTTCATTCAGACACCGACGGATAGTACGGGTTGACACTGTTGTACCCTCGGACCTGCAGGCCAGCTTGAACTTGTTTGGATGTTAGTCGAGGTTCTTTATCCAACATCCGCACAATCTTGCACTGAAATCTCTTGTCAATTTTTCTTTTCCGTCCACATCTAAGGAGGTTAGCCACAGTGCCATGGGCTTTAAACTTCTTGATGACACTGCGCACGGTAGACACAGAAACATTCAGGTCTTTGGAGATGGACTTGTAGCCTTGAGATTGCTCATGCTTCCTCACAATTTGGTTTCTCAAGTCCTCAGACAGATCTTTGGTCTTCTTTCTTTTCTCCATGCTCAATGTGGTACACACAAGGACACAGGACAGAGTCAACTTTAATCCATGTCAACTGGCTGCAAGTATGATTTAGTTATTGCCAACACCTTTTAGTTGCCACAGGTAAGTTACAGGTACTGTTAATTACACCAATTAGAGAAGCATCACATGATTTTTCGAACAGTGCCAATACTTTTGTCCACCCTCTTTGTTATGTTTGGAGTGGAATTATATCCAATTTGGCTTTAGGACAATTCTTTTTATGTTTTTTTCATTTAAGACAAATTAAATGAAGATAATAATAACAAAGAATTTGTGTTTGCAATCATTTTCAGTAAGAAACTGAGTATTACCTGACAGAATTGCAGGGGTGTCAATACTTTTGGCCACAACTGTATGTATATATATATATATATATATATATATATATATATATGTGTATATATATATAAATGTTGGCATCCCCATTCTTTTGTCATTTCTAGTGGTATTTTTGCTAAACAATTTTAATATTTAACATAATAAAATGATTTTAAGGGTTTATACTCTTTTGGTTATTTTTGTCTTGATCATATCCTATAAGTTTAAATTACCCATAAAACTTAGTGGGCTTTCTTTGATGTTTAATATCTTTATCTAATATCTTTATCTAATATATAAAGCTCAAAGTGTGTATGTATGTATGTGTGTATGTATGTGTGTGTGTGTGTGTGTGTGTGTGTGTGTGTGTGTGTGTGTGTGTGTGTGTGTGTGTGTGTGTATGTCCGGGATAGGCATCTTCATGGTCGCAGCTACAGCCACAAAATTTGGCACAGTCACACGTCTGGACCCCGAGAGCGTCCTAGGCTATGTTGTGAGGTGAAATTTTAACCCCGCGCATTCCAATTTACCAAACAATTTTGCCCCTGTCTACATACTGGGGAAAAAGTGTGTGCGTGTCAAGACCCGCCCCTCATTATGATGTCATCATAGGTTGCAAGCCCCGCCGCTCATATGATGTCATAATGGTTGACTATGGGATGGAGGATGTGTGATGGGTATATGGGCACTGGACTATGGGATGGGGGATGTGCGATGGGTATATGGGCACTGGACTATGGGATGGAGGATATGCATGACTGGTATATGGGCACGGGACTATGGGATGGCGGATATGTATGATGGGTATATGGGCACGGGACTATGGGATGGAGGATATGTATGATGGGTATATGGGCATGGGACTATGAGATGAAGGATGTGTAATGGGTATATGGGCACTCGAATATGGGATGGCAAATATGTATGATGGGTATATGGGCACGGGCCTATGGGATCGTGGATATGTATGATGGGTATATGGGCATGGGACTATGGGATGGAGGATGAGTGATGGGTATATGGGCATGGGACTATGGGATGGAGGATGTGTGATGGGTATATGGGCACTCGACTATGGGATGGAGGATGTATGATGGGTATATGGGCACGGGACTATGGGATGGCGAATATGTATGATGGGTATATGGGCATGGGACTATGGGATGGAGGATGAGTGATGGGTATATGGGCATGGGACTATGGGATGGAGGATGTATGATGGGTATATGGGCACGGGACTATGGGATGGAGGATATGTATTCTGGGTATATGGGCACGCGACTATGGGATGGAGGATAATTATAATTTGTTATAACTAACCACAGTTAGTTACTATGCCCGGGCAGCGCCGGGCTCTTCAGCTAGTTACTATATATTTGTCATTGTAATGCACTTATGTGCCAATATATGCTATTTTATGTGTTGCTGCACAATGTTATGCATGTTGTGTATCACCTGCTGCTATTTACTAGTATATTCTTATAGCTAGGTATTCTGATGATGCAGAGTATGCGACACATCTAAAAGTTACCACTTTACTACCCTTTATTACACTTTATTACTGAATGGTTAACCCCTTACTAATGCAGTCTATTATAGACATTAGGATTAAGTGGAATTAACATTTTTAAAACCTTACTGATGTTTCTTCATGATACATTGTATTGTATTGTACGTCAAATTAACTGCCTCTTTTACTGCATCCCATTATTTTTTTTGGCCGCAGATGCATGAATTTGCTCTCCACCCACATACCACAAGTATTTTTACCCAGTATTCTCTAATTTATTACATAATTATATATTTTATTTCCTTAGCCTAAATGCATTACCTTACATTTGCCATTGCCATTTTTCTGCCCAAGACTTTAGCATAAAAAAAATCGATCTGTAGTTTTAAAAGAGTGAGCAGTACTACGTGACCGCTTAGCGCTGGAAGGAAAACAGGAAGAGAGATGCAGGCGCCCAGAGTATGATGCAGGGACTGATATGCAGTGATGACGCCAGGAGGGTGAGTATGATGTCTTCTGCTCCCCCATCCCCCCGTCGGCAATGACTCATGTATAAGCAGAGAGAGGCGTTTTCAGCACAAATAAAGTGCTGAAAATCTCGGCTTATACACAAGTATATATGTTAAATACTGTAGAAAATAATTTGCTTAATAGATTTTATTTTTCCTCATCCTTTTCCACCATTGTACACAGTTTATTTTTGGAGAGCAAACGCCATCATTTTTAATCTCTTACTATTTATGTAGTTTAATATTTCTGGATTATTTTTACTTTCTTTTGCAACAAGTTTTTCTGTCTCAATCTTTATTTTTTAGAAAAAGGACACGGTCCCAGAAGAAGCGAGCAGCGAAACAGTGTCCATTGGGTGTGAGGTGGGCACAGCTTTCTCTCATCCCTGATCAATCTTATCCAGAGGTAAATATACCATTGATTGTTTATTGCATGCAATTTTGCTGAAGTTTTGCCAGGGATGTAGTTTTTGATGGACTTGATGGCTGAGGTGGAGTATGTGTTATACAGGATATATATCTTTGTTCACAATAGTACTCTATGCACTTGCACCTTACCCCTTTGATTATCCTGCTTTCGATTTCACTTCCTGCCTTCCCCTCCATTTGAAAATCTTTTTTGCCTTAGAGATGGGTGTTCGTAAAATACTTATTTGTTGCATTTTCTGGTTGGACCTATTAGGTCTAATAACGTCTTTTGCTTTAGTATGCATTAGTATGTACCTCCTTTCAAGTTTGATATATAATATAGTGTAATTATCTGTATTCTTCACCACTGTAATGATTTAACTGCTGTGCTCCCCTCTTCTTTAGAGGCCTTTTTGCCCTTTCTTTTAAAATATATACTTTGTACATGGAGCGCCCGGGGCATTCGTGGCGTGCGTGAGGGAGCAAGCGCGTGGTGCAGGGCCGTGGGGTACTCGGTACCGGGCCCGTCAACTTGAACGGGGGACAGTGTCACGGTGGCGGTGACCCGTTCCATGGCCCTGGGGCGTTCATTAAATAAAAATGATGAAAGGGGAAGAGGAATAGTTGTTGGTGATGTGGTAAAAATGAAGATAAAGTTTATAGATGGCTAAATATGTGATGCCACCTGTGGTATTCTGGTCAGAGGTGACCAGCGCTGCGGTGTTGTTCCTCTGAGACTGTTGATGAGGCGCAGCTGAGGTGAAAATAGCTCTCCAGAGGTAGAGCAATAGTCCCAGGGCAAAGATGTTAGATTAATAGTCAAAATGGCTGTAATGTTGTGGTGCAGAGAAATGAGAGGAGGACACAGAGAGGTGCAGTTTCTTTACCTTTTACTGGTAATTGGTTGCAATCCGGAGTACCACATACAGGTGATGGAATGAGTCCGCCTCGCCTGGAGGCATTCAGGGAATCCACCTTGCAAGGTGGGGATTTTGGACCTTCCTTCTGCGCTTTGTGTGTGGGTCTCCGCTTTTTATAACTATGCTGTGACCCTCAATTGCGTGATGATTTCACTAACCTGTATGGCTATCAGGATGAGCCTATTCCACGGGTACCGTCCTTTTCACCGTCAGCCCCGGGCTCCTTATCTGCTGCCGTGCCCTCAGGTGCTCAATGTCGCACAGAAATTTACAATCTCCTGTACTTTCAGATTCGGCGATCAGGACATACAGCTCCTGACCACCAAGGACTCTGGTGTCCCTTTCTCTCCAATAGTGCTTCGCTCTTGGGGCTGCTATCTGCAGATTTTTAGCTTCCCTAGAGCCTCTCCATCTCTGCCTGTGACCTTTCCCTCTTCACGGATCAGCTCTGCCTATCAAGCTCCTCTCCGAACAGCTCCCTGTCTTGAACTGACTGGATCTTCCAGAAAGATCTTTTTATCTCACGTTTTAACTGTCTTATCATTTTTCGTCACAGCTCACAGCTGCTCTCGTTTCGAAAACAACCCCCTCAGCTCACCTCAAGCTGACTCACCAACCCCCTTTGCTGGCCAGAATTTATAAGGCAGCTCCCTTTTCTGACCTGCAGCAGGAATTCTGATTTAATCTATGTTACCTGGCATAGGGGTCCCCTTCTGCCTCTAAGCATGACTTCACCTCATAGAGGGAGGCAATGTCGCAATGTCACTGTGACAACCGGACTCTGGGGTGTCACATACATATACAGTGTAATCAATAAAATATTAATTTTTTCAATTTTTCTAGTTAGAAAATAATCACTTCATATCTGGCTTATTGCTGTATTGGATTATGGTGTTTAATCAAACTTGAAGTGTACAATAACATATTGTTTTGGGACATGTTGGCGTAACTCAATCTTTGCATTCTTGGTTTGTTTGTTTTTTACACAATCCATTTCTCTGTAATTATTTAATACCTTTTTTCTTACGTTCTTTTACAACTTTTTACTTGTCATTTATTATGCCCCTTATATTTCTAATTACCCTATGGGGTTTTCTCCTGTTTCTAGCTCCTTTATTCCAGTAAGATATACTGTACCTGTGCGTAGGTCATATTCAAGATTTTTATGCATTTCTCCCAGTTACTTTCTGTACTTTCATTTTCAAAGACATTGTCCTAATTCATGGCACTAAGATCCTGTCTCTGCCATTAGAAATTTGCCTTTCTTCTTCCTGTACCCCCTCTACTATACATTTTTTAAAGATAAGTCAAAACCTATAATGTACAGATCACGCTTATCCAAATGACCTCAACCCATACATTTGATATTCTGTTTGTCCTATTGGTTAAAATTAGGTCCGGAGTCCTTCTCAAGGGAAAAAAAACAAAATCTGTGTACAACTATAGCGTTCTGCCATCTCTTAGTGGTGGACCACTCTACCAACAACACCACTATACCCTTCATTTTAAATTATAGGCATGATGTATTTTGTATTGTACTGCATGGTAAATTGGTAGATTTCATTATATTCTATTTTTCAATTTATTTTATAATAGTTCTTGCACTATGTGTACATTGTTATTGTATGTAATGGAATGGATTGTTTTTAACAAATGGATTTGAGATATTTTGGCTGTGAGGACAAATCCATTGGTTAACCAACAGTCTATTGAGTCACAGTTTTAATTTCTCTGAATAATTCTTATAAGAAATAGAGCTATATTTACTCTCACTAGGTTTTAGCGCGCTCTTCCATAGACTCAATTGATATGTTTGACTTGAATCGCAGCTCCTGTGACAACAAGATTTTAATCATGTCTCAATTACAAGCAGATGTTGAAGGTTGTTGTATCAGGAGCCCATCTTGTACATTGTACTAAACCGATTAAACTTGGAGGCGTAGCATTGATGTACTACTTAAATAATTTTTCTGCATGCCATCATTCATCAAAAAAAAGCTTACGAAACAGGAACTCAATGAATCACCTCACACAATGAGTCTGTCTTTTGCTATTTTCATTTAATACATTTTCTTTTGAATAAAAACGTTATTGTCACAGTGAAATATTAAACTAGATTCTACTAACAAATAGGTGCAGACTTGTAATTAAGCCAATAAAAGCTTTTATTGATGGAACTGAGCGCTAAAATCCAATTAAAAAGCTGAGAGCTGAAAGACGAAGTTAGATTTCTTTTGAAAAATTAAAAAGAAATCAAAGCCATGGCTTTTTCATAAGAACGTTATACCTACGGGCTTCAAATTATTCAAGGCAGCAGCATGTTCTCACAGCAAGCCCCAAATCAGAGCTCAAAAATGACTTATTAAAATGACGAGCAGTAAAACATTGAAAGCACCAATTCCTTGAACTCGCATCAGTGAAAGGCATCAAAAATCATTTATTAAAATTCTCTAGAATGCACTCAATAACGAAACAAATATGCAACCAGTAAGGACCCCACAGCGACACAGCTCAGTAATGCCTATATATAATTAGATTTTGAAGGCTACAAGAAAAAAGTTGGAAGAAGTTTGCTCTCATTCTAAATTTGACAAGGTGACTTGTGATTTTTGATCCTTTGTATAAGCTTGTGGACTCCAATGCAAAATCTGGAACAGGACTTCTAACTAATAGACTTTTCATCTGGGTTAGAGACCTTTTGGCCCCACCTAGACTTCAGAATCCAGGTGCAATTGCAACCCCAGCACCTACTATAGTTACTCCTTTGGCTAGAGCTGATGTCTCAGTTTATCTTTAACAATTGTTGACTTAACATTTGTTGACTAAATTCAGTGTATTCATCTAATGAAGCAAACTATCATAGACTACTTATTTAAAAAAAAAGAACTTTCATATGGCACAACACATTCATGTAGAGCTGCACAGTTCTACGGAATCAAGCATGTAGCTGGGGGTCTAGCAGTAGGATAGGTGTTGTGAGCTCTCTTGATCTGACTTTTGAGGCAAGGCTCCCTCTGGGATACTGCTGGTAGTGGTGCTGGTCAACATGATGTTAACCCAACAGCTGCAGAAGATAATTGGAGGAGTGGTGGTAGTGACTGGGACTACATAAGCTAGCAGACTTCTCTCAGTGACTGCCGGTGATAGTCCTTTCTTTGCTTACTGAGGATTTCTGTCTGCTGCCTGATCCTGCATTTTTTTCAGCTAAGTGTCATTTGCTAAACCCTTTGCATCTGTTTTTGCCTTGCTGTCAGGGGTCAGCTTACTCTCCCTGGGGCTGCTGGCTCCTGCCCTGTATTTTTGTATCTTGTGTTTGTTTGCTCAGTCCCCTGCTGTATTAGCCTGTTGCTAGCCGCCAGTTCACACCTGAGTGCTGATATAGTGGGGGCGAGGTTGTTCAAACCTCAGTATTTTTGTACATCAGTCATGTTGGAATTATTAAGGTTTTTGTGTGATTGCAGACAGTGCCTTTTCTGTCCTGTCCTATCTAGTCAGTGTGGGCCCCATCATTTGCTCAATCTATTTTCTGTCTGTGCTTGTGCTTCATCTTGTCTCACCAACAATATATGTTTGAGGGCTGTCTATTCCTTTGGGGATCTGCTCCGGGGCAGTTTAGATTTCACCTCTCTGTCTTTAGGCTTAGTTAGTCCTCCAGCTGTGACGAAGTGTCTAGGGCAACGTAGGAACGCTCCACGGCTACTGCTAGTTGTGTTGTTAAGTTCAGGGGTCTGCAATGAGCTGAGCGACCAACCTCTCTGGTGTTCTGGTGGCATAGCCTATTGCGCTCTCCTCCTCGGTGACCCATTCATAACAGATAGGGATTTAATGGTTACTCTAATATGGGTGAAAGCCTATCATCAGCTCTGCCCAGGGGTAGAGGGAAGTGAAGAGAATCATAACATATATAAAGCATGCCAAACTTGGATGTGTGAGATTGGAGCAGACGAAGGAAAAAATATGTGTGCAGTCTTTATACACTTTCATTGTTTCTATGTTTTCACTGGTTAAATTGTGTCTTATAAAATTCGCCTTAATTAGAATTTCAAATGCGAAATTCCAATGGACGAAGACTAAGCTGCATTGTGACAACCTCTGTATACCCCAGTCTTATATATGTATATACAGTGGCATGTAAACGTTTGGGCACCTCTGATCAAAGCTACTGTTATTCAATCAATCAATCAATCAAATTTATTATCGCCAAGTACATATTACATATATACAAGGAATTCTTTGTGGCAAAGAGGCAACATAATATATAACAACAGATACAACAAGTAACATCTAACAAGACAGATACAGTATATAGTCTACACATGACGATTTAATTGTTGAACAGAGAGTGGATAGAAGCTGTTCATATGGCGGTTGGTACTGCATTTGGGGACTCTGAAGCGACGTCCTGAAGGGAGTAGTTGGAATGAGGAGTGTCCCGGGTGAGAGGGATCGGATGAAATTTTCAATGCGTGGGATCGAATACTCTTATCATAAAGATCCTGGATTTTAGGCAGGGGGGAGCCTATAATTCTCTCTGCTGTTCTGAAAGTCCTTTGTAAGCGGAGTTTGTCATGCGCAGTGGCTCCCCCATACCAGACTATCAGAGAGGAACAAATCACAGATCTGATGACAGCATTAAAGAATAAGATCAGCAGATTCTTAGACAAACCATATCTTTTCAGCTGACGCAGGAAGAACATCCTCTGTTGTGCTTTTCTTATAACAGCATCCACGTTTTTCCCCCATTTAAGATCATGAGAGATGATAACACCAAGGAATTTGGTCTCTGTGACCCTAAGAACCACTTCGTCATGGATGTAGATTGGAAGTATCTCATGTTGATCTTTCCTAAAATCCACAACCATCTCAGCAGTTTTTTTAGTGTTGAGTACAAGATTATTGGCTTTACACCAGTCACATATTCTTTCCACCTCACTCCGATACAAGTCTTCAGCATTTCCCCTGATGAGACCAATCAGTGTCATATCATCGGCAAATTTCAAGATTTTTACTGAGTCTGCTGAAGAGATGCAATCATTCGTATAGAGAGAAAACAGTAACGGGGACAAAACACACCCCTGAGGTGCCCCGATGTTTGTGACCAAGGTGTCCGAAGTGAATGGTCCAACTTTTACACTCTGTATCCTGGCTGTCAGGAAGTTATAAATCCACAAGCATAAGTTGAGAGGGACTCCAAGAGCTACCATTTTCTTATGAAGTAAATTCTGATCAATGGTATTGAACGCTGAGGTAAAGTCCATGAAAAGAATCCGGACATATGAGTGCCGTTCATCTGTATGATCCAAAATGTACTTCAGTGCCAGATTGACAGTGTCGTTTGCCGAACGATTCTCCTTATAGGCAAACTGAAGTGGGTCCCATAGCTTCTGCGTGAATTTTATCAGGTGGGACATCATAATTCTTTGAAGACTTTCATAGCTACAGATGTGAGTGCTACTGGTCTATAGTCGTTCAACTCAGAGGATCCCACTTTCTTGGGGACAGGGATAATTGTGGAATTTTTCCAACACTGAGGTACAACGCACTCTTTCAGTGACACATTGTATATATTTGTCAGTATAGGGGCAAGCTGGGTAGCACATACTTTCAGACACATTGGAGATACACCATCAGGGCCAGGTGCCTTTTTGACCTTAAGTCCCTTTAGGATGCGTATCACCTCTGCCTCGGAGATCACTACTTGGGTGTTGCACAATGAATGATCTTTATATGAACAGACTGAGGAGCTTAGAGATGAATAGCCACTGTGTGTAGAGCTTGCCTCAAATCTGCAGTAGAATTCATTTAACTCTGCTGCCAGACTTCTGCTGGGGTTCACTATAGTGGGGTGGCATTTATAATTGGTGACCTCTCTTAATCCTCTCCATGCAGATCTAGTATCTTTTGATGAGAACCTTTCCTCCAGAATCTTTGCATACTCGTGTTTGGCTAACTTGATCTCTTTAGATAGCGAGTTCCTAAGTTTCTTGAATTCAGTAATATCGCCTGCTTTATAAGCCTCCTCTTTTCTCTTACGGATCAACCTGACTTTATTTGTAAACCACGGCTTGTTGTTTCCCCGAAAGTGGACAGATTTGGATGGAATAAACGTGTCTTCACAAAAACGGATATATGAGGACACTGCATCAACCCATTCATCCAGACCCGAGCATGTTTCCTGGAATACCTCCCAGTCCGTGCATTCAAAGCATGCTTGCAGTTGCAATTTTGCCTCCTCAGACCATGTCTTCTTTGTATAAACTGTAGGTTTGGATGTTTTCAACCTTTGCCTGTAGGCTGGAATTAAATGAATTAGACAATGATCTGAAAAGCCCACTGCTGCTCTCCTCACTGCCCTGTAGGCCCCTTTTAAGACAGTATAGCAGTGATCAAGCGTATTGTTCTCTCTTGTGAAGCAGTTTATATGTTGAGTAAATTTGGGGAGATCCAGGTTGAGTTTTCCTTTGTTAAAGTCCCCCATTACGATCACAAATGCTTCAGGAGATCCTTTCTCCCATTCTGATATTTTGCAAGCTAATTCACCAATAGCAGCTTTAACAGATGCTTGAGGGGGAATATATACTGCAACCAGAACCATAGATGAAAACTCTCTTGGAGCGTAAAATGGTCTACAATTGAGTGCAAGGTACTCTAGATCTGGAGAGCAACCTTTTCCCAGTATGTTAACATCACAGCACCAGCTAGTGTTGATGTAGAGACATACCCCACCCCCCCTTTGTTTACCTGAAGCTACACAATCACGGTCAGCTCTGTAGATAAGAAAACCAGGTAGATCCAGACTACAATCAGGGATGGTGTCATTCAACCAGGTCTCAGTAAAACAAAGAGCAGCTGAATTGGCCATATCAGATCTCATGTTACAAAGTAAGTTCAGTTCCTCCATTTTGTTAGATAAGGAACGGACATTAGCCAAGTGGAGTGAAGGAAGAGCTGTTCTGAACCCTCTCCTCCGAAGGCGTGCCAGGACTCCTCCTCTCCTACCTCTCTTGCAGTACACCTCCACAGGTTTCACAGAAGTAATGGATTTTATGTACTCAATTGTTGAATTGTGTAGCAGTTAAGCAAGTTAAAAAGGAAATGATCTCTAAAGTTAAAGATTACACATTTCCTTTGTATTTTAGGCAAACAATATGTCATTTTTCACATTTTAAAATTACAAAAAGGAAAATGTGCTAATGCAAAAGTTTGGGCACCGTTAGAGATTTGTGTGCTGAGATCACTTTGACCAAGGTTTCACACCTCAATTACCCTGTTAGGGTTATTAATAATAATAATAATAATAATAATAATAATCTTTATTTTTATATAGCTCTGACATATTCCACAGCGCTTTACAGTTTGCACAAATTATCATCACTGTCCCCAATAGGGCTCACAGTTAGAGTTGAGTGAAACGGGTCGAAAAAATTCAAAAGTCGCCGACTTTTGGCAAAGTCGGGTTTCATGAAACGAAACCCGACCCTAGGATGAGGTCGGCCACGAGGTCGGCGACTTACGCGCCAAAGTCGCGTTTCAAAAGTTTGTTTTGCGCTCTTTTTCAGCCAATCAGGATCCACGGACACTGTGGGCAATGTGATGACATAGGCACGGGTCACCACCATCTTTCAGAAGGACATGCAAGTGATTGGCTTGCTTTGGTGGGCATCACAGGGGGTATAAAAGGGCGTGCACGCCGACCGCCATCTTACTTCTGCCGATCTCAGTATAGGGAGAGGTTGCTGCTGATTCTGTAGGGAGAGCGTTAGGCAGGGAAGAAGACCAAAAAACTGCTTCTGCTGCTAGCGATTTGGCCTGCACAACACACCAGTCACTGTGTGTGCAGTGCAAGGGGAGGCTATATAGTGGTGTATCAGTGGTGTTGGTTGTTGGGCTGCCTTCTAAGGCTTCCTGACAGGCTGGCATTGCTGTTTACCCACTGCTCCGCAAACTGCTTTTTTAAAAGCAATCCAATCTCCCTTATCCTCTAGTCACTTTGGTCACAGCTGTGCCATCGAGCCTGTCACATAGCGCTCAGATATTCATTGGGCCTCAAACTGCTTTTTTAAAAGCAATCCCAATTTTTTTTTTTGTCCTGCTGAGAAGAAAAAAAAACTGCTTCTGCTGCTGATAGCAATTTGGCCTGCACAACACACCAGTCACTGTGTGTGCAGTGCAAGGGGAGGCTATATTGTGGTGTATCAGTGGTGTTGGTTGTTGGGCTGCCTTTTAAGGCTTCCTGACAGGCTGGCATTGCTGTTTACCCACTGCTCCGCAAACTGGTTTTTTTAAAAGCAATCCAATCTCCCTTATCCTCTAGTCACTTAGGTCACAGCTGTGCCATCGAGCCTGTCACATAGCGCTCAGATATCAGTGGGCCTCACACAATCCAAAAGTGTCCAGTGTCCAAAAGTGTGTGCAGAGATTCAAAATCTCACTTATCCTCTAGTCACTTAGGTCACAGCTGTGCCATCGAGCCTGTCACATAGCGCTCAGATATCAGTGGGCCTCACACAATCCAAAAGTGTCCAGTGTCCAAAAGTGTGTGCAGAGATTCAAAATCTCACTTATCCTCTAGTCACTTAGGTCACAGCTGTGCCATCGAGCCTGTCACATAGCGCTCAGATATTCATTGGGCCTCACACAATCCAAAAGTGTCCAGTGTCCAAAAGTGTGTGCAGAGATTCAAAATCTCACTTATCCTCTAGTCACTTAGGTCACAGCTGTGCCATCGAGCCTGTCACATAGCGCTCAGATATTCATTGGGCCTCACACAATCCAAAAGTGTCCAGTGTCCAAAAGTGTGTGCAGAGATTCAAAATCTCACTTATCCTCTAGTGACTTAGGTCACAGCTGTGCCATCGAGCCTGTCACATAGCGCTCAGATATTCATTGGGCCTCACACAATCCAAAAGTGTCCAGTGTCCAAAAGTGTGTGCAGAGATTCAAAATCTCACTTATCCTCTAGTCACTTAGGTCACAGCTGTGCCATCGAGCCTGTCACATAGCGCTCAGATATTCATTGGGCCTCACACAATCCAAAAGTGTCCAGTGTCCAAAAGTGTGTGCAGAGATTCAAAATCTCACTTATCCTCTAGTCACTTAGGTCACAGCTGTGCCATCGAGCCTGTCACATAGCGCTCAGATATTCATTGGGCCTCACACAATCCAAAAGTGTCCAGTGTCCAAAAGTGTGTGCAGAGATTCAAAATCTCACTTATCCTCTAGTCACTTAGGTCACAGCTGTGCCATCGAGCCTGTCACATAGCGCCCAGATATTCATTGGGCCTCACACAATCCAAAAGTGTCCAGTGTCCAAAAGTGTGTGCAGAGATTCAAAATCTCACTTATCCTCTAGTCACTTAGGTCACAGCTGTGCCATCGAGCCTGTCACATAGCGCCCAGATATTCATTGGGCCTCACACAATCCAAAAGTGTCCAGTGTCCAAAAGTGTGTGCAGAGATTCAAAATCTCACTTATCCTCTAGGCACTTAGGTCACAGCTGTGCCATCGAGCCTGTCACATAGCGCTCAGATATTCATTGGGCCTCACACAATCCAAAAGTGTCCAGTGTCCAAAAGTGTGTGCAGAGATTCAAAATCTCACTTATCCTCTAGTCACTTAGGTCACAGCTGTGCCATCGAGCCTGTCACATAGCGCTCAGATATTCATTGGGCCTCACACAATCCAAAAGTGTCCAGTGTCCAAAAGTGTGTGCAGAGATTCAAAATCTCACTTATCCTCTAGTCACTTAGGTCACAGCTGTGCCATCGAGCCTGTCACATAGCGCTCAGATATTCATTGGGCCTCACACAATCCAAAAGTGTCCAGTGTCCAAAAGTGTGTGCAGAGGTTCAAAATCTCACTTATCCTCTAGTCACTTAGGTCACAGCTGTGCCATCGAGCCTGTCACATAGCGCCCAGATATTCATTGGGCCTCACACAATCCAAAAGTGTCCAGTGTCCAAAAGTGTGTGCAGAGATTCAAAATCTCACTTATCCTCTAGTCACTTAGGTCACAGCTGTGCCATCGAGCCTGTCACATGGCGCTCAGATATTCATTGGGCCTCACACAATCCAAAAGTGTCCAGTGTCCAAAAGTGTGTGCAGAGATTCAAAATCTCACTTATCCTCTAGTCACTTAGGTCACAGCTGTGCCATCGAGCCTGTCACATAGCGCTCAGATATTCATTGGGCCTCACACAATCCAAAAGTGTCCAGTGTCCAAAAGTGTGTGCAGAGATTCAAAATCTCACTTATCCTCTAGTCACTTAGGTCACAGCTGTGCCATCGAGCCTGTCACACAGCGCTCAGATATTCATTGGGTCTCACACAATCCAAAAGTGTCCAGTGTCCAAAAGTGTGTGCATAGATTCAAAATCTCCCCTGTCCTATAGACACCTTGTACCTTGTTTTACATACTATATAGTTTGTTGGATTTTGTCTACATTTCTACCAAAAATGAGGAAGGCTGGTGGAAGAGGCTGTGGAATTGGGCGGGGGTTGGCAGCTGGTAATGATGGTGTTGGTGGTGGATCTGATGGTAGTGGCAAGAGCAAAATAGGACCGAATGCAGGAGGTGTTGAGCCTGCGTCATCGTCTGGCTACATAAGGCCTCGAACGCTTAGTTTTCTAGGAGTTGGCAAACCGCTTTTAAAGCCAGAGCATCAGGAAAAAGTTTTGTCTTACATTGCTGACTCAGCCTCCAGCTCTATCGCCTCCTCTTCTTCAGTTGTAAAAAGTAAAAGCACTGATTCGTCATTGGAGGCTCATGTTCATGAACCACACCTTTCCTTGTGTCCTTCACCACAACCAAGATTGAAGGATGACGCAGGCCATACTACTGATTACTCCATGGAGCTGTTTTCACATACCATGCCTGGATTATCAAGTGAAATGGTGAATTACCCAGGCCAAGATGAATCTGACATGGAGTGCACTGATGCACAGCCGCTGATGGATGATTCTGCTGGTACATTCACTCAGAGCACTACATTGTCCTCGCAGTGTACAGAGCCAGATTCTGACCCTGATGAGACTCAGGTGCCCCTTCCCGCACACTATACAACCATACACGGTGACACAGAGGAAGGTGCACATGACGTAGAAGAGGAGGTGATGGATGACCCAGTTGTTGACCCAGATTGGCATCCATTGGGGGAAGAGGGTGCTGCTTCCAATAGCTCAGATGAGGAGCATCCACAGCACACATCGACATCGCAACAGCTGTTATCTGGCAGGCCCGGAGCACTCCAAAGACAGGTTCCAAATATCAAAAGAGTTGCTGGACAGCTTGTCCAGAGGGTCAAAAGATCACAGCGTGCTAGGCCGCAAAATGTCTGCCAAAGTAGGAAGAGTGCAGTGTGGCACTTTTTTGAACAAAATCCTCATGATCAGGCCAAGGTTATCTGTAAGAAGTGTGCAAAGACCTTTAGCCGAGGGAAAAATCTGAAAAATTTGAATACCAGTTGCATGCTTAGACATTTAACCAGCATGCACTTGCAAGCGTGGACACAACACCAAACCTCAAGTGCCACATGTGCAACTGATCACAACGAAGGTAGTCAGCAACGCTACATTGTTTCCCCCACTGTAAGCCCACCGGTTAGCACAGCAGCAAATGTTGAGGTGTCGTTGCAATGCCACAGCAGTCAGGGAATCCCACTGTTATATCAACGAAAGACTGATTCTAGGCCATTAGAAAGAACACCAACTCCATCACCATCATCAACCCTCTCTCAGTCCACCCTGTCCACCGCTACTTCCACCATATGCAGCTCTCAAGTCCAGCTCACCCTCCCAGACACTATGAGTAGGTCAAGAAAGTACTCAGTCTCTCATCCGCGTACACTGGGTTTGAACGCCCACATTGCCAAACTAATCTCGTTTGAGATGATGCCCTTTCGGTTGGTGGAAAGCACAGCTTTCCACGAACTCATGGCCTATGCAGTACCACGCTATGACCTACCCAGTCGCCACTTCTTCTCTCGCAAAGCCATCCCAGCCCTCCACCATCATGTGAAAGACCGCATTGTCCATGCACTCAAGCAGTCAGTGAGCGGAAAGGTGCACCTCACAACTGATGCATGGTCCAGTCGGCATGGCCAGGGCCGTTACGTGTCCATCACTGCGCACTGGGTTAATGTGGTGGATGCAGGGTCCACAGGGGAGAGCGGTGGTGGGACAGTGCTGCCTAGCCCACGGTATAGGAAACAGTTGGCTGTAGGCGTTCCACACTCCTCCTCCTCCTCCTCCAGAAGCGAAAGCTCGTCCACAGAGCGCAGTCGTACGAGCACTCCATCTGCAGCTGCCACTGATGCACACGATGTGTCCCCCTATCGAGCAGCTAGTGGAAAGCGTCAGCAGGCTGTGGTGTTGCAGATGATGTGTTTGGGCGACAGACATACCGCCGAGGTGCTGGCCGAGTACTTGAAGCGACAAACTGAGTCATGGCTGGGCAGTGTACATCTTGAGGCAGGCAAGGTAGTTAGTGATAACGGCCGTAATTTTGTGGCAGCCATAGCCCTTTCAAAACTCAGCCACATACCTTGCTTGGCTCACACCTTGAACCTGGTGGTGCAGTGCTTCCTCAAAAATTATCCGGAGTTAACAGCCCTGCTCCAGAAGGTGCGAAGACTGTGCGCGCACATCCGCCGGTCGCCTGTACACTCCGTTCGTATGCAGAAGCTGCAGCGATTGCTCCACCTTCCCAACCACCGCCTCATTATTGACATTGCAACAAGGTGGAACTCCACCCTGCACATGGTGGAGCGGCTGTGCGAGCAGAGGCAGGCCATAATGCATTTGTGGGAGGATACACGGCCAGGCACTTTGAGAGCAGACATGGAGTTGACAGGTGTGCAGTGGTCGAAGCTGAAAGACCTCTGTAAAGTCCTTCAGTGTTTTGAGGAATGCACACGGCTGGTAAGCGCAGACGACGCCATCCTAAGCATGAGCATCCCACTTATGCGTCTGCTCATGCAAACTTTGACGCACCTTAAGGAGCAGGCGTCTGCAGCCAATGTTGATGAGGAGGAAGAGGAGGGAATCCTTGATGACATTCAGCCATTGTCTGCTCAGGGACCTCTCCTGGACGAGGTGGAGGAAGAAGAGGAGGAGGAGGATGATGATGGGGATGATTACTTAGGGGAGGAGGATGCATCTCGTGGGGCAAGTGAAAATGTTGGCGTGGCAAGGTCTGGTACAGGGTTTGTGCGTGACTGGAGGGATGTGGATTTGCCAGAAAGTGCTCCTCCAACCAGCACTCGCAGTGCATCATTGACACCGGGAACATTGGCCCACATGTCAGATTATGCCTTGCGGATCCTAAAAAGGGACCCCCGCATTGCCAAAATGATGAACGATGACGACTACTGGTTGGCCAGCATCCTGGATCCACGCTATAAAGGCAAATTACAAAACATCATGCCACAGGAGAACCTTGACCTAATATTGGCTAATAAACAAGCAACTCTGGTAAATCGGTTGCTTGAGGCATTCCCAGCACGCAGCAGCGGTGATGGTTCTCACACGAGCCGTACGGGCCGGGGGCAGCTTGGCAGAGGTGTTCGTGGTGCACACAGCAGAAGTGGCGTTGGAGACAGGGGTTTCATGACAATGTTGTGGACTGATTTTTCAAATATCGCTCACACAACTGGTAATACTGCATCGATGGAAAGTGACAGGAGACAGCAGTTGTCAACCATGGTTACAAACTACTTTTCCTCCCATATCGATGTTCTCCCACACAGGTCATTTCCCCTTGTGCTATCGGAAAGAGTCTTCAGTGCAGCTGGATCAATCCTGACAGAAAAAAGGACCCGTCTGTCAACCCAAAATGTGGATGATCTAACCTTCATTAAAATGAACCATGCATGGGTTTCCAAGGATTTTGTACCACCTTCCCCTGATGACACATAGGGTGACAGAAAAATGGCTTGCTTTGGTCCACCTCTTCCTGGGACTTGACCTATTTCGCCTTTTGCATCAGCTGAATGTCCAACATCAACATATGCCACTTTCTAAAACTCCCTAACTGTGCTGCCTCCCCCCCATGGCCGGGGTCACCACCTAGCGCACGACACCGTGCGAGTGCCGTTGCCCTGGACAGGTGGGTAGGCCGACTCTTGGGCGCGGGCACTGGCACAGGGTCCCTCATAGTGCAATCAAGTGTCTCTGATGGTGGTGGTGCACACCCGCCGTCAGACACACCGCTGTACTATGAGGGGCCCAGTGCCAGTTCCGACGCCCACGAGTGGGCCCCCCTTGCTTGGGCAGGGCCCCAGCATTTGCAATCTTTACCTCTCCCTGCTCCTCCGCTGTGTAATCTGGGCCGTCAAATCCATACTGTGCCTGACACCGTCTGAGCCTGCCTCCTGAGACATATATTTTGAATGTGTACGCTATCCATACATGTTATCCGGGGATACGGTACCCTTTCTAACCTTTGTGCAATCACGTACAATCCATACTGTGCCTAACACCGTCTGAGCCTGCCTCCTGAGACATATATTTTGAATGTGTACGCTATCCATACATGTTATCCGGGGATACGGTACCCTTTCTAACCTTTGTGCAATCACGTGCAATCCATACTGGGCCTAACACCATCTGAGCCTGCCTCCTGAGACATATATTTTGAATGTGTACGCTATCCATACATGTTATCCGGGGATACGGTACCCTTTCTAACCTTTGTGCAATCACGTGCAATCCATACTGGGCCTAACACCGTCTGAGCCTGCCTCCTGAGACATATATTTTGAATGTGTACGCTATCCATACATGTTATCCGGGGATACGGTACCCTTTCTAACCTTTGTGCAATCACATGCAATCCATACTGGGCCTAACACCATCTGAGCCTGCCTCCTGAGACATATATTTTGAATGTGTACGCTATCCATACATGTTATCCGGGGATACGGTACCCTTTCTAACCTTTGTGCAATCACGTGCAATCCATACTGGGCCTAACACCGTCTGAGCCTGCCTCCTGAGACATATATTTTGAATGTGTACGCTATCCATACATGTTATCCGGGGATACGGTACCCTTTCTAACCTTTGTGCAATCCATACTGGGCCTAACACCGTCTGAGCCTGCCTCCTGAGACATATATTTTGAATGTGTACACTATCCATACATGTTATCCGGCGATACGGTATCCTTTCTAACCTTTGTGCAATCACGTGCAATCCATACTGGGCCTAACACCGTCTGAGCCTGCCTCCAGAGACATATATTTTGAATGTGTACGCTATCCATACATGTTATCCGGGGATACGGTACCCTTTCTAACCTTTGTGCAATCACGTGCAATGCATACTGGGCCTAACACCGTCTGAGCCTGCCTCCTGAGACATATATTTTGAATGTGTACGCTATCCATACATGTTATCTGGGGATACGGTACCCTTTCTAACCTTTGTGCAATCACGTGTAATCCATACTGGGCGTGAGAACGGCTGGCGAGCTGTTAAGCAAGCTACAGCACCTGTGGTTTGCACACGTAAGTTTTTCATTTTTTCAGGAATGACGGTTAGGCCTAATTCCGGAACTGCAGTTGACCTGCACTTACTGGGAAATCATTGTTCGCGGGTAATAATTGTAATCAGTGATCCCCATCACTAACGTTGTTCAGCGGGTTATCTGCACCTGTAAGCGACAAACGCTGGCCTTTTCAGTGTAGCGCACATGCAGCCATGGACATGTAAGGGCATGACACACCAGTTATTGGCCAATCTCATGTTCCAGAGCCTCACGTGTCCCTCTAGTAAGCCGGACTCGGACCGCGGGGCATGACGGAGTCTCGTTCGTTAACGGAATTAAGCTTGCAATGTGTGCATCTGTTCTGTAGCTGGCATGGTTGAGGTTTCCCAGGTGGAGTCGAATTTAACCGTAGGCTCCACTCCTGGTGGTGCCCTTCTGGACATTCCTTTAAGGTTCAGCTTTGCAACCATACTGCCCACGTAAAACAAACACTTTGCCTTCATGAACGCTGTTTGGAGGGTCATGACTCGTGGGAATAACGCCGCCCAATCAGTTAACCTGCTAGAGAGATCCTTCGTTGCTCCCAAGCATGACATCACACTCCCTAGGAGGAAGGTAATGCCACTGTGGCGACCGTACTCCTGGGGGCGACACAAGTGCACTGATGCCCAGCCACTGCTCGATGAATCTGCTGGTACATTGACCCAGACCACTACATTCCCCTCGCACGCTACACGGCCTGAATCTGACCCTGATGAAACTCAGGTTACCCTTCCCATATACAGTTCCATCTTACACGGTGACAAAGAGGAAGCTACAGATGAAAGTGCAGGTTCGGCCCACCCGCCATCAGACACACCACCGTACTATCAGGGGCCCTGTGCCAGTGCCATCGCCAACGAGTGGGCCCCCCCTGCTTGCTCAGGATCACAGCACTTGCAAGGTTGAAATACTGTGCAGTGAGATGGAAGATGGGGACCACGAGGAGTCCAGACTAGTACAGGGATTCCCTAGCGAGGAGACTTATTTGATTGTTTTCAATGTTGGGACAGCAATTTTTGGGGAGCACGTTACTCTGGAGAATGATAGATGGGGCCCACCATACACTGGAACATTCCAAAGGTGGACATCAGACACTGGAGCAGCATTTACAGGGCCCATTATACACTAGAGCATTAGAAATGGGGCCCATTATGTTTGGAGCATTATTTGGGCCCATAAGACAGTGGAGCTTCATCCATGGGGACCAACATATACTGTAGCATTATGTGGAGCTCATCATATACTGTTTCAAACATTATATGGGACCAATGATTCTGTATGGAGAAATAGCCTCGTCATGAGATGTAAAAAGTGAAGTATTTTTCATTGTACTATACCGCTATTTCTCTGCCGTATCGGAGCATGATCATTGATGAGTTGTGGTATGTGTTAAAGGGGCGCTCTTTCGCCCAGGGCACATGAAAACCTGCAGCCAGCCCTCCCCCCCCACAACTTTAGCCAAATAACCCCCATTTTTCAGTGCGTAACTTGTATTATGAAGTTAATTAAGGTTGACAAGCTTAAGTAAGAAGAATTGATGCTTTTGGCATTCAAATGGGCACTGTAGGTGTGTTTCCTGTCCTCCTCTCACTGCCGACTTTTATTCCCCATTGACTTACATTGGGTTTCGTGTTTCGGGACTACCCCGACTTTTCCCTATAATCGGACGATCTTGCTCGACCCGACTTTTGGAAAAGTCGGGTTTCACGAAACGAAACGCGACCCTAAAAAACCAAAAGTCGCTCAACTCTACTCACAGTCTAAATTCCTTATCAGTATGTCTTTGGAATCTGGGAGGAAACCGGAGAAAACCCACGCAAACACAGGGAGAACATACAAACTCCTTGCAGTTATTGTCCTTGGTGGGATTTGAACCCAGGGCTCCAGCACTGCAAGGCTGCTGTGCTAAGCACCAGGGTTATGGCTTATTCACTATGATCGCTAGAAAAGGCCAAGTGATGCAAATTTCCAAGCTTTATAAAAACCCAGCCTCTTCTTACACTGTGCCAAAAAATAACAGCCATGGGCTCCTCTAAGCAACTGTCCAGGCATAGCCGTGCAGCCACAGGATCAAGTGTGAGAGGTGCGAGTGTGCACCCGATGGGATCCCCGGAGCGGCCGCTGCACCAGAAGCAGTGATGTCGGGCACGAAGTCCCTGCCCCGGGTGAGCATGGCGTACCGGTACCCCCCCTTTATGCCTCCTTTTTTCAAGGCTGGAAAGAAACTTACATAAAATCTGGGGTGCGTGGATATTCTCCCGGGGCTCCCAAGACCTCTCTTCAGAGATGAAGCCGTTCCAATCAAATAAGAAGAGAGTCCTCCCTCTTACCTTCTTCATGGCCAGGATATCATTCACCTCAAATTCATCCCCCATGCCAACAGGCTGGGGTGTGTTGCCCGGAGAAGGATGAAACCGATTGAGTACCACGGGCTTGAGGAGGGACACATGGAAGGAATTGGGAATGCGGAACAAGGTGGGTAACTTCAATTTGTTCACCACATCATTAAATAATGCACAAGAGGACCTCAAAAGGACCAATGTATCGAGGACCAAGTATATATGACGGTAGCTTGAGGCGAAAATATATTTGGCAGAAAGCCATACTTCATCACCAGGGAGATAAGGCGGAGAGTCCAGGAGCCTCTTATCGGCATTTAATTTCATCCTGTCTTGTGGTTACCCTGGAGCATTCCACAGACAGAGAGTCGACCGCAGGCACTCCCGAGACAGGAAATACCGGTAAAGGCACACTTGGATGCTGTCTGAAAACAATGAAAAAGGGAGACTTGGATGAAGATTAGCTGGTGTGGTTATTGTATGCAAACTCAGCCCAAGGAACTAAACTGACCCAGTCGTTCTGATGAGCATTTGAAAAGTGACAGAGATAAGATGTAAGAATTTGATTTGTTTGTTCCACCTGCCCATTGGTTTGAGGGTGATAGGCAGAAGAAAAGTCCAGTGTCACTTTTGTGAGACCGCAAAGAGCTCTCCAGAACCAGGAGGTGAATTGGACCCCTTTGTCCGACATGATGTGCAGAGGGAAGCCATGAATTCTGAAGATGTGGGTGATGAAAATCTTCGCCAATTCAGGAGCAGAAGGTAGAATGGGGAGAGGAACAAAATGGGCCATTTTTGAGAATTGATCTACAACCACCAGGACCACAGTACAACCAGAGGAGCGAGGCAAATCAGTAATAAAATCCATGGCTATGTTCTGCCAAGGAGTCGAAGGTACAGGGAGAGGGAGCAGAAAACCGGAGGGTGGTTGTCTGGGTACTTTGTTCTGGGCACAGGATGGACAAGAGACCACAAAGTCTTTGACATTCTGGAAAAGAGATGGCCACCAATAGTAGTGGGAAATCAGGGAAAGAGTCTTCTTGGCACCAACGTGGATGGCAATCTTGGATGAATGTCTCCAGCTTAACACTCGTTTTCGGCTGTTCTCAGCCACGAAGGTTCTTCCCGTAGGTAACACGGTCAACTTGACAGGAGCCATGGTAATTATCTTGGACTGGTCGATGATATGAGAAGGTTCCTCTTCAGTAGCAGTCGATTGGAAAGATCTTGATAACGCATCAGCTTTAACGTTTTTATCGCCAGGCCGAAAATGGAGTTCAAAGTCGAAATAGGCGAAGAACAAAGACCACCTGGCTTGCCGGGGACTGAGCCTTTGTGCAGACTGGATTTTTGCCAGGTTCTTATGGTCCGTGAGGATCTTGAATGGATGTATGGCACATTCTAGTAAGCATCTCCATTCCTCGAGGGCCAACTTAATTGCCAATTGCTCTTTGTCGCCAATGGAGTAATTTCGCTCAGTCGGGGAGAATACTTTAGAAAAGAAGCCACAGGTGACAAGGAATCCTGAGGAAGACTTCGCCGGCCCCAGTAGAGGATGTGTCCACCTCGAGAGTGAAAGGTTTACTAACCTCAGGACGATGAAGCACAGTAGCAGTAGCGGCTTGCTTCAAGGATTGGAAGGCGTCCTCTGCCTCAGGGACCAAGCATTTGGGTTAGTTCTGTTGCAGATAAGGGATGAGATAGGGCGAACCAACGAGGAGAAATGGGGAATGAACTGCCGATAGTAATTCTCAAAGCCAAGGAAGCGTTGGATTGCCTTCACCCCAAGGGACCGTGGCCAACTGAGAACGGCGGACTCTTTCGCCGGATCCATGAGTAGACCAGAGTCCAAGATAATGTACCCCAAAAATGGCAAGGAAGTCTGTTCGAAGATGCATTTCTCGATCTTGGCATTATGGCAGTTCTCCCTCAAGCGCAAGAGTACTTGGCGCACAATCTTTCTGTGGGAGGACAGATCTGGAGAAAAAACGAGGATGTCATCCAGGTAGACTACCACGCAGGAGTACAGCAAATCCCAGAAGACGTCATTCACGATCTCCTGGAATACCGCTGGGGCGTTGCAGAGGCCGAAGGGCATGACCAAGTACTCATAGTATAATAGTGGAATGGTGTGCACTCTGGTCTCTCAAGGGACAAGGTGCTGGTAAATTGGACCGCAAAGGTCCCAAATACAAATAGAAGATATAATTCACCGCACTCTCTAGTTTGATACTTTGCACAAAATTGTAAAGTTATTTAAAGACATCCAGTCCAAAAGAAACATGCCATAACAGAAAAAAAATATATATATATATACAGCTTAGACACCCAACGATTCGATCCTCCCAGATCTTAATCATGGGGTACTACAAAATAAAAGAAAACTATATAAGACATATATACAAAATATGGACTGAAGATACAAAAGCAGAAAAGTGGAAAAAATATATAAAGACATCATTCAATAATAAATCCAGGTATATACAGTAAGTATCAGGAAATGCAACATCTTCACATAATACGCAACAATAGCAAAAATGCATTTGAAAGTTATATTGGACTATAATGCTAGAAAGTGCATGACCGAAAGCGGTAGCGAAGGAATCAGACAGCCGGAGTTGCTGGAGGGCAAGCAGCGCAGACAAAGTAAAGGGCTAGAGACACCGTGTTGTATGGGGGTAGCGATGAATTGGCCATAAATACAGGATGTGAAGGAGCATAATCTTAAAAAAGAGAAGGGGCAGCAGCAGACTGTTAGATATAGGGAAAGGAAGGCTAAAGTCCAGTATAGAACACATGGTGTGGAATGGACATTATGTATAAAGACCGTATTATATTAATACCGTTTAATGGAGGATGTAGTCAGTAAATCATGTGATGTATAAAATAAATAAATGAGGAAAAAATAAAAAAGTGAAAAAAATGAAAATAAAAAAAAGAAAATAGAATATAAAATAAAGACTAAACAATAATAAAAAGCAAAATTTAAAAAGTGGTAATCTGAAACAGATGAAATCTTGTGAACAAATGTCAATACCAAAACTGAAAATTTGAAGGAAAAATGAATGAAAAATAATAAGCGTAAAAATAAATAGTAAATAACATAAAATAAAAAAAAAAATAAATAAATAAATAAAAAGCGATATAACTTAACGGTTAGTGAAGGCAGTCAACATGTCTGTAAATTAATGGACATGATAATTATTAATTGTAAAAGCCAATTAATTTCCCTATTTAGGCCCTTTGGGGATAAAGTATCCAATTTATGGATCCAGTATGTCTCTCTTAATTTCAATAGTCTGATATGGTTGCCACCCCTCCTCGGTTTTGGTACATGCTCAATGACTTGATATTTCAGTTGTGCTACTGTATGTTTATGTTTGATAAAGTGATCCAGTAGAGGTAACCAAATTTTGCCATATCGTATGGTAGATTTGTGGCTTGCGATCCTGTCCTCAGGGTTACTTTGTAAATATAGCCAATTTGTCCTGACTTTGCACTTGGTTAGGTCTAAGTATGGCCATTCTCCTATTATATTTTTTCCTTTGATTTTTTGCACTTTGCACTTTTTATTGAGGATGGTGTAATAGGTAGTTTATTGCACAATTTCAGGATATTGTTTATGAGCTATTGCACTTTATTATGCCTGTTTAATATTTTTATATTTAATGTCATGGCTGTATTTATATGCAAATTTTGCACCTTATATTGGTGACCTGTCTCTCTTTTTACTGGTATACAGCAGTCTTGTTTGAATGTAATATGTAATAAAATCATTTTTAGGACTATGTTCCAAGGTGGTGGTTTAGTTTCCTTCATTGTTCTTGTGCGCTTGAATTTATATACGAGTTTTTTCCTAGATTATTTATATTGGGACTTTTTGTTTTCACAAATGCGGATGAGTGCATCAAATAAACGCATTACTGTCTATAGGAACGCATGCAAGGACATGCATACACAAATGCGTTCTATACACATGAGTTTTATTAATGAGTTGGTCCAGGAAGTGATTCATCCACCTGATAATTGAGAGCTCTATAAAAGGAAGTGTGGACACAGCAAGGCCATAACTCTCTGGACTCTGGATGATATACCACAACACTGGCTATGTAAGTATAGAACCTGAGAAAATGTCATCCTCCCTCACTGCTATTTGTAATTTGTATTAAAAAAATTTTCAGTTTACTTTTAGATGTGTTGACTGGCATGGTACAGTGGTTGGCTCCTGGTTGGCTCCTGGTACAGCGGGTTTCTCCAGGTCTTCTCCTGGTGCTGCTTCCTGTCGTAGTGAGGACAACACTGTCTATGAAAGTATAGAAGCTTTGGAAATGTCTGTCTCTCCGAATGCTTTTTCTGTTCCTTGTAGACTGGCCGATTCTCTCTGGCGCAGTGGGTGTCTCCTGGTGCAGCGGTTTTCTCGTAGTCGTCTCCTGGCACCGTGGTTGTCTCCTGTTGGTGCCGTCTGTCTCTGGCCTGTGCTGTCTGCTGTGGTGTTGGACTACTGCCTGCAATGTAAATATTGTTGTCCTTTTTTTTTTTGGTCTGCATTGTTTTTGGATCTTTGCAAGTTTCATTTTTCTTCTGTTCTTTTCTGTAGTGTTTCACTTGACTGCTCAAATATAAAGATATGAGCTGAAAAGCCCTAGCCAGCTCACCAACCAACAACACCAACCGCTGTGAAAAAGATCCATAGTGGATCGAAATGCGTAGCTGTTTCTAGTGCCCCCCAGCTCATCCTTTTGTTGGAGAGGAGAAAGCCGACATGTTGTTATTTTAAATTTTCTTCAATAATGCAAGTTTTTTAGTAGCTGGAACGATCCCTTTTTTTTCTTCATTCACTTGACTGCTGCCTGCTCTTCAAAATATCCTCAAGTGAAGAACAGACTTCTTCCCAGGGGGGCGGGACAGAGATTATGTAATCACATTTGCTTTACTGATTGGTATGTATTGACTGGCAATATTAAACGTGTTAAATCATTTAATTTCTTTACAGGTACCTGGCAGTGATGAAGAACAGGAGCAGTCCAGTGAAGTGGATTCTTCCCAGAGTCGTCGGGCAAATGTGTCTCAGGAGGAAAGACGGGGTGTAAGTATTCCTTTCATCAGAGTTGTATTTTTCAGTTTTATTTAAAATTCTTTTTTTCAATTTTATCTATAGGTTTCACAATGGGAAGAAGCCACACTGGATATAGACAACGAACAACTAATCCACCTTGTCCAAGAGCAAGTACCATTGTGCAACACCTGTGACCGCCAGCACTCCAACAATGTGGTGATTCTGCGGCTCTGGGACGAAGTGGCAACATCGCTGCCACGCCGTGTGCCAGAACAGATTTTGGTAAATATTGCAATGTGGTCTGAACTGGCAGTAAATCTGTGAATGGATGTGCATTGATTTCTAATTACTTAATTTCCCCCCCTTCACAGTGAAGCGAATCAAAATCCATTGGTGCCCTATGAACATCCACTTCAACAAGGACATGGGAGAGGAGGTTCGGGTTCGAAGTGATTCTGATGCAAGGTTCCCCAAATACAAGTACCACCGGGACCTTGCCTTTCTGAGGCCTGCGCTTGCTCAGCGAACATAAGTATAGAATTTTTTCTTCTTTTGACTAATGTTTAATTTTTTTCCACACACAGAACCAGGAACAGCACAACACAACCTTGATTTTTGCACTATTGTTTTTCTCTTTTCCACACAGAACATAATGCAGCACCACACAACCCAGATCATCCTCGGTTGAAGCGACCCCTCATCTACCAGCCACTGAACAGACACAGTCCCAGTCATCCACCAGCGATGGAGCAACCTTCTAGGCTTCACAGGCTGGGGAAGAGGCAGCCGGTTCATCAGGTTTTTCCCTCTACCAGCCCTCTGCCTCTGCTTTTACTGTGTTTTCTCGTCAGCGGCAGAGGGCCTTGGAGAGGTCAGGCATGCTCAAGTTTCTGCAATTAAGCTCGTTCTTCCAGGATGAGGTTAGGTTGATTGCTGACAAAGTGAAGAGTGGGTTTAAGAAAGTCAACAATCACCTTGACCGCCTGGAAGGCAACCATAATAGACCAGTGCAACATTTTTTTTCTGCAATTGAGCAGAGCATGCCAGAAAACATTATGCCTCAACTCCTGCTGACCATCATGCAGGCCTGCCAGGTTGCTTACAGCCACGCATTACTGCAACAGCAGCAGCAGTCCCAGCAGCAGACACAATCCTATAATCAACAGGCCGGAGGATACTACCAGCAGCCAATCTACTATCCAGCTCCCACAGCACCAAAGTATCCAATACAACCAACGCCTCCAGTTCACCAAGCAACCACGCTGCGCAGTGTATCAACCCTGCAGCCAGCAGCATGCACCATGCTTCAGAGTCCAGCACCCATGCAGCCAGCAGTATCCACAATGCAGCCCAGTCCACCACCTCTGCCCACTACAGCACCCCTGCCCACTACAGCACCCCTGCCCATTCCAGCACCCCTGCCCACTACAGCACCCCTGCAGCCAGCAGTATCTACAATGTGGCCCAGTCCAGCACCATGCCAGATGACTGCTACAGAGCCCAGCACTCCCACTCGGCCAAGAAAAGCAAAAAAAGCAAGGTCCAAAAAAAAATCTTGGCATCAGGACCAAAACCAGGAGCCAAAAAAATCTGCCCACCTTGAACCCACCACCTCCACCCTCACTTACCAATTTGTCACTACCTTCACTTGTGTCTCTGTCTGTTCCTTCCAGTTTGTCTATCGATTCCCATGATTCCACTTTGTCATCTATCCCCAATGTCTCCACTGCCATCCCTGATCCAATCCTTTAATTTGCTGCCCCATCCCCTTTAGACCCTTCCCTTGTAACCCCTTCCTCATCAACTACCACCCAATCCTCACAGCTCAACACCCCCAAGGTCCTCCCTATTTCACCCTCAGGTAACCCCGAAGAAAAAACAAATCACCCCAACCTTAACCATTTTTTTTTGTAATAGTTGTTTGTAAAAGTGTTGAAAATAAAATTTGTATTTTGTTAGCAATATATCTTGTGTTTTTTTATCTTTATGCGCCACCGACACAAACACACTTTATTTTTTAGGTAAGATACGACACAAACACACTTTATTTTTGAGGGAGGGTAGTTTATATTTAACTCAGCAAACATTAGGGGTAAATTACATTACATGTACATGGTAACATCACAGGTACATTTAAACATAACAGGTACTGTAGGTAATGCTTGACATTACAGGTATGTTTTAAACATAGCAGGTACATTTAACTTAGCGGCTTAAATCATTTTGTCTTCCCATGCCACAAGTCCATTATCTGAAACAAAGTATCCGGCAAACTTATCCCTCATCTGGGCAACTTCCACTGTGGTTCTCATAGGGTGAAAATTGGTAATCATGCAATGTAACGGATTCCTCAGGTTGTAAGCTTGGTCGCTCTTTTACCATGATGTAGTTGTGCAGAACTACATATGCTTTCACAACCTCATCAATAGTGTCAATTTTTTGATTAATGAATGTGCACAAAATGTGCCTTTTCAATACCAGCAATCCAAATGCACACTCCACGGTTCTTCGTGCCCTTGTCAGTCTGTAGTTCAAAATTAATTTTGTGTGATTTAAATTCCGACTTGAGTATGGTTTAATGAGGTTGGTACACATTTGGAATGCCTCATCACCAACAACAACAAAAGGCATTGGCGGTCCATCAGTGTTGGGCAGAGGTCATGGCGGCGGAAAATTAAAATCATTCCCATACAGACGTTGGCCCATGACTGAGTTTTTGAACGTCTGCGAGTCATTGCCATCATCCAAATGAGCCAATGTCCATGGCAACAAATCTACAATCAGCATCCACAATAGCCATTAGAACAATGGAAAAATAATTTTTATAATTGAAGTACTCTGCTCCACTTCCAGATGGTTTCATAATCCTAATGCTTTTGCCATCCACTGCCCCCACACAGTTAGGAAAATTGTACATTTCCTGGAATTTGGAAGCATTTTCAATCCAGAGTTCACTTGTTGGTTGGGGGAGGAATTCTTGCCGCACAATGCCAACTAAAGCATTGCAAGTGTCTACAATAATCCCAGAAAGGGTGGATAGTCCAATCCGGAATTGAAAATGCAACAAAGACAATGTCTCTTCTGTAGCCAGGAATCTGTGGAAAAGAAAATGAAAAACAAAAATCAGTAGGGTTAGGGATAGGGTTAGGGATAGGGTTGGGTTAGGGTTATTTGTGACAGGAGTTTATTTTTCAACACTACATACCTCAGGGTGACCAAGAGACATGCCTCAGCAGGAATTGCTCGATGAAGCTTTGTGTCCTGCCTGGCAATGGATCCTTGGACACATAGCAGCAAGTCATGGAAGCTCTGTTGCAAAATTCTCGTGTAGTCAAAAAACTTCTCCGGGTTCTTCTGCAGCTTGGTGTACAAAGAGTGGTAGGCTCCACGGCTCTCTCAGAGTTCAAGGATGGGGAGTTGTCAATGGCGACAACAACGTCTTTTCAGTCTTTCTCTTCTGTGTTCTTGACAAGCAAAAGCAAAGGCAGGAGCCAACTACAGTTGTAAATCCAGATCTTCTAGGAAGTTATCCAGATCAAGATCTATCTTGCAGCTAGATAGAGTAGCCAAAAACGAGGATTTCCTCAGTGCAGTGTGCAGAGAGGATTTAATCAGCCATAAAATACATTTATATATATAGATATACACTCACTGGCCACTTTATTAGGTACACCTGTCCAACTGTGTGTTAAGACTTAATTTCTAATCAGCCAATCACATGGCGGCAACTCAGTGCATTTAGGCATGTAGACATGGTCAAGACAATCTCCTGCATTTCAAACCGAGCATCAGTATGGGGAAGAAAGGTGATTTGAGTGCCTTTGAACGTGGCATGATTGTTGGTGCCAGAAGGGCTGGTCTGAGAATTTCAGAAACTGCTGATCTACTGGGATTTTCACGCACAACCATCTCTAGGGTTTACAGAGAATGGTCCGAAAAGGAAAAAAAATCCAGTGAGCGGCAGTTCTGTGGCCGGAAATGCCATGTTGATGCCAGAGGTCAGAGGAGAATGGGCTGGTTCGAGCTGATAGAAAGGCAACAGTGACTCAAATTGCCACCCGTTACAACCAAGGTAGGCAGAAGAGCATCTCTGAACGCACAGTGCGTCGAACTTTGAGGCAGATGGGCTACAGCAGCAGAAGACCACACTGGGTACCACTCCTCTCAGCTAAGAACAGGAAACTGAGGCTACAATTTGCACAAGCTCATCGAAATTGGACAGTAGAAGATTGGAAAAACGTTGCCTGGTCTGATGAGTCTCGATTTCTGCTGCGACATTCGGATGGTAGGGTCAGAATTTGGCGTAAACAACATGAAAGCATGGATCCATCCTGCCTTGTATCAACGGTTCAGGCTGGTGGTGGTGGTGTCATGGTGTGGGGAATTTTTTCTGGGCACTCTTTGGGCCCCTTGGTACCAATTGAGCATCGTTGCAACGCCACAGCCTACCTGAGTATTGTTGCTGACCATGTCCATCCCTTTATGACCACAATGTACCCAACATCTCATGGCTACTTTCAGCAGGATAATGCGCCATGTCATAAAGCTCGAATCATCTCAGATTGGTTTCTTGAACATGACAATGAGTTTACTGTACTCAAATGGCCTCCTCAGTCACCAGATCTCAATCCAATAGAGCATCTTTGGGATGTGGTGGAACGGGAGATTCGCATCAGGGATGTGCAGCCGACAAATCTGCGCCAACTGTGTGATGCCATCATGTCAATATGGTCCAAAATCTCTGAGGAATGCTTCCAGCACCTTGTTGAATCTCTGCCACGAAGAATTGAGGCAGTTCTGAAGGCAAAAGGGGGTCCAACCCCTTACTAGCATGGTGTACCTAATAAAGTGGCCAGTGAGTGTATATGTGCCATTAATATTGTGTATAGTTGGTTTGATTTTACTCTCCTCTGTTTAATTTCAGTGTGTCTATATATATAGAAATCCCATGAGACATGCCTACTGAGTGTCTGATGTAAAGGAAAACTACTGTAAAAAATTGGAAGTTTCTAACGCATGTGCATAAAAAAACGCAAACAGATGCAAAAACGCATACACACGCATGTAAACGCTGCATTTTTTTGCCATCATTCATAAGATGATACGGATAAAAATGCTGTGTTAACATGCGTTTGCATGTGTTTTTGCATGCATTTGAGAATGTGGATGATACACTGCAGAATCAAACACAAATGTGAACCTAACCTAAGTAAAAGAACAATTTTTGTAAAAAATTATTTGAAAAAATGTGAGAAGTTTAATCTAAATTGAATGTTTTTAATGTTTTTCCTGTGTTTTCACATGGCCTAGATTCATGCATATGTGCTGCTGTGTTCTTTTTTGTCTATATCTATAGATAGATATATCGATAGATAGATAGATAGATAGATAGATAGATAGATAGATAGATAGATAGATAGATAGATAGATAGATGGATAATAGCAAGGCCGATGTTTATTAATGAACAATATCTGTAATTTGTAAAAAAATGGCATGGGCTCCCGCACAATTTTCGGCACCAGAGAGGGAAAGCCATTGACTGGGGGCAGATATTCATAGCCTAGGAAGGTACCATGGTTATTGGCCCCCGGCTACAAACATTTGCCAAAAGTCGCCCCAGAAATGGAGCATATGTAAGATACCCCAATTCTGGCACTTAGCCTCTCTGTTTCCACTGCCTACGGTGGCATATTGGGTAATAAGGGGTTAATTTCACCTTTGTATTGTAAGGTGACATTAAGTCCGGTTAGTAATGGAGAGGTGTCAATAAGACACCTATCCACTACTATTCCTATAGTTTTTAAGGGTTAAATAAACACACACAGCCACAAAAAAGTATTTTAATGAAATAAAATACTGCACAGTTTTCCAATTTAATTGTGCGCCTAATCCATGTGACGCACTCGATCTACTGAAAAAAAAAATAAACAAACAAATGCTCCCTGTTCCGACGTAGTCCATTTAATAACGAGTGTCCCACGACGTTCTCCCCTATAGAGATGTCACATCAGGAGATGTGACCTCTCTACAGGGCGTCCAGCGATTCACTGACAGGAGACAATGGCTCCTGCAGTGCATCACTGAGGTTAGCTGAGTTCAGGCTCTCACTTAACAGCAATGCTGCATGAGACATAGGGTTAGGGCTCATACTCACTTGCGAAAGACTCGCACGATTCTCGGACGAGTCTGTCACATGAAAACCTGGCACTGCCGCCGGCACTCGAACAGGAGCGTGCTGCTACATGTATTTCTATTTCGGACAAGAATCATGCGAGTCTCTCGCAAGCGAGTATGAGCCCTTAGGGTGAGGGTTTGGGTTGGGGTTACGGGACCTCTTTCCCAGAAGCGGAGGGTTACACAGCGGAGGATTACCTCTGCCTTTCAGTTCATTGTGGGAGCCCCTGTAGAGCTCTGAGATCACCTGGATTTCCTATAGACTAACATTGGTCTCGTTGCTGAAGTCCAGTACCCAAGAATTCTAATTTGCTCAACCCGAGCAATGAGCACCCGAGCATTTTAGTGCTCACTCATTACTAGTGTTAAAGTTAATGAAAGCTCAAAGGAACAAATACTGTCTCGTTCTATTCAAAGACCACTGACAATATCTATTACAGGACTGGCTACATGACTCTCTTACTTTGGCAGCTGTATAGCGGTATGCCTTGTTAATGAAGCTCAGAAAGAGCACATGCTCTAGTGGCCTCTCCTCCTTTTCCTCTGCCTTAATAACACACACAGTACAACCCTCAGAGTTGGCGCCCCAATCACCCTTCTTTCCCCTGTGTCAAAAATTTCCAAAAGCCCAACTGACTGTGGGACACAACAGATGGGCCATTCTCCAGAGCTGTTCACACATTCTATTTCATAGGCATCAGCGGTCTGCTCAGAATCACTGAATCCTGCGGAGTAAAGCATATGCACTGATGTCCAAAATTTTTTTCATGTTGGATCCAAGAAGAATCCAGACCCTCGTCACCAGACATTAACCACCAAGGGTGGTGGTGATCCTCATGAGACTCAGATACCAGAGGTGCACGCGGACTGTACTGTGGAGTCATGGAAGGAAATGGAGGAGGGAGGCTCTTAGGTTGAGGAGTGTAAGAACAATGGATGTCAATGATGTTGCAGATCCCACTTAGTGTAAACCAATAGGTGCATAGATGAGTAGCTTAGCAGAGGAGGTGGAGGATGAGGAAGACAAGTAGGTTCCCACACAGACACGAAGTGAAGAGACCACGAAAAGCACTACATCCTCAGCCTCAACTCTGGCTGTGGCCAGCAAAGGTCATGAGTAGAGTTGAGCGATACCAGCCGATACTTGAAAATATCGGATCGGAATGGATCGGCCGATCTTAAAAAAAAGTATCGGTATCGCCGATTCCGATACCGGGAACCAATGCAAGTCAATGGGGCCAAAATATCGGAATTAAAAAAAAACCTTTCTTTCCTTGTAGGTTAATTCTACATGAAGAAAAACAACTAAGAATAATGTAGAATGTATTGTGGGAGGTGGAGGAGACATTAAAGCCATAGAGGTTTAGCCCAATCAAATGGAATAGCAGGAATTAAACTTTTTTTTTTAAAGATGTTAGGAGTTACAAAGATATTGACTATGTTAGCCTCATTTATATTTTGCCAGACATGTATGTCTTCTTCTTCTACTTCCTTTTTTTACATTCTTCTTCTTCTTCTTCTACTTCCTTTTTTTACATTCTTCTTCTTCTTCTTCTACTTCCTTTTTTTACATTCTTCTTCTTATTCCTTTTTTTACATTCTTCTTCTTCTTCTTCTACTTCCTTTTTTTACATTCTTCTTCTTCTTCTTCTTCTTCTTCTTCTTCTTCTTCTTCTTCTTCTTCTTCTTCTTCTTCTTCTTCTTCTTCTTCTTCCTTTTCTTACATTCTTCATATTCTTCTTATTCAACAATTATTATTCTACATATTCAGCTTCTTCATCTTCTTCCTATTCTTCTTCATCATATTCTTGTTTGTGTCAGGCATTCCTGTAGTTGTTATCTAGAAAAGTTAGAAGTTTACACCTTCCGTTCTGCCTGTCACAAAAGATTTACAACAGGATTTGTCCGCGTTCAGTTTGGCCTGCAGAAGCAGGCCTTTTCCAGGGGCACCACGAGGAGGAACGGACTCACCCCCATACACTGCTTAGTCTTCTTCTGCTTATAAATAAGATAATATCATTTGCTCAGAGTATTAGTCTTATGCTTAATGTTCTTCTGCTTTGTTTTTTTTATGCTTCTTTGTCTTCTCTCTCTTGTTCTGCATCTTGGTGGTTGTCTTCCTGTTCTTTGTCCTCTTGAACCAGCTGACGGTACTGGCACCCGGAGGGGCAGCAGAAGGAACAAGAGCCAATGGCACTACCGAGGACCAGCTGACGGTGCTGGAACCCGGTTACTAAGCAGGAGGTACCTGTGCTACAAAGCACTACCAAGGACCAGCAGACGTTGCCGGAACTCGGATACCGAGATGGAGGCACCTAGGCCAAACGCTCTGACGAGAACCAGCTGACGGTGCTGGAACCCGGAGGGGTAGCATAAGCTGCAAGAGCAAATGGAAATAGCGAGGACCAGCTGACAGTGCTGGCACCCGGAGGGGCAGCAGAAGGAATAAGAGCCAATGGCACAACCGAGGACCAGCTGACGGTGCTGGAACCCGGTTACTAAGCAGGAGGTACCTGTGCTACAAAGCACTACCAAGGACCAGCAGACGTTGCTGGAACTCGGATACCGAGATGGAGGCACCTAGGCCAAAGGCTCTGACGAGAACCAGCTGACGGTGCTGGAACCCGGAGGGGTAGCATAAGCTGCAAGAGCAAATGGAAATAGCGAGGACCAGCTGACAGTGCTGGCACCCGGAGGGGCAGCAGAAGGAATAAGAGCCAATGGCACAACCGAGGACCAGCTGACGGTGCTGGAACCCGGTTACTAAGCAGGAGGTACCTGTGCTACAAAGCACTACCAAGGACCAGCAGACGTTGCTGGAACTCGGATACCGAGATGGAGGCACCTAGGCCAAAGGCTCTGATGAGAACCAGCTGACGGTGCTGGAACCCGGAGGGGTATCAGAAGTTACCCCTGAAAAGCAAAGTTGGCATGCCGCAAGCTGGCCGCAGTTACCGAATCACACAGTCCTACAGGGGGTGCTTGTCCTACTGGCACTATGGAACAAACCTTTCTTACCAGAACCCGCAGTCCACATAGGAAGCACCTAAACTGCTGGCACCCTAGCCTCGGCTAACCCAACCGCAACACGACATGGCAACTTGGGGTGGCAAACTGACATTGACACTTCCCGGAAACAGCAGGCAGGGCTGGAACCAAGCTGGGCAGGAGGGAGTACCCGTGCCAAAGTCAGTTATGAGCAGCAACTGGCGATGTTGGAGCCCAGGACAAGCACTTAGCAGGCTGAGGCCTGATGTGCTGTCAATTGGGAGGCAGCAGGACAGATTGCCATCAAAACAGCAGGGGAACAGCTGACGTTACTGAACCCCACAAACACAGGAGCTAGTGTTTTACTCTGTGAAGACGGCACTTCCGAGCAACAACTGGCTGTGTTGAAGCCCAGGGACAAGCACGGAGCAGGCTTAGGCTGCATTGAAGAAATTTTAAGATCGGTTGTAGACTACTAATTTGAACCAAGCTCCACTTAGGCCTGTGGATTCACTGATTTTCGTATTTCCCCTGTCCTCCAACCCCGCCAGTTACAGCTCCGAAGTGGCGTCTGCACAATCCACACTTGTTCCTGTGTTACAGGTGTTCAGTCCGGTCAGTTAATCCCCTGATGTGTGTCCGGCAATGTCGCCTGCTCTGTCCACATTCCGATAATGGGAATGTGGACAGAGCAGGCGACATTGCCGGACACACATCAGGGGATTAACTGATCGGACTGAACACCTGTAACACAGGAACAAGTGTGGATTGTGCAGACGCCACTTCGGAGCTGTAACTGGCAGGGTTGGAGGACAGGGGAAATACGAGAGACAGTGGAGCCACAGGCCTAATTGGAGCACGGTTAAAAATCAGTAGTGGTACGACTGTGTAGGCAGCAGGAGACTTTGCCATCCACACAGCAGGGGATCAGCTGACATTACTGAACCCCACTGAGACACGGGAGCAAGTATCTCTTTCCGTGTGGACGGCACTTCCGAACTACAACTGGCTGTGTTGAAGCCCAGGAAATAGGAGGGTGTAGGCAGAGGCCTACTGTATTTTGAATGAGTTTACAGCAGGAGAGACTGCCATCCACAAAGCAGGGGATCAGCTGACGTTACTGAACCCCACTGAGACACGGGAGCAAGTATCTCTTTCCGTGTGGACGGCACTTCCGAACTACAACTGGCTGTGTTGAAGCCCAGGAAATAGGAGGGTGTAGGCAGAGGCCTACTGTATTTTGAATGAGTTTACAGCAGGAGAGACTGCCATCCACACAGCAGGGGATCAGCTGACGTTACTGAACCCCACTGAGACACGGGAGCAAGTATCTCTTTCCGTGTGGACGGCACTTCCGAACTACAACTGGCTGTGTTGAAGCCCAGGAAATAGGAGGGTGTAGGCAGAGGCCTACTGTCTTTGTAATGCGGAGACAGCAGGAGAGACTGCCATCTCCACAGCAGGGGAACAGCTGGCAGTGCTGAACCCCACTAACACTTGAACGAATGTGTTTGGCTCTGTGGAGACGACACTTCTGAACACCAACTGACGCTGTTGGAGCCCAGGATTAGGCGAGGAGCAGGCTGGGGCCTACTGGATTTTGGCAGGTGAAGGCAGCAGGAGACTTGCCATCTCCACAGCAGGGGAACAGCTGGCAGTGCTGAACCCCACTAACACTTGAACGAATGTGTTTGGTTCTGTGGAGACGACACTTCTGAACACCAACTGACGCTGTTGGAGCCCAGGATTAGGCGAGGAGCAGGCTGGGGCCTACTGGATTTTGGCAGGTGAATGCAGCAGGAGACTTGCCATCTCCACAGCAGGGGAACAGCTGGCAGTGCTGAACCCCACTAACACTTGAACGAACGTGTTTGGCTCTGTGGAGACGACACTTCTGAACACCAACTGACGCTGTTGGAGCCCAGGATTAGGCGAGGAGCAGGCTGGGGCCTACTGGATTTTGGCAGGTGAAGGCAGCAGGAGACTTGCCATCTCCACAGCAGGGGAACAGCTGGCAGTGCTGAACCCCACTAACACTTGAACGAATGTGTTTGGCTCTGTGGAGACGACACTTCTGAACACCAACTGACGCTGTTGGAGCCCAGGATTAGGCGAGGAGCAGGCTGGGGCCTACTGGATTTTGGCAGGTGAAGGCAGCAGGAGACTTGCCATCTCCACAGCAGGGGAACAGCTGGCAGTGCTGAACCCCACTAACACTTGAACGAATGTGTTTGGCTCTGTGGAGACGACACTTCTGAACACCAACTGACGCTGTTGGAGCCCAGGATTAGGCGAGGAGCAGGCTGGGGCCTACTGGATTTTGGCAGGTGAAGGCAGCAGGAGACTTGCCATCTCCACAGCAGGGGAACAGCTGGCAGTGCTGAACCCCACTAACACTTGAACGAATGTGTTTGGTTCTGTGGAGACGACACTTCTGAACACCAACTGACGCTGTTGGAGCCCAGGATTAGGCGAGGAGCAGGCTGGGGCCTACTGGATTTTGGCAGGTGAATGCAGCAGGAGACTTGCCATCTCCACAGCAGGGGAACAGCTGGCAGTGCTGAACCCCACTAACACTTGAACGAACGTGTTTGGCTCTGTGGAGACGACACTTCTGAACACCAACTGACGCTGTTGGAGCCCAGGATTAGGCGAGGAGCAGGCTGGGGCCTACTGGATTTTGGCAGGTGAAGGCAGCAGGAGACTTGCCATCTCCACAGCAGGGGAACAGCTGGCAGTGCTGAACCCCACTAACACTTGAACGAATGTGTTTGGCTCTGTGGAGACGACACTTCTGAACACCAACTGACGCTGTTGGAGCCCAGGATTAGGCGAGGAGCAGGCTGGGGCCTACTGGATTTTGGCAGGTGAATGCAGCAGGAGACTTGCCATCTCCACAGCAGGGGAACAGCTGGCAGTGCTGAACCCCACTAACACTTGAACGAATGTGTTTGGCTCTGTGGAGACGACACTTCTGAACACCAACTGACGCTGTTGGAGCCCAGGATTAGGCGAGGAGCAGGCTGGGGCCTACTGGATTTGGGCAGGTGAAGGCAGCAGGAGACTTGCCATCTCCACAGCAGGGGAACAGCTGGCAGTGCTGAACCCCACTAACACTTGAACGAATGTGTTTGGCTCTGTGGAGACGACACTTCTGAACACCAACTGACGCTGTTGGTGCCCAGGATTACGCATGCCGCATGCAGAGGCCAATGGGCAGCGGTTTTTATGGAGGTTGTGGACTACTACTGATTCTAACCATGCTCCACTTAGGCCTCTGGCTCCACTGTCTCTACTATTTACCCTGGCCTCCAACCCCGCCAGCTACATCTCTGAAGTGGCGTCAGCACAATCTACACTTGTTCCTGTGTTACTGGTGCTCAGTCCCATCAGTTGATCCCCTGATGTTTGTCCAGCAAGTTCGCCAGCTCTGTCCTCATTCCCACTACTGGTTATGGGAATGTGGACAGAGCAGGAGACCTTGCCGGACACACATCAGGGGATAAACTGATGGGACTGAGCCACAGGAACACAGGAACAAGTGTAGATTGTGCTGACGCCACTTCAGAGATGTAGATGGCGGGGTTGGAGGTCAGGGGAAATAGTAGAGACAGTGGAGCCAGAGACCTAAGTTGGGCACGGTTAAAAATCAGTAGTGGTTTGAATGTTGATGGAGCTGGTGACTCTGCCGTCCACACAGCAGGGGATCAGCTGGCATTACTGAACCCCAGTAACACAGGAGCTAGTGTGTTTCTCTGTGCAGACGACACATCTGAGCGACAACTGGCTGTGTTGAAGCACAGGGATTATAGTTCAGGTGGTAGAAAAATGAACACACCAGCAGACCTGGATACAGTTGCCAACCACTAATTTAGTCTGTAAGAGGAATGGCAAAGTCTTTGGAGATCCAGGCCTTGTTCATTTTCAGAAAAGTCAGCCGGTCAACATTATCGGAAGATAGTCGCGTGCGACGGTCTGTTAGTACACCACCTGCGGCACTAAAGACACGTTCCGATAATACACTGGCAGCAGGGCAAGCCAGCACCTCCAATGCATACTGGCTAAGCTCTGGCCATGTATCCAGCTTAGAGACCCAAAACTTGAAGGGGGAAGAGCCATCTGGGAGTACAGCGACAGGGCAAGACATGTAGTCTGACACCATCTGACGGAAGCGTTGCCTCCTGCTGACTCGAGGCGTCGCTGATGGTGTAGACAATTGTGGTGGACACACAAAACTTTGCCACATTTGGGCCATAGTGGTCTTGCCTTGTGCTGCGGCACTGCCTCTGCTCCCTCTTTGTGCAGAGTTTCCTCCACTGCCTCGACGCACAGAGCTGCTTTGTAAAGCACTTGCAACAATGCTGTCGGGTGGAATGGAAAACATTATGGACTGCACCAGTGACTCTTCGTACTCCCGCATTTTACGCTCCCGGTTCAACGTTGGTATGAGCCTTTGTACGCTGTCCCGGTAGCGAGGATCTAGGAGGGTGTACACCCAATAATCAGCCGAGACGAGAATGTGGGCGATGCGGCGGTCGTTTCTCAGGCACTGCAGCATGAAATCAACCATGTGCTGCAGACTCCCAACTGCCAAAGAACCGCTGTCCCCTGTTTGAGGCGTGACCTCGACCTGCTCTGCATCACCCCACCCTCGCTGTACATACTGAGTAGAGGTTTGTGTACCTCCCTCCTCTGGAGAGATGTCTTCCTCCTCCATCGACTCCTCCTCATCCTCCTCACAAAGTGTCCCCTGCCTAGGCCTTTGTGAGGAAACACGTAGCGCAGACTGTCCAGAAGCAGATGGCATTTGGGACTCCTCATCCTCCACCTCTTCTGAAACCTCATCCCTTAGTGCTTGCAGTGTTTGTTGAAGCAGGCAGATAAGGGGGACAGTCATGCTGACTAGTGCATCATCTGCACTCGCCATCCGCGTGGATTCATCGAAGGCACGCAAAACGAGGCAGATGTCCTTCATAGAGGCCCACTCAATGGTGCTGAAGTGTGAACGGCGCACAGTGCGACTTGTTTGCGCCTGATGCAGCTGGTACTCCATGACTGCTGCCTGCTGCTCACACAACCGCTCCAACATATGTAACGTTGAATTCCACCGGGTGGGTAGGTCACATATGATGCGATGTTCTGGAAGGCCAAATCGTCGCTGCAGAGCAGCGAGGCGCGATCTTGCCGTGCTGGAACGTCGCAAGTGAGCGCACTCTATGCGGACCTTGTGCAACAGTGCATCAAGATCCGGATAGTCCCTCAGAAAGCTCTGCACGACCAAGTTAAGAACATGTGCCAGACATGGGATGTGTGTGAGGTTGCCTAGGCCAAGAGCTGCCACCAGATTTCGGCCATTGTCACACACTACCAAGCCCGGCTGGAGATTCGCTGGCCCAAACCACACATCGCTCTCCAGCTTGATAGCATTCCAGAGCTCCTGCGCTGTGTGGCTTCGATTCCCCAAAGAAATTAATTTGAGTACAGCCTGTTGACGTTTGGCCACGGCTGTGCTCATATCGGTCGTAACAGGCTCCTGCTCTGCTGTTTCTGAGGAACTTGAGTAGGAGGAGGAGTCTATGTGTACAGACTGGAGTCCTGCAATCCGTGGCGTTGGAAGAACACGTACAGCGCCACTCTCCAGATCCGTACCCGGCTCCACAACATTGACCCAGTGGGCAGTGAGGGAAAGGTATCGTCCCTGTCCATGGTTACTGGTCCACGCATCGGTGGTCAGGTGGACCTTGCTACTAACGGCGTTTAGTAGCGCATGTTTTATTTTGCCCTCAACATGTTTCTGCAGGGCAGGGACGGCTCGCCTGCTGAAATAAAAGCGGCTGGGCACGTTGTATTGGGGGACTGCCAATGCCATTAAGTCCCGGAAGGTGTCAGTGTCCACCAGCCTGAATGACAGCATTTCAACTGCCAGAAGTTTGGCAATGCCAGCATTCAGAGACTGTGCTCGGGGATGGTTTGCCGAGTAAGGGCGCCTTTTATCCCATGCCTGTGCTACCGATGGCTGTGATGGATGGGAACGTGCTGTTATGGGTGGAATCTGACAGGGTCTCCGGACAACAGTGGCAGAGGTTCTTCCTTGGCGATCCTGTGAGGAAGCCGAACCAGCAGTGTGTGAGCTGGAGGAAGAGGGCCCAACACGAACTGAAGAGGTGGTAGGTGGTGCTGTACGTTGGCCTACGTCTTGAGGGTGTCTATGCAACTCCAACTCGTGCTTGGTGCGCACATGTTTCCACATATTTGTGGTATTGAGGTTGCTGACATTTCTCCCTCTTTTGACTCTCTGATGACACAGCTTGCATTTGACAAAGCAAATGTCATCTGCAACTGTGTCAAAAAAGGACCACGCACTGCAACTCTTGTGAGCGCCCGGTTTGCCTTTGGAAGGAGGAATGCTCCTAACGGGTGCCGAAGTGGAGGGTACAGGCAACCAAGTCTTCCCCCTCCCTCTGCCTCCTGTTTTGGCCGGTAGGGGAATCTCTTCCTCCGAGCTGCTCCCACCACCTTCCTGTTGCTCACGCCATGATGGGTCAAGGACCTCATCATCTTCCCTCCCCTCTTCAAACAGCTGCTTCTCCGGGGTTGTCTCGCCAGCACCGTACGCACCAGAAAGTGGCAACTGAGTCTCGTCATCATCTGATGCGTACTGAGGTGTGCTGACCATAGGCACTGGCCCACTCGCCTCTTCAGATTCAGAGGGACAAAGAAGTTGCGCATCACTGCATACTCCCTCTTCTTCACATTCAGGAATGCTGCTTGGCTGGCCCCCTCTTTCCAAGCCAACAGATTCCGAGAACAGAAGTAGAGATTGTGATGGCTCCTGTCCATGTCTCTCTGACTGCCTGGGCACTTTGGCAGGTGGTGAAGAGACAGATGGTTGCTCTTCGGTGCTCTGACCCTGAGAGGATGCGGAAGTAATTGAAGTCGATGCGTTAGCTGCCATCCATCCGACAACGGCTTCAATTTGTTCCTCCCGCAGCAGTGGGGTACGTTGAGGTCCTACAAAGCTGCGCATAAAGGACTGTTGCCTGCTAAAACTGGGGGATGCTGATCCACTGGTGCCCGCAGCAGGCCCAGAATCCCCACGTCCTCTACCTGTAGAATCCCCACGTCCTCTCCCTGCAGAATCCCCACGTCCTCTCCCTGCTGAAACTCCACGCCCACGCCCACGCCCCCGCGCCTTACTCCCTGCCTTCTTCATCTTGCAAGACTGCTTAAGATAGGCAAAAAAGGACAAAGGGGGGCCTTAGTGTGCTTATTCCTGAACAGCTGGTTACAGGTACAAGAAACACTAATTTTATGAAGTGTGTGTGTGTGGACTAGACTTTAATAGGAGCTGATGTGGCCTACACAAGTTCAAAATGTAGTGTTTGGTGAACTTTTTATGTGGTTTCTTTGTTTGAAACAAACTCAAAGTATGAGAACAAAGAATTGAAACTGATAGTATCACCAACTTTTTGGAGCTATTACAATGCAGGCAGGTAACCTACAATGCAAAAGATGAGGCTCCAAAAAAATTGGGTAATACTAATCTGGCTGCGCCGGCAGGGCACAAGCCAGAAAAAAAGGCTCCTCTATCTACTCCTATATAGTGTTTGCAACCAACCAATGTTGATGGATACGGATGGATGCACACTAATAGGAGAAGAAAAAATGAGCTGCACTCAGAGACAAATATGTGTGAGGCAGTGACGCACGTTGAGCGTCCTACAACCAGACGTAGCTGCAGGACACTCTACTCAGCGTGAGCTGCACTCACACACAGTCAGAGACCTCTCAGACAGCCGTCAACAGTGCAGCTAAGTGGGCACTGGCACTGACAGGCTGCAGAAAGGCTCCGCTGTGTACTCCTATATAGTGTTTGCAACCACCGTAGATGGAGACGGATGGATGCACACTAATAGAAGAAAAAATGAGCTGCACTCAAATAAAAATATGTGTGAGGCAGTGACGCACGCTGAGCGTCCTACAGCCAGACGTAGCTGCAGGACACACTACTCAGCATGAGCTGCACTCACACACAGTCAGAGACCTCTCAGACAGCCGTGAACAGTGCAGCAAAGTGGACACTAGCACTGAAAGGCTGCAGAAAGGCTCCGCTGTCTACTACTAGTGTTTGCAACCAACGTATATGGATACGGATGGAAGCACACTAGATTGAAATTATTTAAAAAATGCAGCTCAAAAAATAAAAGATGTATGAGGCAGCAGTGATCACACTGGGTGGCCTACAGCCTGACGTGGCTGCAGGACCCACTCCACAGCGTGAGCTGCACTCACACAGCCCTTGCAGACAGCTGTGAAAACAGCGCTGCTAGGGAAAAGCAAGCTACAGTGGTGGTTTATGTAGCCTGGATAAAGCACAATATTGTTTTTAGAATCGCTATTTCTAACTGTCCCTCACAGTCTTCTACAGCAGCCTGTCCCTAACTGAATTCACAGCAGAGTGACCAGAAATGGCGGCTGCGGTGGCTTTTATAGTGCATCATGACATCATTTCGGCAGCCAATCACAGCCATGCCAATAGTTAACATGCCTACATGCCTAACAGGATGTGCCCACACTTCGGAGGATTCCCATTGGCTTAATCAAAGCAAGCAGGCTCATAGCATGATGGGAACTTCCTATTCCGATTCCGATCCCGGAATCCGATATGAAAAAAGTATCGGAATTAAGTATCGGAATTCCGATACCGCTGATATCGGCCGATACCCGATACTTGCGGTATCGGAATGCTCAACACTAGTCATGAGTAGTGTTGAGCATTCCGATACCGCAAGTATCGGGTATCGGCCGATATCAGCGGTATCGGAATTCCGATACTTAATTCCGATACTTTTTTCATATCGGATTCCGGGATCGGAATCGGAATAGGAAGTTCCCATCATGCTATGAGCCTGCTTGCTTTGATTAAGCCAATGGGAATCCTCCGAAGTGTGGGCACATCCTGTTAGGCATGTAGGCATGTTAACTATTGGCATGGCTGTGATTGGCTGCCGAAATGATGTCATGATGCACTATAAAAGCCACCGCAGCCGCCATTTCTGGTCACTCTGCTGTGAATTCAGTTAGGGACAGGCTGCTGTAGAAGACTGTGAGGGACAGTTAGAAATAGCGATTCTAAAAACAATATTGTGCTTTATCCAGGCTACATAAACCACCACTGTAGCTTGCTTTTCCCTAGCAGCGCTGTTTTCACAGCTGTCTGCAAGGGCTGTGTGAGTGCAGCTCACGCTGTGGAGTGGGTCCTGCAGCCACGTCAGGCTGTAGGCCACCCAGTGTGATCACTGCTGCCTCATACATCTTTTATTTTTTGAGCTGCATTTTTTAAATAATTTCAATCTAGTGTGCTTCCATCCGTATCCATATACGTTGGTTGCAAACACTAGTAGTAGACAGCGGAGCCTTTCTGCAGCCTTTCAGTGCTAGTGTCCACTTTGCTGCACTGTTCACGGCTGTCTGAGAGGTCTCTGACTGTGTGTGAGTGCAGCTCATGCTGAGTAGTGTGTCCTGCAGCTACGTCTGGCTGTAGGACGCTCAGCGTGCGTCACTGCCTCACACATATTTTTATTTGAGTGCAGCTCATTTTTTCTTCTATTAGTGTGCATCCATCCGTCTCCATCTACGGTGGTTGCAAACACTATATAGGAGTACACAGCGGAGCCTTTCTGCAGCCTGTCAGTGCCAGTGCCCACTTAGCTGCACTGTTGACGGCTGTCTGAGAGGTCTCTGACTGTGTGTGAGTGCAGCTCACGCTGAGTAGAGTGTCCTGCAGCTACGTCTGGTTGTAGGACGCTCAACGTGCGTCACTGCCTCACACATATTTGTCTCTGAGTGCAGCTCATTTTTTCTTCTCCTATTAGTGTGCATCCATCCGTATCCATCAACATTGGTTGGTTGCAAACACTATATAGGAGTAGATAGAGGAGCCTTTTTTTCTGGCTTGTGCCCTGCCGGCGCAGCCAGATTAGTATTACCCAATTTTTTTGGAGCCTCATCTTTTGCATTGTAGGTTACCTGCCTGCATTGTAATAGCTCCAAAAAGTTGGTGATACTATCAGTTTCAATTCTTTGTTCTCATACTTTGAGTTTGTTTCAAACAAAGAAACCACATAAAAAGTTCACCAAACACTACATTTTGAACTTGTGTAGGCCACATCAGCTCCTATTAAAGTCTAGTCCACACACACACACTTCATAAAATTAGTGTTTCTTGTACCTGTAACCAGCTGTTCAGGAATAAGCACACTAAGGCCCCCCTTTGTCCTTTTTTGCCTATCTTAAGCAGTCTTGCAAGATGAAGAAGGCAGGGAGTAAGGCGCGGGGGCGTGGGCGTGGGCGTGGAGTTTCAGCAGGGAGAGGACGTGGGGATTCTGCAGGGAGAGGACGTGGGGATTCTACAGGTAGAGGACGTGGGGATTCTGGGCCTGCTGCGGGCACCAGTGGATCAGCATCCCCCAGTTTTAGCAGGCAACAGTCCTTTATGCGCAGCTTTGTAGGACCTCAACGTACCCCACTGCTGCGGGAGGAACAAATTGAAGCCGTTGTCGGATGGATGGCAGCTAACGCATCGACTTCAATTACTTCCGCATCCTCTCAGGGTCAGAGCACCGAAGAGCAACCATCTGTCTCTTCACCACCTGCCAAAGTGCCCAGGCAGTCAGAGAGACATGGACAGGAGCCATCACAATCTCTACTTCTGTTCTCGGAATCTGTTGGCTTGGAAAGAGGGGGCCAGCCAAGCAGCATTCCTGAATGTGAAGAAGAGGGAGTATGCAGTGATGCGCAACTTCTTTGTCCCTCTGAATCTGAAGAGGCGAGTGGGCCAGTGCCTATGGTCAGCACACCTCAGTACGCATCAGATGATGACGAGACTCAGTTGCCACTTTCTGGTGCGTACGGTGCTGGCGAGACAACCCCGGAGAAGCAGCTGTTTGAAGAGGGGAGGGAAGATGATGAGGTCCTTGACCCATCATGGCGTGAGCAACAGGAAGGTGGTGGGAGCAGCTCGGAGGAAGAGATTCCCCTACCGGCCAAAACAGGAGGCAGAGGGAGGGGGAAGACTTGGTTGCCTGTACCCTCCACTTCGGCACCCGTTAGGAGCATTCCTCCTTCCAAAGGCAAACCGGGCGCTCACAAGAGTTGCAGTGCGTGGTCCTTTTTTGACACAGTTGCAGATGACATTTGCTTTGTCAAATGCAAGCTGTGTCATCAGAGAGTCAAAAGAGGGAGAAATGTCAGCAACCTCAATACCACAAATATGTGGAAACATGTGCGCACCAAGCACGAGTTGGAGTTGCATAGACACCCTCAAGACGTAGGCCAACGTACAGCACCACCTACCACCTCTTCAGTTCGTGTTGGGCCCTCTTCCTCCAGCTCACACACTGCTGGTTCGGCTTCCTCACAGGATCGCCAAGGAAGAACCTCTGCCACTGTTGTCCGGAGACCCTGTCAGATTCCACCCATAACAGCACGTTCCCATCCATCACAGCCATCGGTAGCACAGGCATGGGATAAAAGGCGCCCTTACTCGGCAAACCATCCCCGAGCACAGTCTCTGAATGCTGGCATTGCCAAACTTCTGGCAGTTGAAATGCTGTCATTCAGGCTGGTGGACACTGACACCTTCCGGGACTTAATGGCATTGGCAGTCCCCCAATACAACGTGCCCAGCCGCTTTTATTTCAGCAGGCGAGCCGTCCCTGCCCTGCAGAAACATGTTGAGGGCAAAATAAAACATGCGCTACTAAACGCCGTTAGTAGCAAGGTCCACCTGACCACCGATGCGTGGACCAGTAACCATGGACAGGGACGATACCTTTCCCTCACTGCCCACTGGGTCAATGTTGTGGAGCCGGGTACGGATCTGGAGAGTGGCGCTGTACGTGTTCTTCCAACGCCACGGATTGCAGGACTCCAGTCTGTACACATAGACTCCTCCTCCTACTCAAGTTCCTCAGAAACAGCAGAGCAGGAGCCTGTTACGACCGATATGAGCACAGCCGTGGCCAAACGTCAACAGGCTGTACTCAAATTAATTTCTTTGGGGAATCGAAGCCACACAGCGCAGGAGCTCTGGAATGCTATCAAGCTGGAGAGCGATGTGTGGTTTGGGCCAGCGAATCTCCAGCCGGGCTTGGTAGTGTGTGACAATGGCCGAAATCTGGTGGCAGCTCTTGGCCTAGGCAACCTCACACACATCCCATGTCTGGCACATGTTCTTAACTTGGTCGTGCAGAGCTTTCTGAGGGACTATCCGGATCTTGATGCACTGTTGCACAAGGTCCGCATAGAGTGCGCTCACTTGCGACGTTCCAGCACGGCAAGATCGCGCCTCGCTGCTCTGCAGCGACGATTTGGCCTTCCAGAACATCGCATCATATGTGACCTACCCACCCGGTGGAATTCAACGTTACATATGTTGGAGCGGTTGTGTGAGCAGCAGGCAGCAGTCATGGAGTACCAGCTGCATCAGGCGCAAACAAGTCGCACTGTGCGCCGTTCACACTTCAGCACCATTGAGTGGGCCTCTATGAAGGACATCTGCCTCGTTTTGCGTGCCTTCGATGAATCCACGCGGATGGCGAGTGCAGATGATGAACTAGTCAGCATGACTGTCCCCCTTATCTGCCTGCTTCAACAAACACTGCAAGCACTAAGGGATGAGGTTTCAGAAGAGGTGGAGGATGAGGAGTCCCAAATGCCATCTGCTTCTGGACAGTCTGCGCTACGTGTTTCCTCACAAAGGCCTAGGCAGGGGACACTTTGTGAGGAGGATGAGGAGGAGTCGATGGAGGAGGAAGACATCTCTCCAGAGGAGGGAGGTACACAAACCTCTACTCAGTATGTACAGCGAGGGTGGGGTGATGCAGAGCAGGTCGAGGTCACGCCTCAAACAGGGGACAGCGGTTCTTTGGCAGTTGGGAGTCTGCAGCACATGGTTGATTTCATGCTGCAGTGCCTGAGAAACGACCGCCGCATCGCCCACATTCTCGTCTCGGCTGATTATTGGGTGTACACCCTCCTAGATCCTCGCTACCGGGACAGCGTACAAAGGCTCATACCAACGTTGAACCGGGAGCGTAAAATGCGGGAGTACGAAGAGTCACTGGTGCAGTCCATAATGTTTTCCATTCCACCCGACAGCATTGTTGCAAGTGCTTTACAAAGCAGCTCTGTGCGTCGAGGCAGTGGAGGAAACTCTGCACAAAGAGGGAGCAGAGGCAGTGCCGCAGCACAAGGCAAGACCACTATGGCCCAAATGTGGCAAAGTTTTGTGTGTCCACCACAATTGTCTACACCATCAGCGACGCCTCGAGTCAGCAGGAGGCAACGCTTCCGTCAGATGGTGTCAGACTACATGTCTTGCCCTGTCGCTGTACTCCCAGATGGCTCTTCCCCCTTCAAGTTTTGGGTCTCTAAGCTGGATACATGGCCAGAGCTTAGCCAGTATGCATTGGAGGTGCTGGCTTGCCCTGCTGCCAGTGTATTATCGGAACGTGTCTTTAGTGCCGCAGGTGGTGTACTAACAGACCGTCGCACGCGACTATCTTCCGATAATGTTGACCGGCTGACTTTTCTGAAAATGAACAAGGCCTGGATCTCCAAAGACTTTGCCATTCCTCTTACAGACTAAATTAGTGGTTGGCAACTGTATCCAGGTCTGCTGGTGTGTTCATTTTTCTACCACCTGAACTATAATCCCTGTGCTTCAACACAGCCAGTTGTCGCTCAGATGTGTCGTCTGCACAGAGAAACACACTAGCTCCTGTGTTACTGGGGTTCAGTAATGCCAGCTGATCCCCTGCTGTGTGGACGGCAGAGTCACCAGCTCCATCAACATTCAAACCACTACTGATTTTTAACCGTGCCCAACTTAGGTCTCTGGCTCCACTGTCTCTACTATTTCCCCTGACCTCCAACCCCGCCATCTACATCTCTGAAGTGGCGTCAGCACAATCTACACTTGTTCCTGTGTTCCTGTGGCTCAGTCCCATCAGTTTATCCCCTGATGTGTGTCCGGCAAGGTCTCCTGCTCTGTCCACATTCCCATAACCAGTAGTGGGAATGAGGACAGAGCTGGCGAACTTGCTGGACAAACATCAGGGGATCAACTGATGGGACTGAGCACCAGTAACACAGGAACAAGTGTAGATTGTGCTGACGCCACTTCAGAGATGTAGCTGGCGGGGTTGGAGGCCAGGGTAAATAGTAGAGACAGTGGAGCCAGAGGCCTAAGTGGAGCATGGTTAGAATCAGTAGTAGTCCACAACCTCCATAAAAACCGCTGCCCATTGGCCTCTGCATGCGGCATGCGTAATCCTGGGCACCAACAGCGTCAGTTGGTGTTCAGAAGTGTCGTCTCCACAGAGCCAAACACATTCGTTCAAGTGTTAGTGGGGTTCAGCACTGCCAGCTGTTCCCCTGCTGTGGAGATGGCAAGTCTCCTGCTGCCTTCACCTGCCCAAATCCAGTAGGCCCCAGCCTGCTCCTCGCCTAATCCTGGGCTCCAACAGCGTCAGTTGGTGTTCAGAAGTGTCGTCTCCACAGAGCCAAACACATTCGTTCAAGTGTTAGTGGGGTTCAGCACTGCCAGCTGTTCCCCTGCTGTGGAGATGGCAAGTCTCCTGCTGCATTCACCTGCCAAAATCCAGTAGGCCCCAGCCTGCTCCTCGCCTAATCCTGGGCTCCAACAGCGTCAGTTGGTGTTCAGAAGTGTCGTCTCCACAGAGCCAAACACATTCGTTCAAGTGTTAGTGGGGTTCAGCACTGCCAGCTGTTCCCCTGCTGTGGAGATGGCAAGTCTCCTGCTGCCTTCACCTGCCAAAATCCAGTAGGCCCCAGCCTGCTCCTCGCCTAATCCTGGGCTCCAACAGCGTCAGTTGGTGTTCAGAAGTGTCGTCTCCACAGAGCCAAACACGTTCGTTCAAGTGTTAGTGGGGTTCAGCACTGCCAGCTGTTCCCCTGCTGTGGAGATGGCAAGTCTCCTGCTGCATTCACCTGCCAAAATCCAGTAGGCCCCAGCCTGCTCCTCGCCTAATCCTGGGCTCCAACAGCGTCAGTTGGTGTTCAGAAGTGTCGTCTCCACAGAACCAAACACATTCGTTCAAGTGTTAGTGGGGTTCAGCACTGCCAGCTGTTCCCCTGCTGTGGAGATGGCAAGTCTCCTGCTGCCTTCACCTGCCAAAATCCAGTAGGCCCCAGCCTGCTCCTCGCCTAATCCTGGGCTCCAACAGCGTCAGTTGGTGTTCAGAAGTGTCGTCTCCACAGAGCCAAACACATTCGTTCAAGTGTTAGTGGGGTTCAGCACTGCCAGCTGTTCCCCTGCTGTGGAGATGGCAAGTCTCCTGCTGCCTTCACCTGCCAAAATCCAGTAGGCCCCAGCCTGCTCCTCGCCTAATCCTGGGCTCCAACAGCGTCAGTTGGTGTTCAGAAGTGTCGTCTCCACAGAGCCAAACACATTCGTTCAAGTGTTAGTGGGGTTCAGCACTGCCAGCTGTTCCCCTGCTGTGGAGATGGCAAGTCTCCTGCTGCCTTCACCTGCCAAAATCCAGTAGGCCCCAGCCTGCTCCTCGCCTAATCCTGGGCTCCAACAGCGTCAGTTGGTGTTCAGAAGTGTCGTCTCCACAGAGCCAAACACGTTCGTTCAAGTGTTAGTGGGGTTCAGCACTGCCAGCTGTTCCCCTGCTGTGGAGATGGCAAGTCTCCTGCTGCATTCACCTGCCAAAATCCAGTAGGCCCCAGCCTGCTCCTCGCCTAATCCTGGGCTCCAACAGCGTCAGTTGGTGTTCAGAAGTGTCGTCTCCACAGAACCAAACACATTCGTTCAAGTGTTAGTGGGGTTCAGCACTGCCAGCTGTTCCCCTGCTGTGGAGATGGCAAGTCTCCTGCTGCCTTCACCTGCCAAAATCCAGTAGGCCCCAGCCTGCTCCTCGCCTAATCCTGGGCTCCAACAGCGTCAGTTGGTGTTCAGAAGTGTCGTCTCCACAGAGCCAAACACATTCGTTCAAGTGTTAGTGGGGTTCAGCACTGCCAGCTGTTCCCCTGCTGTGGAGATGGCAGTCTCTCCTGCTGTCTCCGCATTACAAAGACAGTAGGCCTCTGCCTACACCCTCCTATTTCCTGGGCTTCAACACAGCCAGTTGTAGTTCGGAAGTGCCGTCCACACGGAAAGAGATACTTGCTCCCGTGTCTCAGTGGGGTTCAGTAACGTCAGCTGATCCCCTGCTGTGTGGATGGCAGTCTCTCCTGCTGTAAACTCATTCAAAATACAGTAGGCCTCTGCCTACACCCTCCTATTTCCTGGGCTTCAACACAGCCAGTTGTAGTTCGGAAGTGCCGTCCACACGGAAAGAGATACTTGCTCCCGTGTCTCAGTGGGGTTCAGTAACGTCAGCTGATCCCCTGCTTTGTGGATGGCAGTCTCTCCTGCTGTAAACTCATTCAAAATACAGTAGGCCTCTGCCTACACCCTCCTATTTCCTGGGCTTCAACACAGCCAGTTGTAGTTCGGAAGTGCCGTCCACACGGAAAGAGATACTTGCTCCCGTGTCTCAGTGGGGTTCAGTAATGTCAGCTGATCCCCTGCTGTGTGGATGGCAAAGTCTCCTGCTGCCTACACAGTCGTACCACTACTGATTTTTAACCGTGCTCCAATTAGGCCTGTGGCTCCACTGTCTCTCGTATTTCCCCTGTCCTCCAACCCTGCCAGTTACAGCTCCGAAGTGGCGTCTGCACAATCCACACTTGTTCCTGTGTTACAGGTGTTCAGTCCGATCAGTTAATCCCCTGATGTGTGTCCGGCAATGTCGCCTGCTCTGTCCACATTCCCATTATTGGAATGTGGACAGAGCAGGCGACATTGCCGGACACACATCAGGGGATTAACTGACCGGACTGAACACCTGTAACACAGGAACAAGTGTGGATTGTGCAGACGCCACTTCGGAGCTGTAACTGGCGGGGTTGGAGGACAGGGGAAATACGAAAATCAGTGAATCCACAGGCCTAAGTGGAGCTTGGTTCAAATTAGTAGTCTACAACCGATCTTAAAATTTCTTCAATGCAGCCTAAGCCTGCTCCGTGCTTGTCCCTGGGCTTCAACACAGCCAGTTGTTGCTCGGAAGTGCCGTCTTCACAGAGTAAAACACTAGCTCCTGTGTTTGTGGGGTTCAGTAACGTCAGCTGTTCCCCTGCTGTTTTGATGGCAATCTGTCCTGCTGCCTCCCAATTGACAGCACATCAGGCCTCAGCCTGCTAAGTGCTTGTCCTGGGCTCCAACATCGCCAGTTGCTGCTCATAACTGACTTTGGCACGGGTACTCCCTCCTGCCCAGCTTGGTTCCAGCCCTGCCTGCTGTTTCCGGGAAGTGTCAATGTCAGTTTGCCACCCCAAGTTGCCATGTCGTGTTGCGGTTGGGTTAGCCGAGGCTAGGGTGCCAGCAGTTTAGGTGCTTCCTATGTGGACTGCGGGTTCTGGTAAGAAAGGTTTGTTCCATAGTGCCAGTAGGACAAGCACCCCCTGTAGGACTGTGTGATTCGGTAACTGCGGCCAGCTTGCGGCATGCCAACTTTGCTTTTCAGGGGTAACTTCTGATACCCCTCCGGGTTCCAGCACCGTCAGCTGGTTCTCATCAGAGCCTTTGGCCTAGGTGCCTCCATCTCGGTATCCGAGTTCCAGCAACGTCTGCTGGTCCTTGGTAGTGCTTTGTAGCACAGGTACCTCCTGCTTAGTAACCGGGTTCCAGCACCGTCAGCTGGTCCTCGGTTGTGCCATTGGCTCTTATTCCTTCTGCTGCCCCTCCGGGTGCCAGCACTGTCAGCTGGTCCTCGCTATTTCCATTTGCTCTTGCAGCTTATGCTACCCCTCCGGGTTCCAGCACCGTCAGCTGGTTCTCGTCAGAGCCTTTGGCCTAGGTGCCTCCATCTCGGTATCCGAGTTCCGGCAACGTCTGCTGGTCCTTGGTAGTGCTTTGTAGCACAGGTACCTCCTGCTTAGTAACCGGGTTCCAGCACCGTCAGCTGGTCCTCGGTTGTGCCATTGGCTCTTATTCCTTCTGCTGCCCCTCCGGGTGCCAGCACTGTCAGCTGGTCCTCGCTATTTCCATTTGCTCTTGCAGCTTATGCTACCCCTCCGGGTTCCAGCACCGTCAGCTGGTTCTCGTCAGAGCGTTTGGCCTAGGTGCCTCCATCTCGGTATCCGAGTTCCGGCAACGTCTGCTGGTCCTTGGTAGTGCTTTGTAGCACAGGTACCTCCTGCTTAGTAACCGGGTTCCAGCACCGTCAGCTGGTCCTCGGTAGTGCCATTGGCTCTTGTTCCTTCTGCTGCCCCTCCGGGTGCCAGTACCGTCAGCTGGTTCAAGAGGACAAAGAACAGGAAGACAACCACCAAGATGCAGAACAACAAGAGAGAGAAGACAAAGAAGCATAAAAAAAACAAAGCAGAAGAACATTAAGCATAAGACTAATACTCTGAGCAAATGATATTATCTTATTTATAAGCAGAAGAAGACTAAGCAGTGTATGGGGGTGAGTCCGTTCCTCCTCGTGGTGCCCCTGGAAAAGGCCTGCTTCTGCAGGCCAAACTGAACGCGGACAAATCCTGTTGTAAATCTTTTGTGACAGGCAGAACGGAAGGTGTAAACTTCTAACTTTTCTAGATAACAACTACAGGAATGCCTGACACAAACAAGAATATGATGAAGAAGAATAGGAAGAAGATGAAGAAGCTGAATATGTAGAATAATAATTGTTGAATAAGAAGAATATGAAGAATGTAAGAAAAGGAAGAAGAAGAAGAAGAAGAAGAAGAAGAAGAAGAAGAAGAAGAAGAAGAAGAAGAAGAAGAAGAATGTAAAAAAAGGAAGTAGAAGAAGAAGAAGAAGAATGTAAAAAAAGGAATAAGAAGAAGAATGTAAAAAAAGGAAGTAGAAGAAGAAGAAGAAGAATGTAAAAAAAGGAAGTAGAAGAAGAAGAAGAAGAATGTAAAAAAAGGAAGTAGAAGAAGAAGACATACATGTCTGGCAAAATATAAATGAGGCTAACATAGTCAATATCTTTGTAACTCCTAACATCTTTAAAAAAAAAAGTTTAATTCCTGCTATTCCATTTGATTGGGCTAAACCTCTATGGCTTTAATGTCTCCTCCACCTCCCACAATACATTCTACATTATTCTTAGTTGTTTTTCTTCATGTAGAATTAACCTACAAGGAAAGAAAGGTTTTTTTTTAATTCCGATATTTTGGCCCCATTGACTTGCATTGGTTCCCGGTATCGGAATCGGCGATACCGATACTTTTTTTTAAGATCGGCCGATCCATTCCGATCCGATATTTTCAAGTATCGGCTGGTATCGCTCAACTCTAGTCATGAGTGTGCAGTTCACAGGGGCGGCAAGGGTTGCCTAGCCTGGGCCTTTTTTGAGACTGACCCAAAACACATTATCAGTCAAATTTGAAAAAAAATTAAGTAGATGTAAAAAAAATTGCAATAATTGATAACTACATGCCTGAACCGGCACAAGTGCGATCAAAAAGCCTTAGTGTGGAAATTTCACTGTGCTAAAATGCGGACTAGCCAGCCTCGCCAACCACCGACCAACCCATCAACCCCATCTGCTGCTTCTTCCTCCTCCGTCTCCATGCCAAGTCTTCTCACACAGGTCTCCAGATGCAGAAACTCCACTTGCTTACTCCATCTAATAGAAGTGAGTCTGAGCCCATCAGGTGATACAGAAGTGGACATGACTCCTGCTTTTCTGTCACCTAGCAAAACACATCTTTCTCATTCCACCATAACATCTCTGCCTTCACCTTACTCACAATCCAGCAGTTTGACCTGTTCTCCATACTCCATTTCACCACTGACACCTGGATGAGCAAACAAGTGCAGGGGCATTATATCTCACTGACTGAGCATTGGGTTACTCTGGAGGCTATGGAGGCAGGAGGTCAAGGGGCTGCTCCACAAGTCTTTGAATCCCCAAGGCTTACGGGGCAAAACTCTGTATGTAACAGATCTTCTACTGCGTTTGGCTCTCCACCTCCTCTTGGGTTCCACCTGTGCCATCAACCTTTCCCTTAATGAGACATGCATTCCAACAGTGCAGATAGAATCCCTCTCACCTCTGTACTACACAACCATGGCTCACCACAATCAGGCAGTCTTAAAATTAATATGCCTTGGAGATTTCTGTCACCCAGCTCAAGAGTTGTGGACAGCTATCCTGGCTGAGTTAAAGCAATGGCTGTGTCCACTGAATCTGGAGCAATGGAAGGTTGTGTTCGATAAGGGTGCAAACCTGATGGCAGCACTATGTGGGGGCAACTTAACCCACGTGCCTTGCATGGCTGATGTCCTCAGACTAGTGGTACAGCAATTTTTTCTACCACTATTCCAGCCTGGATGCGCTGCTGCAGAAAGTATGGTCATTATGTGCTCACTTCCGCCAATCCCACCCCACAGATCATCGACTTAGATCGCTACAAAGGTCTTTTGCATAGTCTGGGCCAACGCAGTACGGAAGTGGCGCAATTCATGCTAGTGGAGTGGGCACAAATGAAGGACCTGTGCACTTTTCTGCACAGTTTCAAAATAGCTACTAAGATGGCTATGCACTGACGATACAATCATAAGCATCACTATTCCAGTCATCTACATGATGGAGCACACTTTGAATAGCCTGCGGAGGAACAGATGGAAGCGGAGGAGTATAGGAAGGGATAGTAATATCTCAAATTTCTGGACTGTTGTTGCACAGGCGGTTGCCATTGTAGGGTGAATTATAGTGATCGATAGGGGCTCATGGTACCAGACAAACTATTAGTAAAGGTGTGGGAGCAAAGGAACAAATTGCGGAGGATAAGGAGGAAAAAGTAATGAACGCACAGCCATCAGGAGATTAGGATAATTATCCACTCTCTGTTGTCTGTGGTTGGTGGAAGGGGACAGAGGAAGCAACCTCCAGTGTTACCCTATCACTAACACACCATGGACTCGGACCTCATGAAAGCACCCTGCACATAAGTGACTTCTTGTTTCACTATCATCAATATGATGCCCATTTTCTTAGAGTTAGAAATAGTGGTGACTACTAGGTTGCCACTCTGTTAGATCCACGATACAAGAGTAAATTTAGCCAGATGCTTTCCCCTGGAAAATGATGCATGCATGCTGGAGAATTGAAACACACTTGTAGACAATCTTAGGGGTGGTTTTCCCAAAGACAGCAGTGAGGCATAGAGTGTGCATCCCAATTGTAGACGTCCAACCCCGGGAATGTCAAGGCGATATTGCAAATACATTAGCAGCAGCAGAAGCAGTGTAAGTAGCATAAGTAATTTCTGTGAGCATTTTCAGACATTTTTAGACCAGCCTGTGCACCAACAGAACAGAGTACAAGTCTGACACAATGTGAATGACTGGAGAGGATGGTGCAGGAGTGTCTGGAGCTCAATATCAATGTAACCAGCAGGGTTTGCTCCCTTTTGCATTTTGGTCTTCAAAAATGGAAGAGTGGACTGTGCTCACCTGTCATACCTTGGAGGTTTTGTCATGTCTGGCAGCCAGCATTCTCTCAGAATGTGTGCTTAGTGCAGCTGGTGATATCCTGATGGATAATCACATCCTGCTGTCTCCTGAAAGTGTAGACCACCTAACTTTCATCAAAATGAACAAGTCATGGTTCTCCAATGATTTTTGCATGACATTCGCAGACTGGGCAGACTAGGTGATGGTGTCATTTTTAGTGTCATGCATTGTTCTTGTGTTATTTCAGTCTGTGGCACTTTTGTGGTGTCCTCTGTGCCTGATGTTTCTGCTGCTGATGTTCCAAACAATTTTTTGAAATGTGAAGTGCCAAGTTGGGTCTCCATCTGGTGATTTGCCTGTAGTAGAAGTTGTGTCATAGGGCCTATTATACTGTTTCTACTCTGTGGAAATTGATGAGACTATAGTGGTGTGTGACAATTATTTCTTGAAATGTGGAGACTGCAAGTTGGGTCTCTATCTGGTGGGTTGCCTCTGTAAGTAGGGCTTCCAGACAAGCAGACTTGCACTTACTTTCAGTCAACTACCTGTGTTACTTTCCTTACATTTTTTTTACCAACAGTATTGTACGAGTGATGCTGGAATAAAAAAAAATGTACCTGTTGCATGAGCTGTCAGGTTTCCCAGTTAAGAAGGCTTATACTGCTCCATTAACCACCAAGTCCTCATTGAATCTTCAATTTCAAGCTATAAATGCTGGGCCAGATCCCGATACCTCATGCATGGCACATAGCTGACTGTTTCTGTGCCATAATAAAAGGTTCTACTGTGGGTCAGTTGATCAGTCAGCTACCTGTGTTACTTTCCTTCCATTTTTATACCAATAGTAATGTATGAAACTGATGTTTGTGCCTTCTGAGTGTGGCTAGAATAAAAAAATGGAGGTGTTGCATGAGGTATCAGTGCTCCCAGCTAAGTATTCCTATACAACTCCCTTAATCACCAGCTCCTCATTGAAACTTCAATTCCAAGCTGTAAATGCTGGGCTAGAACCTGATAGCTCATGCATGGGCCATGGCTGACTGCTTCTGTGCCATTGTAAAAAGTTCAGCTGCTGGTTAAGTGATCAGTCAACAACCTGTGTTACTTTTCTTACATTTTTCTACCAATAGTACTGTATGGAACTAATGTTTGAGCCATCAAAGTGTGGTGTGGCTGGAATGAAAAAGAGGTGCTGCATGAGGTATCAGGGTTCGCAGCTAAGAATGCTTACACCCCTTCATTAACCATGATGTCCTTATTGATCCTTTAATTCAATGCTGTAAATGCAGGCCCAGTCCATGATACCTCATGTATGGCCCATGGCTGACTGCTACTGTGCCATTTGGAAATGTCTACTGTGGGTCAATGATGCCATTTTTCATGTTCTCTTCCCCTAATTTTAGCTGTGTGAGAATCTTTTTGTCATCCTTTAAGGTGTGTATATGATTGGTGTGGACTCCAATTGAATTTAATATGGTTTGGGTACGTTTGTGGAACCATTGGGTGAACTGCTAAATATTCGGTGAGTTGAACCAAACCGAACCTTTGAAAGGTTCGCTCATCTTTAGTAATAAGTATGGTGGAAGTTTTCAAACTTGTATCCACATTTTAAGAATCTCCTGGTCAGACCACATGCTTGATCTACAAAAACTTTATCTTGATCACAAATGCAAGATGAATGTGATGAATTGTCCAGTTGGTATTGCCGGAATCACATGCACCGGATGTGCTGATTTGGCATGCAGAATAGTATTAACACTGCTTTTTTACAGTAAATGTTAGTATGGAGTAATAAAATATGATCAATTGAAATATCCAGATCGAAAAAACCCATAGAATTTGATCAATGTGATAAGATAATTTGATGTTCAATGCATTGTCACTGAGCTGTAACAAGAATTTTTCAAGTTCTCCTTTGGATCCCTGAAAAATAAATAGAACATCATCAATGAACCTCAGTTTAGATACAACCAAACCTACAGTAATTCAGTATGTTCAATATTTTGGATATATTCATGTTCCCACAATCCTAGAAAAAGGTTAAACATAGAATGGGTCACTGGCTGGACCCATTGCCATGCCTCTCCTCTGTAAATAGTCTTGGTCGTTAAATACAAAATAATTGTTTGATAGGACATATTCCAATAAGATCATGAGTAACTCAAGAAAGTCATCCAATCCGCAGCCCATTAAATAAAACCACTGGCAGACAATCTATGTCCATTTGAATAACAGGTGCATAATGATTGTACATCACATGTAACTAAAAACATCTGAATCCATATGGACACCATTTAATCTTTGCAGGACCTCAGTGCTTTAGAACTGAAACCCAGACTCAAAGACAGAAACAAAATTTGACCATTGTGGTTTGATCCCGATGAAGAGGTTTGGAAACCTTGAAACGTGTTGAGAAATTAACCGCATTCACGTTTCACCTCTGTGTGTGATTGCATTTTTGGACCCTTGGGAGTCACAGAATTTGATCCACCATATTCCTCATTCAATACAAACTATTTAAGAGAGACTTACCAATTGACTCTGGAGATGGAAAACAACTCTGCCATACAAACTGTCCTCCACTGGAAACTGCTCATCTATGATGACCCAGGTATTGACCAACACTGTTCAAGGTATGATAATCCGTAAGATTTCACAGCTGTAGGGCATTGTGGGGCGGGCCACATTGAAATGGAAAATGACATTAACCCACTCTCTTATGTTTTGTCAGCATGGGGTTCGCATCCCATTTGTCCACATAATATAAGGGAACAAATATAATGATAATCATTCATTTTTAGGGCATACAATAAATTGGAAACCAGCATATTATTTAGGGTCAAAGCTGTGATATCACTTATAATATTTTTCTGTGACCTGTCATTAAAAAATTAATGGATCATATTGGTGTTTATAAAATAATCAACCACTCACTATGATCCAATATACATCGATAGCTGTGTGTACATTTTCAGTTAAATAATAATTTTAGTTATGATTAATAAAGTTTAAAAATTTTATATTCACTTTCCCTTTCCCCTTCCCTCCCTCTAGTATCTAATTGGTGGTGTACACCTTGTGAATATGTACCATGAGTGTGGATTTCTATCCTACTTTTCAACAGTAGTATATTGAGATTAATATGATCGATTGAAAGTGATGACAGTAAATTAAATTCAATTTTTAAAAAATGTAGCAATTACTTATTGTATTTAATTTCTCCTATATATACTCACCAGAAGTCTACAAAAAAGTATGTTTGCCTTCTTTCAGACCAAAAATAAATAAACAAAAACAGTGAGATTGTGGATTTGATCATAAATGTTGTAGTTGTAACAAGAAAAAACATGTTTAATAAGACAGAGTTGGGTTTACATATTATACCACACACTACAGACCTAAAAGCAAATAAATAGAATACTAATTCTTCTCAAGATAACTTATTTTAAATTAGTGTTGACAGAATGAATTTAGGAAATTGTTTTCCTTCAAAGTAATCAAGCCTTTTCAAGCATGGCGGAGTTAGTAATGAAACAGCCAAGGCTCAGATCAGTAAGTGCTCATGCACACAACTTTTTACTAAGGGCTTTCCTAATCACAAAGGACAGAATCAAGTCCTGACCTTGGTAATAAATACTGTAACAGGTTCATAATCTTAGATTTCAGTTTTTCTTTCTTTGCTCCTTGCCTGAACAACCAGCTAATATATTCCAGAGAAAAATTTAATTTCTACATTAGTTTAATTGGATGAATAAGTAGAAAATTATATTATTTAATCAAAAAGTTATTGTAAACCTTTTTTAAAACATCTTTGGTGCTTTTGTTTGTATGTGTCCATTAGGGATGAGCAAACGTGCGTGGTGATACTCATATATTAATCGAGTATCTGGGTGATCGGATGTGCTCGTTACTCATCGCACATTAGCCAGTGATTGATTTCAAACTCAAATCCCTGCCCCGTGTGTTTGGCACCTGTTACACAGTAAATAAGCATGTGGCATTTGCCTGTGCATCACTGCAATGCCATAGCCATCATTGTAGTGGCATTACGGTGATTGGCTGGCCATGTGACATCATCAGGGAATATGACAGGACAGGTGCCACCAGATTTGGCACATTGACACCATTGCACAGCTCTGTGACAGTTGCTATTGGAGGGAAAGAGTGATCGTTCAGGCATAGTGTGCACAATTTAATTACTCAGAGTCCTGTAGTGTTGATACTAGTACAGAAAGTAAATCATCATACTAACTGCCTTTCAAATAACTAATCTTATACTTTGCTATTTGTATCAGATACAATTTGCATTTAGCATAGTGAGAAAGACAGAGTTGGAAAGCATGGAGAGTGGCTGAATACGTCTGTAAGTAGTGATTAGGATTTTTCAGTCTATTGCTAAATATATAGCTGCAAAAGTTGATTTTTTTTGTTTCATGTGAAAAAAGATAATATCTTGTTGTCCATAGTGTATTACATGCTTTGTGGTACATTTTGTTCTTATGCAACACTCCAAAAAAGTTTTTCTGCATTCATTTACTCATCCATACACTGTTACGTACTCTAGGGTACATTTCTGTTCCATATAACACTCAAGAAAGCGTTATTTTTTCCCTGGACTAAATTACTCACCCATAGAGTATTCTGTGCTTTTGGTACAATTAATAATTATGTGATATATAACACTCCAAAAAAGAATTATTTTTTTTTCTGTATTCACTTACTCATTCATGCAGTATTCTGTGCTCTGGGGTACATTTCTTGCCATATAACGCTCCAAAAGAGCATTGGATTTTTTTATGGATTAAATTACTCATTCATACAATATTTCATACTCTGCTGTACATTTTGCTAACATACAACACTCAAAAAGCATTAAAAACCTTTTATGGATTAAATTACTCACCTATAGAGTATTCTGTGCTCTGGGGTACATTTCTGTGGCATATAACACCCCCAAAAATTTAAAAAAGTGTATGGATTTAATTAGTCTTGTACCCAGTGTAACAAGCTGAGGAAGAGAATGACTGAAGGAATGTCAGAGCCAAAGAAAGCTGGCACAACAGTGGATTTGGCAGAAGCCTGTGGTCTGGAATTAGCCACTTTCCCAGAGCCACCAGTGCTTGAACCCAAGGTGCAGCCATCACCACTTGGGTTCTTGAGGACTGCAGATGGGAATGCCAGGATCCAGGAAATGGTGTGTGGACTGCGAGGTCTAGGCTGGTTGGAAGATACAAGAAGGTGAGACAGGATCAGAGCTGGAGGAATGCAATTGGGCCCGTTAGCCTCAAAATACTGACAGTTGGCATCCTGTTGGAGGTCATTATATGCGACTGTCAGTGGAGATGGAAGTCCACAGAAGAGTTTGAGACCCATCATCACATTTTGTTCAACCAGTGAGCAGTAGAGATGGAACACTTTCCTTGAAAGCTGCAAGAGCTGTCAGCTGGAACCAGGGTTACGCTCCTCAAAATGGAGGGTCAACATAGTTGGCATGCGGTGGGTGTGATCCTAGAAGGAAAGGAGGAGTGTTATGAATGGGTCGCCGAGGAGGAGAGCGCAATAGGCTATGCCACCAGAACAACAGAGAGGTTGGTCACTCAGAGGATTGCAGACCCCTGATCTTAACAACACAACTAGCAGTAGCCGCGGAGCGTTCCTATGTTGCCCTAGACGCATTGTCACAGCTGGACAACTAACAGCCTAAAGACAGAAAGGTGAAATCTAAACTGCCCCGGAGCAGATCCCTAAAGGAATAGACAGCCCCCAAACATATATTGTCGGTGAGACAAGATGAAGCACAAACACAGACAGAAAATAGACTGAGCAAATGATGGGGCCCACACTGACTAGATAGGACAGGACAGAAAAGGCACTATCTGCAATCACGCAAAAACTCTAATAATTCCAGCACGACTGATGTACAAAAATACTGAGGTTTGAACAACCTCGCCCCCACTATATCAGCACTCAGGTGTGAATTGGCGGCTAGCAACAGGCTAATACAGCAGGGGACTGAGCAAACAAACACAAGATACAAAAATACAGGGCAGAAGCCAGCAGCCCTAGGGGGAGTAAGCTGACCCCTGACAGCAAGGCAAAAACAGATGCAAAGGGTTTAGCAAATGACACTTAGCTGAAAAAATGCAGGATCAGGCAGCAGACAGAAATCCTCAGTAAGCAAAGAAAGGAGTATCACTGGCAGTCACTGAGAGAAGTCTGCTCTGTTATGAATGAGTCACCGTAGGAGGCAAAAACAGAAATACTAGCTAAGTCCAGAAAACCAGAGAAGTTGGCAGCTATCGGATTGCAGACCCCTGAACCTATCAACAACAACTAGCAGTAGCCGTGGGGGTTCCTACGGTGCCCTAGACCCCTCGATCACAGCCGGAGAACTACATAGCCTAAAGACAGAAAGGGAAATCTAAACTGCCCCAGAGCAGACCCCAAAGCAATAGGCAGCCCCCAACATATAATGACGGTGAAGCAAGATGAAAAAACACTCACACAGATAGAAAGATAGGCTGAGCAAATGATGGGGCCCAAGCTAACTAAATAGGACAGGATAGGAAAGCTGCTGTCTGCAATCCGCCAAAACCCTATCAAAACAAGGGCCAACAGGCTGATAGGGAAAAAGGCCCTGAAGACGCTAGGCTTCAAAAAGACTATATCAGCACTCAGGTATTTTCTGAAGACAGAGCAAAAAGAAATTCAACTAACCCCAGCAGGGAATGGCAGAAATTCAGAAAAACAAGGCAAAACAAAACACAAATGCAAAAAGCAGTGCAGAAAACTTAGCTTTTGAGGAGCAGGAATGAGACTGGTCTCCTAGAATCCCTCAGAGAGATCACCAGCAAGGCAGAAGGGCGTCGGCTGCCTTATATCCAGTCAGCAATTCCCGTCACCCAGTCATCATCATCATACCCATGTGCTTGGTAATCAGCCTTACTACCTTCCTTCACCAGAAGAGGGAGTTCATCAGACCTCAATGGTGAAGGGGAAAATGAACTCACAACAGTACCTCCCCCTTGAGGAGGGGTCACCGAACCCTCACAAACGCCACCAGGGCGATCAGGGTGAGCCCGATGAAAGGCACGCACCAATCTTTTGGCATGAATATCAGAGGCAGAGACCCAGGAATTATCCTCCTGACCATAGCCCTTCCACTTAACCAAATATTGGAGTATCCGTCTAGCCAGACGGGAATCCAGTATCTTCTCTACCTCATATTCCATGTTACCTTCAACCAATACAGGGTCCGGAGGTGCCACCCCAGGAACTACTGGTTCAACAAACCTCTTCAACAAGGACTTATGAAACACATTATGGATTTTAAATGTGACAGGAAGAGCCAAACGAAAAGAAACCGGATTAATAATCTCCAAAATCTTGTAAGGTCCAATAAATCTAGGCTTAAACTTAGGAGAAGCCACCTTCATAGCGATATTTTTTGATGATAACCAAACCATATCACCAACCTTAAACTGGGGACCAATGGTCCTATGTCGGTTGGAAAACCGCTGGGCCTTTTCCTGGGAGAGAGATAACTTATCCACCACTTGGTCCCAGATCTGGTGCATTCTCTCCACCACAGTGTCAACACCTGGGCAGGCAGAAGGCTCCACCTGCCCTGAAGAAAATCGAGGATGAAACCCAAAGTAACAAAAAAAAGGTGACATCAAAGTGGCAGAACTAGCTCTATTATTTAAAGCAAATTCAGCCAAGGGCAAAAATGAAACCCAATCATCCTGATCAGCGGAAATAAAACATCTCAAATACGACTCCAAGGTCTGGTTTGTTCTCTCTGTCTGCCCATTGGTCTGAGGGTGAAAGGCAGAGGAGAAGGACAACTGAATTCCCAGCTTGGAACAGAAAGTCCTCCAAAATCTAGACACAAACTGAACTCCTCTGTCAGATACAATGTTCTCAGGAATCCCATGCAAGCGAACCACCTGTTGCAAAAACAGGGGCACCTGTTGTGAGTTCATTTTCCCCTTCATTACTGAGGCCCGAGGAACTCCCTCTTCTGGTAAAGAAAGGTAGTGAGCCTGATTATCAAACACCTGAGGCTGATGATGATGACTGGCTGAGTGGAGTTACTGACTGGATATAAGGCTGTCGACACCCTTCTGCCCTGCGGGTGATTTCTCTGTGGGATCCTTGGAGACCAGTCTGAATTCCTGCTCCTCTAAAGCTAAGTTTGCTGCTCGGCCTTTTGCTTTTGTGCTTTGACTTTGTTTTGCTTTGTTTTTCTGGATTTCTGCCATTCCCTGCTGGGGTGTGCTGAATTCATTTAGCTCTGTCTTCTGAAAATACCTGAGTGCTGATTTAGTTTTTGAAGCCTAGCTGCTTCAGGGCCTTTTTCATATCAGCTTGTTGGCTTATGTCTTTGATAGGGTTTTGGCAGATTGCAGACAGTAGCCTTCCTGTCCTTTCCTATCTAGGTAGTTTTGGGCCCCGTCTTTGCTCAGTCTATCTTTCTGTCTGTGTTAGTATTTTCATCTTGCTTCACCGTCATTATATGTTGGGAGCTGCCTATTGCTTTGGGGTCTGCTCTGGGGCAGTTTAGATTTCCCCTTTCTTTCTTTAGGCCTATGTAATTCTCCGGCTGTGATCGAGGGGTCTAGGGCATCGTAGGAACCCCCCACGGCTACTGCTAGTTGTGTTGATAGGTTAAGGGGTCTGCAATCTGATAGTTGCCAACTTCTCTGGTTTTCTGGACTTAGCTTGTATTTCTGCTTTTGCCTCCTACGGTGACTCATTCATGACAGGCACCAGCTCAGAGGAAGATGGCAACTTCGGGAGTGGTACAAGATGGACCATCTTGGCAGAAAGAACCACACCCTCACCCAGAATGGTAGTAGGCTTGGTCACATCAAGAGAATCTGCAAAGAAAGTCCTAGAAAGGGCGTCCGCCTTAACATGCTTAGTGCCAGGAAGAAAGGTGACCACAAAATTAAAACGCGTGAAAAACTAAGCTCACCTAGCTTGTCTAGGATTCAAGTGCTTGGCTGATTCAAGATAAATCAAATTCTTGTGGTCGGTGAAGACCACAACTTGATGTCTATCTCCCTCCAACCAATGTCTCCACTCTTCAGATGCCCACTTCATGGCCAACAACTCTCGATTCCCCACGTCATTGTTACATTCAGATGAGGAAAATTTTCGAGAAAAGAAGGCACATGGATTCATCTTAGAGGTTACTGGATCCCTTTGAGACAAAACGGCTCCTGCACCAATCTCAGAAGCATCTACCTCCACCTGAAATAGGAGTGAAACATCAGGTTGCCGTAGATCCGGAGTAGACGTGAATCTCCGCTTAAGCTTCTGAAACGCCGAGACTGCCTCTGGAGGCCAATTCATCACATCAGCGCCTTTTTTGGTCAAATCCGTCAGTGGTTTAACAATACCAAAAAAATTACTTATAAATTTACGATAAAAATTAGAAAAACCCAAAAACTTCTGAATAGCCTTCAGAGAAGTGGGCTGAACCCAATCATAAATGGCCTGTACCTTGGCCGGGTCCATTTCAATAGCAGATGGGGACAAAATGAATCCCAAAAATGAAATCCTCTGTACACCAAAGATACATTTCGATCCCTTAAGATACAGAGCATTTTCTCTCAAGATCCGGAACTCAGTCTGAACATGTTCCACATGAGAATCCCAATCACTGGAAAAATCGAAATATCATACAGATAAATGATCAAAAACGTATCCACAAAGTCCCAGAAAATATCGTTCATAAAAGACTGGAAGATGGAAGTTGGAAGGGGCATTAGTGAGCCCAAAAGGCATCACCAGTTACTCAAAATGTCCCTCCGGAGTATTAAAAGCCGTCTTCCATTCATCCTCGTGCTTGATGCAAATAAGATTATATGCCCTTCTACAGTCAAGTTTGGTAAGCCAACAAGCACTTTTGACCCTGGAAAATAAATCAGAAATCTGTGTCAACGGGTACTGATATTTAACAGTGATCTTATTAAAGGAGCGATAGTCAATATATGGCCTTAATAAGCCATCTTTCTTGGCCACAAAAAAACCCAGCACCTAAAGGTGAAGAGGATGGTCTTATATGACCCTTCTCTAATGACTCCTTGATATAAGATCGCATAGCATCATGTTCAGGTACCGATAAGTTGAAAAGCCGACCTTTGGGAAATTTACACCCGGGCATCAACTCAATTGCGCAATCATAACTCCTATGAGGAGGCAAAGACGCAGACTTACTCTTACTAAATACATCAGAAAAATCAGCCAAATAGTCAGGAACATCTTGAGACTGGAGAGAGGTGGAGAAAACAGGAGTGTCACCAAGAGCACATTGACAACGCCAACTCACCACAGACACAGATTTCCAATTCAACATAGGATTATGGGTCTGCAACCATGGAAAACCTAGTACAATAATATCATGTAAATTGTGCAACACCAAAAATTTACAATTCTCTTGGTGGTCCGGGGCGACCAGTATAATCACCTTGGTCCAAAATTGGCGTTTATTCTCTGCCAAAGGGGTAGCTTCAATACCCCTCAAAGGAATAGGGGTCTGAAGGGGCACCATAGGAAAAACAAAACGCTTAGCGAAGTCAAAATCCATCAGATTCAAAGCTGCTCCTGAATCCACAAATGCCTTAGCGGAAAATGTAGACAAGGAGCAGATCAAGGTAGCAGCCAAAAGGAACTTAGGCTGCACACTGCCCATCACAAATGAGTGCACAAAACATTTCTCACGTTGAAGGCAGGCTGAAATAGCATGAGAAGCATCTCCACAAAAGAAGCATAACTTATTATGCCTTCAAAACTCTTGATGTTGCGCCCTAGACAAAACCCTATAACATTGCATGGGCTCAGAGGTTTGTTCGAAAGGCGGCACCACCTCTCGCGTAGTTTTACGTTCTCGTAAACGTCGATCAACTTGAATGGCCAATGACATAGAGTCGTCAAGACCAGAAGGGACAGGGAATCCCACCATAACATCCTTTACGGATTCTGCCAGACCTTTCCAAAAGAGAGCTGCTAGGGCATCATCATTCCATTTAGTAAGGACCGTCCACTTTCGGAATTTTTGACAATATATCTCATCATCATCTTGACCCTGTTTTAATGCCAATAAGGTTTTCTCAGCTTTATCAATAGCATTAGGCTCATCATACAATAACCCCAGGGCTTGAAAAAACGCATCTACATTAGCCAGAATAGGATCTCCAGGTGTCAGAGAAAAGGCCCAGTCCTGGGGATCGCCGCGCAGCAGGGAAATGACAATTTGAACCTGCTGCCCCGAGCTTCCCGAGGAGTTAGGCTTCAAAGCAAGAAATATTTTACAATTATTCTTAAAGTTCAGAAATTTAGACCGATCCCCAGAAAACACATCAGGAGTAGGGATCTTTGGTTCTACAACAGATGATTGGGCGAGATAAGCAGAAATTCTCCGCACTTCAGCAGCGAGCTGCTCAACACGATTGGACAATTCCCTAGTCTCCATTAAGGAAAAAATCCTCTTACGGCCCCAGAGAAAAAAGAGGAAAAAATATATAAATAATTCTGACACTTTTCATTTTTTTTTTTCATTTTTTTGCAATTCTTTCCTTCTTTTGAGTACCCTAGAATCTACAGTTTGGCCGGTGATTCTGTTATGAATGGGTCACCGAGGAGGAGAGCGCAATAGGCTATGCCACCAGAATACCAGAGAGGTTGGTCGCTCAGCGGATTACAGTAGCAGTAGCCATGGAGCATTCCTACTTTGCCCTAGATGCCTCGTCACAGCCGGAGGACTAACTGAGCCTAAAGACAGAAAGGTGAAATCTAAACTGCCCCGGAGCAGATCCCCAAAGGAATAGACATCCCCCAAACATATATTGTCAGTGAGACAATATGAAGCACAAACACAGACAGAAAATAGACTGAGCAAATGATGGGGCCCACACTGACTAGACAGGACAGGAAATGAAAGACACTGTCTGCAATCACGCAAAAACCCTAATAAGTCCAACATGACTGATGTACAAAAATACTGAGGTTTGAACAACCTCGCCCCCACTATATCAGCACTCAGCTGTGAACTGGCAGCTTGCAACAGGCTAATACAGCAGGGGACTGAGCAAACAAACACAAGATACAAAAATACAAGGCAGGAGCAAGCAGCCCCAGAGGGAGCAAGCTTACCCCTGACAGCAAGGCAAAAACAGATGCAAAGGGTTTAGCAAATGACACTTAGCTGAAAAAATGCAGGATCAGGCAGCAGACAGAAATCCTCAGTAAGCAAAGAAAGGAGTATCACCGGCAGTTACTGAGAGAAGTCTGCTCGCTTATGTAGTCCCAGTCACTACCACCACTCCTCCAATTATCTTCTGCAGCTGTTGGGTTAACATCATGTTGACCAGCACCACTACCAGCAGTATCCACCAGAGGGAGCCTTGCCTCAAAAGTCGGATCAAGAGAGCTCACAACAGAGGAGGATGAACTCTTTTTGAGGAATGAATGAGCCTGGAAGAGGTTTCTTGAGGTGGTTTGAGATGGGGTAACTACCACTCTTGAGAGATCATACTGTCTTTGGGTTCCCCACCTCCTATGTGGGAGCAGGCAATGATGCAGGTGACACAGAGGCTATCACCCATTTCTATATGTTGGAGTGCAGGCACTAACCATAGCTGGGTCACTTACAGCCCAGGTACTAGGGAATTAGGTTTCACAAGGCTGGTGGATGCAGTCCCCCAAGCCTCCTGAAAATGGAGAAGTGGACACCTAAAGAGGACTACTGTATTACCCTCCTTATAGTTTTTTTCCTGGCTTTGCACTTTCTGCAAAGCCTTTATGAGTGCAGGAGTACAGAAATTACACTCTAAAAATATTTGAATGAGGCCCACCAGATGTTACTTTTCAGGGATCTATGGATGACTGGATGACCCTCCATATAATTTTTTAACTGACTTTGCACATTTTGCAAAGACTTTATGAGGGTAGGAGTACAGCAACTAGATTTTAAAATTATTTGAATGAGGTTCTCCAGTTGTTGTCATTTAGAGGTCTATGGATGACCCTTCTAATAATTTTTTCCTTGCTTTGCACTTCCTGCAAAGCCTTTTTGAGCGTAGAAGTACAACAACTACCATTTCAAAATATTTAACTTACAAATTTTTATCTGGATTTAATTAGTCATCCTTACACGGGGGTGAACCTAGCCTCTCTGGCACCTGAGATAAATGGCAAAATGGCGCCCCCATAGTAAATTTTTAAAATTTGTAGAAATTAATCTGGTTCATATAGATTTATATCTATCCTGAAAAAATGTGTACAATAGTGGACATTTTATTTTAGAGAAATAGAAAAAAGATGTCTGAACACAAGGATGTCAGGGCCATCACCGCACATACAAAAACCACACAAGGGCCATTATTGGCAATGGCAGGCTTGGCACAAGCATACAGACACACAATGATGGTTGCAAAGCGGTGGCCTACACAGTCCTGCATCTTTATAGCACAGGAGGCAGCACTGATTGCCAACCTATTATCTCTGGCACACACTTAGAAAACTCTGGACAGCTCCACTATGGCGGCTGCCTGGCACTGCCTAGTCAGACATGTCCACCATGCAGCATCGTCCACACACCACCTACAAAGACCTACAGTCTGAGCATCAACAAGCAACCACAGCATTAAGCTGGTAAAATTGCACATCTTCCCCAACAGACCACACTTCCTTCTCCTGAAACGCTTAGCCAAACACCGACCAATCGCCAACCAGGAGAAACATGGCTGGATGCCTGTATGTACTGAGGGGCGGCATTGGATGTAATGTGTAACTTATGACCAATCAGTCCTGCAGCAGAGGTGAAGATTAAGGGGACAATGCATCCTGCACCAAGGGCGTACATAGAAAACATGGGGCCCCATAGTAGAAGTTCTAATTGGGCGCCCCCCCAAAAAAATATATATTTGTCTGGGTCACATAGGTACATATCTCACAACTCTGCAACCCTTACAAAGTAATTCTCCTCCTATTGAACTGTGCATGGATAGGAACGCAGCTCTAAATGACACTCCACTGGGGGGGTTTATTATGGATCCTACAGATCCATGAAAGATACACAAACGGATGCTGCTTGCTGCATCCAGTTTGTTTAGTGTGTGGGAATCAGTGAGCATACAGGGTATTTCTGTATACACATGGATTAAAAAAATATGCAAGTGTGAAACCAGCCTTAGTTGTTTGATCTAAAAAGTTGGTAAGTATGGATTGGAAAAGTTACTATAAAAGTACAAATGTGCATACCTCCACAAAACCTGCACTTGCAATATCTGTTTATAAAGATGGTTTGCTGGAAACTTCCCACCTTTCTTCTGTGATCCATTCAGAGCGGAAATTTGGATAAAATGACCCATGGGATTCTACTGCAGGGACATATGGTAATCACACACAAATCAATGGTATACACTGTATACTACCCACACTGCACTGTACCCTACATAAAGCAGCCAGTATATGAGCTGAAAAGTTACCTGAAGTTGCACTGAGGGCAGGAGCTGGTGTTGTGCTTGGTCACCATGTCCTGTGAGTAGTCTGTCCCTTCACAAAGCTGCCAATTGAGACTGTGGGGGCATGGTGTGTAAGGGCCCCGTTACACGCTTTAATGTCCCAGCGATCCAACCAACGATCTGACGTGGATGGGATCACTGGGACATAGTTAGCTGATCGCTGGTGAGCTGTCACATAGGCAGACTCACCAGCGATCAGGACCTGCGAGCACGCTGGTATGCAGGGTAAACAGCGGGTATCTAAATGCCGTGCGGCGCTTAGATACCCGCGGTTTACCCTAGATACCACCTCCCAGCGTCTGCTGTATGGTGCGCGGAGCTCGCTGATCGTTGGTCTCTCGCTGTCACACACAGCGATGTGTGCTGCCCAGCGGGAGACCAATGATAGAATTATGGCCCAGACCATTAGGCAACGATTAACGATCAGTCAACTGATCGTTGCTATGTGTCACACGCAACAATGTTGTTTCAACATCGCTGCAATGTCACCAAACTGGTGACGTTGCAAAGATATCGTTCACAATATTGTTGTGTGTAACGGGGCCTTAAGGTAACACAACCATGAGGACTCATCACTACAGAGGAGAGCACTCCCTGTGCTGCCTCAGCAGAATAGAAGAGGGAACATTTATCTTCTGAAGGTCAGGTATGTGGTGAACACAGTCACTTGCTTCAGAGCGGTATATGGCCAATCACACTTTCAGGGCTGGAGGGAGTGGGAAAGGCAAAGCCAACTGCAGTTTATATTAAAAGTGAAAGTAGTCAGGCAGATTCCTCCCCCATCCTCCCTCCTGAGTCTCCCAGCTCTTTGTTATCTTCTTAAAACACAGTGACCCACACTGACAAATAGAATTGCCGGATCCATGTTATCTGACTGCAGGACGGCTGCCGCTCTCTGTCTCCCTGCCGCCTGAGGCAAAATCCTCAACTTGCCTCATTAAAGGTGCACCCCTGTCCATACAGTTAAATGAGGTCTTTGTTATATTATGTGTTATATAAAACTACAAAAAGCATTGGAAATTATTTGTGGATTCAATTAGTCATCCATAGAGTATTCCATGCTCTGGGATACATTTTGTTGGTATATTACCCTCAAAAAAAAAGTGTTCAAAATGTTTTCAGTATTCAATTACTCATCCATACTGTATTATGTCCTCTGGGGTATATTTCAGTGGTATATATAGCACTCCAAAATAGTGTTGAAAAAATTTGTCTGTATTCAGTTAGTCATCCTTAGAGCATTGGGCACTTTCTGTGACATTTTAGTGGTATATAAGACTCCAAAAAAAGTTTAAAAATTGGTCATTATTCAGAAAGTCATCCATAGAGCATTAGGTGATTTCTGTCACATTTCAGTGGCATTTAAGACTTCAAAAAAGCATTCAAAAATTTGTCTGAATTCCATTAGCTATCCATACAGTATTAGGTGCTTTCTTTTAAATTTTGGTGGTATATAACACTCTAAAAATGCGTTCAAAAATTTGTATGTATTCAATTAGTCATCTATATATTATTTGGTGCTTTCTGTAACATTTCGGAAGTATATAAGACTCCAAAAAAAAGCACTTAAAAATTTGTCTGAATTCAATTAGTCAAAAATGTAGCATTTGATGCTTTCTGTGACATTTTGATGATATTACTCCAAAAAAGTGTTAAAAAAAATTGTATGTATTCAATTAGTCATCCATAGAGCATAACATACTTTTTGTGACATTTTGGTGGTATATAAGATGCTAAAAAAGTGTTTAAAAATTTGTCTTGATTCAATAAGACAACCTTACAGTATTAGGTGCGTTCTGTTAAATTTTGGTGGCATATAAGCCTCCTAAAAAGCGTTTAAAAATTTGAGTGGATTCAATTAGTCAGCCATATTGTATTTGGTGTTTTCTGTGACAATTTATTGGTATATAAGAATGCATTGATTCATTTATATACTATAATGTGATCCTTGTTACATTATGGTGGTATATAACGCTAGAAAAAACCTTCAAACTTTTTTGGGAAGTAATGATTCATCCATACACTGTAAAACTGTATGTATTACATTACAGTGGTATATAAAACTTAAAAAAACACTTCCAGAACTTTCTCTGGATTCAATGATTCAGCCATGCACTGTAACTCTGTTCTTATTACATTTACTGTAAGTTGTAAATAAAATTTGAAAAAACCCTTATAAAAATGTTATGGTTTCAATGATTCATCCATACACTGTGTTAGGGTTGGCTGATTGCACTAAATAAAATTAAATAATAAAGTGCAATTGCAACCCGGGGTCCACCGTGCAGAGATGTATAACTACTGCTAGTGTGAACAATGGTGGAATGAAACAGTGAGCATACACCTTAAGCACACTGTGTTAACGTCACACAGTGTGAACAGAACACAGAGTACCCAGCTTTGTTAACGTCACAGAGAGGTAGTGAAATAATAAGGAAAGTACCAAACCCTGTTAAACATCACAGGAAACTAAAACGTGGGTTGGACTTGCACTGTAACTCAACTGTGCTAACCGCGCACAAGAAGGAAACAGATGCTAAGCCAAGGAAAAGAACACAAGTGATGCTACCCTGTCACTTTCACAGAGAAATAACCTAAGGGTTGGACTTGCTCTGTAACTCAACTGGGCTAACCGCAGACATGAAGGAAACAGATGCTAAACCAAGGAAAGTTATCCAGTCCTAACTGTACCTGCCGGTCAGTACTCTCAGTGAATAGCATGACACATGCAAGCACAGTGATAGAGAATCCACTCACATACACAACACAAAATGATACTAGCGCACTGACATGCTCCACTGAGAGTCTTTAAAACCCAAAGCTTCACCCCAACACTCATGACCAACTGGCTGTGACATCGCTCGTGGGCCAATCCAGAGCTGCCACATAACCAGAGCAGCTAACTTCTGACCACCAATGAGAAGACGACACATCACAGACATGCTCAGTAAGGTGATCTCTGGACATAGACTCCAGAGCGCAAGACTGTATCTGTATACCACTGGTAACCATAGACTTGGCTGGCAGCAGTAACCAAGCATATGCCATGAGCCTGAACAAGATGCTGGGACCGACATCTGTGCTGAGCAGCAATCGCAGTGACTGGACCTGAATGGGAGACTACAATACCAGGTAATGCTTGGAATCTTTCCCATGCAGCAGGAGAATCCTAGCACCTAACACACTGTAACTCAGTTTTTGCTACTTTTATAGTGGTAAATAAAACTTGAAAAAACCCTTCCAAATATGTTATGGACTCAATGATTCATCCATACACTGTAGCATGTTTTTTTTTACTTTATGGTGATAAATGAAACTTGAAAAAACTCTTAAAATTTTTTTGGGATGCAATGATTCATCCATAAGCCATAGTGTGGTTGTCCCCCATTTTTCCACACTACCAGATGACAGCAGCACATAAAGTGTTTTTAATCTTCAATATTTGAATGAGGTCATCAAGTTGTTGCCTTCTAGGGTCTATGAATGATACTCCTTATATTTTTTACTGGTCTTTTACTTCATGCAAAGCCTTTATGGCAGTAGGAGTACATCAACTTCACTTTGTTAATTTTTTGTTATGAGGTACTCCACTTGGTGCTTTCAGGGGGTTATAGATGACTCATTTTATAATTTTTTTGGGTTTAGCACACAGTACAAGGCCTTTATGAGTGTAGGAGGCGTACCACAACAACACTGATAATTTTTCATGAGTCAGTCAACTTGGTGCCTTCAAGAGTGTATGGATGACCCGGCTTGTAATTTTTGACATGCTTTGCACTTAGTGCATAGCCTTTATGAGTCTTCATATACCGCTATATGACAATTTGAACATAATGTATATGAGGCCCTTCATTATGTCTAATACAGTGTGTTTCTGAGTCACTCTTCCATCTAATTTTTGTCAGTTATTCCTTCCTTTATAAACTGAACCCAAATTTCATTTTTTTCAATAAAAAGGTAATACAAATTTAATAAAAATTAACAAAAAAATCAAATTTGTTTTGCTTAAATTATTATTTTTTAAATTCTTTTAAAATTGTACATTATGTACAAGTTATCATCCAGGAAATAATGTTTTTTTAACATTTTTTCACAGTAAACTCCAATTTCTCATTGATTTTGAATGTTTTATTCTTAGTCTTTAAAGTGGAGTAAAAGTGTGACACCTTTGTTTTCAGCAGCAATCTGGGAGCAAGAGATATTTTCAGGGGGTCACCCCCATGCTGTTCTTCTTCCATTCAGCACTTTTTTCAACCAATTCAACATTTTCAATGCCCCCCAGACCTTCTCGTAGGGTCTTCCAGAAAAATGCTCGGATTTCCTGTTGACTTGCATAATACTCTTTCCTCTAAAAGGACTGTAAGGCCTAGGCTGGACAGAAGGGAAAAGGAGTCAAGCAAGGACCAGAGCTGGAGAAATATTATCAAGCCCGCTAGCCGCAAGGTTTCAACAATTGGTATCCCGGGATTGGTTGTTACGGACATCCGGCAATGGAGAACTGCATCCCAGCTTCTATCTCTACTCACTTCTCATGGTCTCTCACATCTTTCAACCTCTGAGACACACAAAGATGGTAACACACTGATCTGGTCTTTGTCAGGCTCAGCTTAATCTCCTACCTAGATGACTCACCTCTTACCCTTTCTCCCCCATGAAAATAGGAGTGTAACCACAATTTACACATTTTTAGGTGCTCCCTAAAAACACATCTGTCCTTTTTATATATATATATATATATATATATATATATATAGAGCTTATTCTCTACTTCTCTGAACATAATTAACCATAAATCTCAACAGTACACAAAAGCATCATGCAGCCTTTATCTACCCCCTATTTCCTCAAGATGGCTGGACCATCATTGCAAATAAGCACCTGTGCTATGTGTCACCCCCACCTCATTGTAGATTGTAAGCTCTGAGGAGCAGGGTCATCAATATTTTTGCTTTAATTCTTTGATTATCGCAAACTTTGTAACTTTTGACTGTTGTATATGAACTGCTGATTTGTAAAGCTCTGTGGAAAATGTTTGCGTTATAAATAAAGGTTTTTATTTTTAGTAGATTGAAGATGGTGAAGTTCAAGCTCTTACCTTTGCCATATGTAGGAGAAAACAATCTTTTATGTGAGCACAACTGTATAAAAGAGGTCTGGCTATTGTGCTGGCATAGGGTGGAGTAGGGTGAACACAACAAGTTGCTGGTTTGTCAGAGAGGTGTAGGCGGAGATGTTACGGTGGATTGAGAAAGATGGGGTGTGCTTCGTATCTAAGGTCAGTCAAAAACAGCTTGCAAGTTCACATATTTCTAGTATTCACATTCTACTTGAAGTTATATTTTAGAAATGAAAACTCTTTAATATATAACTACATCTTTTTAAAGGGACCAAAAGTAGTGTTGAGCATTCCGATACCGCAAATATCGGTATCGGCCGATATTCGCGGTAACGGAATTCCGATACTGAGTTCCGATAGTTTTTGCATATCGAATACCGGAATCGTACGTTCCCATAATGCTATAAGCCAGTTTGATTTGATTTAGTCAATGAGGAATCCTCAGAAGTGTGGGCACATCCTGTTACTCATGTAGGCATGTTAACTAATGGCATGGCTGTGATTGGCTGCTGAAATGATGTCATGATGCACTAGAAAAGCTGCCGCCATATAGGGTTCACTCTGCTGTGAATTCAGTTAGGGACAGGCTGCTGTTCAAGACTCTGAGGGACAGTTAGAAATAGCGATTTGCTATATAATATTGTGCTTCACCCAGGCTACATTATGAATCACTGCAGCTTTCTTTTGCATTGCAGTGCTGTTCACAGCTGCCTGCAAGGTCTGTGTGAGTGCAGCTCACGCTGTAGTGTGTCCTGCAGCCACCTCTGGTTGTAGGCCGCTCAGCGTGCATCACTGCCTCATACATATTTATTTTTGTTTTATTGCTGCTCATTTTTCATTAATTCTCCTATTAGCGTGCATCCATCCGTGTCCATCTACATTGGTTGCAAACACTATAGGAGTAGACAGCGGAGCCTTTCTGCAACCTTTCAGTGCTAGTGCCCAGTTCTCTGCACTGTTCATGGCTGTCTGTGAGTTCTCTGTGTGTGAGTGCAGCTCACGTTGTAGTGTGTTCTGCAGCCACCTCTGGTTGTAGTCCGCTCAGCAAGCGTCACTGCCTCATACATAGTCCTTTTTTTATTTTATTGCAGCTCATTTTTCCTGATTTTTTTCTCCTATTAGTGTGCTTCCATCCATATCCATCTACATTGGTTGGTTGCAAACACTATATAGGAGTAAATAGAGGAGCCTTTTTGCTGGCTTGTGCCCTGCAGCCGCAGCCAGATTAGTATTAGCCTAATTTTTGGAGCCTCATCTATTGCATTGTAGGTTACCTTCCTGCATTGTAATAGCTCCAAAAGGTTTGTGATACTATCGCTTTCACATCTTTGGTCACATCCTTTTTGTTTTTTTGAAAAAAAAACACGTAAATAAAGTTCACCAAACACTCCACTTGACTCCAGTTGTGTAGGCCACATTAGCTCATATTAAAGTGTAGAACACACACTTTATAAAATTAGTGTTTCTTATACCTGTTAGTAGCTGTTCAGGAATAAGCACACTAAGCCCCCCTTTGTACTTTTCTGCCTATCTTTATCAGTCTACCAAGATGAAGAAGGCAGGGAGTAAGGCACGTGGTCGTGGCCGTGGGAGTGGAGTTTCAGCAGGGAGAGGAAGTGGGGATTATGTGCCTGCTGTGGGCACCAGTGAGTCAGCATCCCCCAGTTTTACCAGGCAACAGTCCTTTATGCGCAGCTTTGTAGGACCTCGCCATACCCCACTGCTGTGGGACGAACAAATTGAAGCCGTTGTCGGATGGATGGCAGCTAACGCATTGACTTCAATTACTTCCACATCCTCTCAGGGCCAGAGCACTGAAGAGCAACCATCTGTCTCTTCACCACCTGCCAAATTGCACAGGCAGTCAGAGAGCCCTGGACAGGAGCCATCTCTACTTCTGTTCTCTGAATCTCTTGGCTTGGAAACAGGGGGCCAGCCAGGCAGCATTCTAGAATGTGAAGAAGAGGGAGTATGCAGTGATGCGCAACTGCTTTGTCCCTCTGAATCTGAAGAGGCGGGTGGGCCAGTGCCTATGGTCAGCACACCTCAGTACGCATCAGATGGTGCGTACTGCGCTGGCGAGACTACCCAGGAGAAGCAGGTGTTTGAAGAGGGAAGTGTAGATGATGAGGTCATTGACCCATCATGGCATGAGGAACAGGAAGGTGGTGGGAGCAGCTCTGAGGAAGAGATTCCCCGAACGGCCAAAACAGGAGGGAGAATGGAGGGGGCAGACTTGGTTGCTGTAGTTTCCACTTTGAAACCCGTTAGGAGCATTCCTCTTCCAAAATCCAAAACAGGCGCTCCCAGGACTTGAAGTGCGTGGTCCTTTTTTGACACAGTTGCAGATGACATTTGCGTTGTCAAATGCAAGCTGTTTAATCAGAAAGTCAAAAGAGGGAAAAGTGTCAGCAACCTGAATACTACAAATATGTGGAAACATGTGCGGACCAAGCACGTGGTGGAGTTACAAAGACACACTGAAGACGTAGGCCAACCTACAGCACCACCTACCACCTCTTCAGCTCGTGTTGCAACCTCTTCCTCCAGCTCACACACAGCTGGTTCGGCTTCCTCACAGGATCGCCATGGAAGAACCTCTGGCACTGTTGTCCAGAGACCCAGTGACATTCCACCCACAGCACCACATTCCCTGTCATCCTCACACTCCCAGGCCACTCTACAGCCATCGGTAGCACAGGCATGGGAGAAAAGGTGGCCATACTTGGCAAACCATCCCAGAGCACAGGCTCTGAATGCTGGCATTGCAAAACTACTGGCCCTTGAAATGCTCTCATTCAGACTGGTGGAGACTGACACCTTCCGTAACTACATGGCATTGGCAGTCCCACAATACACCGTGTCCAGCCGCTTTTATTTCAGCAGGCAAGCCGTCCCTGCCCTGCAAAAGCATGTGGAGGGAAAAATTTAACATGCACTACTAAACGCCATCAGTAGCAAGGTCCACCTGACCACCGATGCGTGAACCAGTAAAAATGCACAGGGATGATACCTTTCCCTCACTGCCCATTGGGTCAATGTTGTGGAGTCGGATACAGGTCTTGAGAGTGGCGCTGTACGTGTTCTGCCAACTCCAAGGATTGCAGGATTCCAGTCTGTATACATTGACTCCTCCTCATACTCCAGTTCCTCTGAATCAGTGCTGCAGGAGCCTGTTATGACCGACACAGCCGTGACCAATCGTCAACAGGTCATACTGAAATTAATTTCTTTGGGGAATTGAAGCCACACAGTGCAGGAGCTCTGGAATGCCATCAAGCAGGAGAGCGACGTGTGGTTTGTGCCAGCGAATCTCCAGCCAGGCTTGGTAATGTGTGACAATGGCCGAAATCTGGTGGCAGCTCTGGGCCTAGGCAACCTCACTCACATCCCATGTCTGGCACATGTGCTCAACTTGGTCGTGCAGAGATTTCTGAGGGACTATCCGGATCTTGATGCACTGCTGCACAAGGTCCGCATAGAGTGCTCTCACTTGCGGCGTTCCAGCATGGCAAGATCGCGCATTGCAGCTCTGCAGCGCCGATTCCGCCTTCCGGAACATCGCATCATATATGTCCTACCCACCAGGTGGAATTCAACGTTACATATGTTGGAGCGGTTGTGTGAGCAGCAGGCAGCAGTAATGGAGTACCAGCTGCATTAGGCGCAAACAAGTCACACTGTGCGCCGGTCACACTTAAGCACCACTGAGTGGGCCTCTATGAAGGACATCTGCCACGTTTTGCGTGCCTTTGATGATTCCACGCGGATGGCAAGTGCAGATGATGCACTAGTCAGCATGACTGTCCCCCTTATCTGCCTGCTTCAAAAAACACTGCAAGCACTAAGGGAGGAGGTTTTGGAAGAGGTGGAGGATGAGGAGTCACAAATGCCATCTGCTTCTGGACAGTCTGCGCAACATGGTTCCTCACAAAGGCCTAGGCAGGGGACACTTTGTGAGGAGGATGAGGAGGAGTCAATGGAGGAGGAAGACATCTCTCCAGAGGAGGGAAGTACACAATGCTCTTGTAGTCAGTATGTAGAGCGAGGGTGGGGTGATGCAGAGCAGGCAGAGATGACACCTCAAGCAGGGGACAGCGTTTCTTGGGCAGTTGGGAGTCTGCAGCACATGGTTGATTTCATGCTGCAGTGCCTGAGAAACAACCGCCGCATCGTCCACATTCTCAACACGGCTGATTATTGAGTGTACACCCTCCTAGATCCTCACTACCGGGACAACTTACAAAGTCTCATAACACCGTTGAACTGGGAGCATAAAATGCGGGAGTACCAAGACACTCTGGTGCATTCCATCATGTTCTCCATTCCACCCGAGAGCAGTGCTGCTAGTGCTTTACAAAGCAGCTCTGTGCGTCGAGGCAGTGGAGGAAGCTCTGCACAAAGAGGGAGCAGAGGCAGCGCCTCAGCTAAAGGCAAGACCAGTATGGCCCAAATGTGGCAAAGTTTTGTGTGCCCGCCACAAATGTCTACACCATCACAGACGGCTCCAGTCAGCAGGAGGCAACGTTTCCGTCAGATGGTGACAGACTACATGTCTTCCCCTGTCAGTGTACTCCCAGACGGCTCTTCCCCCTTCAAGTTTTGGGTATCTAAGCTGGTTACATGGCCAGAGCTTAGCCAGTATGCATTGGAGGTGCTGGCTTGCCCTGCTGCTAGTGTATCATCGGAACGCGTCTTTAGTGCCACAGGTGGTGTACTAACAAACCGTCGCACGCGACTATCCTCCGATAACGTTGACCGGCTTACTTTTCTGAAAATGAACAAGGCCTGGATCTTGCCGGAATTTGCCAGTCCTCTTCCAGAATAAATAATTGGTTGGCAACAGTATCCAGGTCTCCTGTTGTGTACATGTTTCTACCACCTGAACTGTAATCCCTGGGCTCCAACACCGCCAGTTGTTGCTCAGAAGTGCTGTCTGCACAGAGGCAATAGCTCCTGTGTTAGTGGGGTTCAGTAATGCCAGCTGCTCCCCTGCTGTGTGTCCGGCAATATCTCCTGCTCCCTCCACATTCAAACTACATCAGATTTTACACTTGCTCCAAGTAGGCCTCAGCCTACTCCATGAATGACCCTGGGCTCCAACACCGCCAGTTGTTGCTCAGAAGTGCCGTCTGCGCAGAGAAAAACACTAGCTCCTGTGTTAATGGGGTTCAGTAACGCCAGCTGCTCCCCTGCTGTGTGTCCGGCAAAGTCTCCTGCTGCCTCCACATTCAAACTACATCAGATATAAAACTTGCTCCAAGTAGGCCTCAGCCTAAACCCTGATTGACCCTGGACTCCAACATAGCCAGTTACTGCTCAGAAGTGCGGTCTGCACAGAGAAAAACACATGCTCCAGTGTTAATGGGGTTCAGTAACGTCAGCTGCTCCCCTGCTGTGTGTCCGGCAAAGTCTCCTGCTGCCTCCACAATCAAACTACATCAGATATAAAACTTGCTCCAATTAGGCCTCAGCCTAAACCCTGATTGACCCTGGGATTCAACATCGCCAGTTGCTGCTCAGAAGTGCCGTCTGCACAGAGAAAAACACATGCTCCAGTGTTAGTGGGGTTCAGTAACGTCAGCTGCTCCCCTGCTGTGTGTCCGGCAAAGTCTCCTGCTGCCTCCACAATCAAACTACATCAGATATAAAACTTGCTCCAATTAGGCCTCAGTGTAAACCCTGATTGAACCTGCCCACCAACACCGCCAGTTTCTGCTCAGACGTGCCGTCTGCACAGAGAAAAACACATGCCCAAGTGTTAGTGGGGTACAGTAATGCCAGCTGCTCCCCTGCTGTGTGTCCGGCAATGTCTACTGCTGCCTCCACATTCACACTACTACTGATTTCAAACTTGCTCCAATTAGGCCTCTGGCTCCACTCTGTCTCTAGTATTTACCCTGGCCTCCAACACCGCCAGTTGCTGCTCAGAAGTGCCATCTGCACAATCAACACTTGTTCCTGTGTTACTGGGGTTCAGTAACGTCAGCTGATCCCCTGATGTGTGTCCGGCAATGTCTCCTGCTCTGTCCACATTTAAAATCAGTAGTAGTCTACAACAGATATTACACTTGATGAAATTAGGCCTCAGCCTACACCCTGATTGACCCTGGGCTCCAACATCGCCAGTTGCTTCTCAGAAGTGCCGTCTGCACAGTCAACATGTGCTCCAGTGTTATTGGGGTTCAGAAATGTCATCTAATCCCCAGCTGTGTGTCCGGCAATTTCTCCTGCTTTGTCCACATTCACACAACTACAGATTATAAACTTGCTCCAATTAGGCCTCTGTCTCCACTCTGTTTGTAGTATTTTCCCTGGGTTCCAGCACCGCCAGCTGTTTCCTGGCATTGTCTTTGACACAGGTACTCCCTCCTGCCCAGCCTGGTTCCAGCACGCCTGCTGTTTCCGGATAGTGCCATTGTCACTTTGCCACCAATACGTTGTCCTGTCGTGTTGCGGTCAGGTTAGCTGAGTCTATGGTATCTGCAGTTTATGGGCTTCCTATGTGGGCTGCGGGATCTGGCAACAAAGGCTGGTTCCGTAGTGCCAATAGGACAAGCACCCCCTGTAGGACTGTGGGTTTCAGTAACTGCGGCCGACTCACAGCCTTGCAACTTTGTTTTTCATGGGTACCTTCTGCTGCCCCTCTGGGTTCCAGCACCGTCAGCTGGTTCTCGGCAGTGCCTTTGGCTTAGGTGCCTCCTTCTCTGTATCCAAGTTCCAGCAATGTCTGCTGGTCCTTAGTAGTGCTTTCTAGCACAGGTACCTCCTGCTTAGTAACCAGGTTCCAGCACCGTCAGCTGGTCCACAGTTGTGCCATTGGCTCTTGTTCCTTCTGCTGCCCCACGGGTTCCAGCACCGTCAGCTGGTCCTCGGTAGTTCCATTGGCTCTTGCAGCTTCTGCTACCCATCCGGGTTCCAGCACCGTCAGCTGGTTCTCGGCAGTGTCTTTGGCACGAATACTCCCTCCTGCCCAGCCTGGTTCCAGCACGCCTGCTGTTTCCAGGTAGTGTCAATGTCACTTTGCCACCAATACGTTGTCCTGTCGTGTTGCGATCAGGTTAGCCAAGTCTATGGTGCCTGCAGTTTATGGGCTTCCTATGTGGGCTGCGGGATCAGGCAACAAAGGCTGGTTCCGTAGTGCCAATAGGAAAAGCACCCCCTGTAGGACTGTGGGTTTCGGTAACTGCGGCCAACTCGCAGCCTTGCAACTTTGTTTTTCATGGGTACCTTCTGCTACCCATCCGGGTTCCAGTACCATCAGCTGATTCTCGGCAGTGCCTTTGGCTTAGGTGCCTCCTTCTCGGTATCCGAGTTCCAGCAATGTCTGCCCCCCAGGGTTCCAGCATCATCAGCTGGTCCTCGGTTGTGCCATTGGCTCTTGTTCCTTCTGCTACCCATCCGGGTTCCAGTACCGTGAGCTGGTTCTTGGCAGTTCCTCAGCCTTTTTGTACCTTCTGCTACATTTCCAAGTTCAAGCTTTTGGAAATGGTTTTTGGTTATCACTCTGGATCTCACTGACGACGACACTGAAGACGACGACCCTGAAGACCACCCCGAAGAAGACGACGACCACGAAAACGATGAACCTGAAGATGACGACCAGGAAGACCACTCCAAAGAAGACCAAAAAGATGACCTTGAAGAACATGACCAAGAGGACAAAGAACATGAAGACAACCACCAAGATACAGAACAACAAGAGACAAAAGACCAAGAAGCAGAAGAGCAAAAATCAGAAGAACAAAAAGCAGAAGAACATTAAGCATAAGACTAAAAATCAGAGCAAAAGATATTATCTAAATTACAAGCAGAAGAAGACTGAGTCCATGGGGTGAGTCCACTCCTCCTCCTGGTGCCTCTGGAAAATGCCTGCTGCTGCAGGCCAAACTGAACACGGACAAATCCTGTTGTAAATCTTTCGTGACAGGCAGAATGGAAGGTGTAATCTTCAAACTTTTATAGATAACAACTACAGGAATGACTGTCACAAATAAGAATATGATGAAGAAGAAGAAGAAGAATAGGAAGAAGGTGAAGAAGTAGAATATGAAGAAGAATAATAGTTGAATAAGAAGAATATGAAGAATGTAAAGAAAAAGAATAATAGGAAGAAGGTGAAGAAGAAGAAGATGAATAAGGAGAAAAAGAAGTTGATGAAAAAGATGCTGCTGCTGCTGCTGAGGATCATGAAGGAGAAAGTGTGGGAGAAGTAAAAAAGAAGGTGAAGAGCATGGAAGTAGTGAAGCATACATATCTGACAAAATATAAAAAAGGTTAACATAGTCAATATCTTTGTAACTCCAAACGTCTTTAAAAAAAAAGTATTCCTGCTATTCCATTTTATTGAGCTAAACCTCTATGCCTTTAATGTCTCCTCCACCTCCCCAATACATTCTACATTATTATTAGTTGTTTTTCTTCATGCAGAATTAGCCTACAAGGAAAGAAAGGGTTTAATTAATTCCGATATTTCTGTCCCATTGACTTGCATTGGTTTCCGGTATCGGAATCAGCGATATCCGATACTTTTTGGGTATCGGTCCGATCCAATCCGATCCGATATTTCACAATATCGGATGGTATCGCTCAACACTAACCAAAAGTAATTGGACAATTATCTCATAAGCTCTTTAATGGACTGCATGGGTTTTTCCCTCATTTATTCATCATCATTTTAGCAGGAATAATGTCTGACGTTGATATCAGGTGTTGTATTTGAATTTGTAAGCTGTTGCTGTGAGCCCACACCATGTGTTCAAATGAGCTCTCTATGGAAGAGAAGCAGATCATCATTAGGCTGAAAAAAATATGAAGTTCATCAGATAGTTAGCAGAAATTTTGCAAGTGGCCAAATCAACATTTGGTACATTCTTCAAAAAAAGAGCGCACTGGTGTCCTTGGGAACTCAAAAATACCTAGACATCCACGGAAGACAACAGTGGTGGATGATAACAGAATCCTTTCCATGGTGAAGAAAAACCCCTTCACAACATCTACTCATGTGAAGAAAATGCTTCATGAAGTAGGTGTTTCAGTATCTATATCTACCATAAGGAGAAGACTTCATGAGAGCAAATGTCAAGGGTTCACTACAACATGCAAACTATTAGTCAGCATTAAAAATAGAATAGCCAGATTAAACTTTGCTAAAAAACATCTAAAGTTGCCATTTGAGTTCTGAAACAGCATTTTTGGACAGATCAACCTGAACCAGAATGATGGGAAGAAGAAAGTAAGGAGAAGGCTTGTGTGAAGGTCAATGTGTGACTGGACAAACCACCTCCAGCAGGGCGAATTTAAATAATATAGGGAAACACCAGGGAAACCGATACAATGGAGGGCCCTGTGATAGGGAACGGGGACGTGGAGACCTTCTGCACTCCCCTGAGTCAGTGTCTCTACACTCCTAACGATCCCTAGGCCGGTTCCGCACCGAGCGCCGATCAGGAACCTAAAAACCCTAACTCGCCCTGCACATAGCCCTTTCTAGTGAAATGGACGGTGCAGAAACTAATCCTACCAATGCACTGAAACACACATAAGGGAAGTCACAAACAGGGATAACACCACTTAGCTTTGCTCTGCTGCTATTGCTCCCAGCAACAGAGTCCACCACCAGAATGCCGCTTTCCTCCAGAATAGCTGCTGCTTCACCAAGCTTTGTCAGAGCTGCAAGGAACTCTCTCTAGCTCCTTCCACACCAGGGCTCTGACTGAGCTGCCAGGAACTCTCTCTAGATCCTTCCTCCACCAAGGATGGTTGAAATGAGCAATATCACCAACAGTGATTGCAACACCTGACACTCTTCTATAGCAGAGCCAGAGCAATCACACCTGCTTTATAATCACATGCACTAAACTAAAGTAGCCAGAGTGCAATGACCCTAACGGCCACCGGGGTCAAAACTAGAGCTGAAACCACCACAGTGCAATGACCCTAATGGCCACCTGGGGCAAAACTATCTTTAAGCACACAGCTTAAGGAAAAAAAAGGTTACTAGTGCTTTTCTCTGTCATGATCCAGCATGGATCATGACAGCTTGAATCTAAAGCACACCACATCTTCTGCAATACAAGTGCTTTTCTCTAAATTAGATTATCATCAAAACATTAATTTATTTCAGTTATTCAATATAAAAAGTGAAACTTACTGTATATATTATATAGTTATTACACACAGAGTGGTCTATTTCAAATGTTTATTTCTGTTAATGTTGCTGATTATGGTTTACAGCCAATGAAAACCCAAAAGTCATCTCAGTAAATAAGAATAATTAACAAAAAGCACATGCAAAGGCTTTCTAAGCATTCAAAAAGGACCCTTAGACTATTTCAGTAGGCTCCACCATCATGAGGAAGATTGCTGACTTGTCCAGAAAGCAGTCATTGACATGCTTCACAAGGAGGGTAAGCCGCAAAAGTCATTGCTAAAGAAGCTGGCTGTTCACAAAGTGCTGTATCCAAGCATATTAATTGAAAGTTATGTGGAAGGAAAAAGTGTGGTAGATAAAGGTGCACAATCAACTGGAATAACCGCAGCCTTGAAAGGATTGTTAAGAAAAGGTCAATCAAAAATTTGGGGGAGATTCACAAACAGTGGACTACTGCTGGAGTCATTGCTTCAAGAGCCACCACACACAGGCGTATCCAGTACATGGGCTAAAAGTGTCGCATTCCTTGTGTCAAGTCACTCATGACCAATAGACAACACCAGAAATATCTTATCTGGGCCAAGGAGAAAAAGCACTGGACTGTTGCTCAATGTCCAAGAAGGTGTTTTCAGATTAAAGTAAATTTTTAAGTTCATTTGGAAATCAAGGTCCCAGAGTCTTGCGGAAGAGTTGAGAGGCCACAATCCAAGCTGCTAGAGGTCTAGTGTGAAGTTTCCACAATCAGTGATGGTTTGGGGAGCCATGTCATCTGCTGGTGTAGGTCCACTGTGCTTTATCAAGACCAAAGTCAGCGCAGCTGTCTACCAGGAAGAGCACGTCATGCTTCCCTCTGCCAATAAGCTTTTTGGAGATGGAAATTTCATTCTCCAGCAGGACTTTGCACCTGTCCACACTGTCAAAAATACCAATGCCAGGTTGAAAAACAACAGTATCACTGTTCTTGATTGGCCAGCAAACTCCCCTGACCTTAACCCCATAGAGAATCTATGGGGTATTGTCAAGAGGAAGATGAAAGAAACCAGAACTAGCAATGCAGATGAGCTGAAGACTGCTATCAAAGCAAACTGGGCTTCCATTACACCTCAGCAGTTCCACAGGCATTGATGCGGTAATTGATGCAAATGGAGCTGCAACCAAGTATTGAGTGTATTTACTGAACATACATTTCTGTAGGCCAACATTTCTGATTTTAATATCTTTTTCAAGCTGGTGTTATAAAGTATTCTAATTTACTGAGATAATGACTTTTGGGTTTTCATTGGCTGTAAGCCATAATAATCAACATTAATAGATATAAACACTTGAAATAGATCACTCTGTTTGTAATGACTAAATAATATATATGTTTTTCACTTTTTGTATTGAAGAGCTGAAATAAATTAACTTTTTGATGATATTCTAATTTAGTGAGAAGCACATGCATATGGTGAAGGCAGTGTGATGGCATGGGTATGCATGGTTTCCAATGGAAATAAGTCTCTAGTGGCTACTGATGATGTGACTGAAGACAGAAGCATCTGGATGAATTTTGAAGTATGCAGCGCTATACATTCTGCTCAGATAAAACCAAATGCAGCAAGGTTATTTGGACAATGTTGCACAGTACAGATAGACAAAACAACTCAGGAATTTTTTAAGACAAGCAAGAGGAATATTCAAAAATGTACAAGTCAATATTCAGATCTCAACCCCATCAAGAGCATGCATTTCACTTGTCTAAGACAAAACCTAATGCAGAAAGGCCCCCGAACAAGCAACAACCAAATGTCTGGAAATAATCACAAAGGAGGAAACCCCGCATTTGGTGGCATACATGGCTTCCAGACTTCTGTCTTTCATTGCTTACAAAGAATTCTCTACAAAGTATTAAAAATGAACATTTTGTTTATGGTAAAGTTAATTTGTCCAATTACTTTTGGAAGCTCTCAGATGAGGAGACTTTGTAAATAAACAGTTGCAATTCCTAAACATTTCACAAGATATTTTTGTTCAACTCTTTTAATTAAACCTGATAGTCTACACTAGTGATGGGCAAGTACTAAAATTCTCGGGTGCTTGTTCTACGGGTTGAGCAAATTGGAATGCTCGGGTGCTCGACCCGAGAAATGAGCCAAATGTAAGTCTATGGGATACTCGAGCATTTTTCCGGCGCCCCCCCCCGGCAGTCTGCAGAGGAACTAGCAATTGTGGAAATCAATGGGAACAGTGCTCAAATAACATGGGAACAGCATGGGGAAGACCCCTGGAAGCATTTCTGACTCTTAGGTCACTGCTATGAACAATGTTGTCAGAGTCTTGCGCTACTTTTGCAGACTCACAATTTGGTGGCATACATGGCTTCCAGTCTTCTGTCTTTCATTGCTTACAAAGAATTCTCTACAAAGTATTAAAAATGAACATTTTGTTTATGGTAAAGTTAATTTGTCCAATTACTTTTGGAACCTCTGAGATGAGGAGACTTTGTAAAAAAACGGTTGCAATTCCTAAACGTTTCACAAGATATTTTTGTTCAACTCTTTTAATTAAACCTGACTGTCTACACTAGTGATGGGCAAGCACTAAAATTCTCGGGTGCTCGTTCTTCGGGTTGAGCAAATTGGAATGCTCAGGTGCTCGACCCAAGCAATGAGACCAATGTAAGTCTATGGGATACTCGAGCATTTTTCTGGCGCCCTCCCGGTCTGCAGAGGCACTAGCAATTGTGGAAATCGATGGGAACAGTGCTCAAATGACATGGGAACAGCATGGGGAAGACCCCTGGAAGCATTTCTGACTCTTAGGTCACTGCTGTGAACAATGTTGTCAGAGTCTTACGCTACTTTTACAGACTCACAATAAAATATACAAAAACAAAACCAAAATGGATTTTCCTGGGAAATATGTTAAGGAACATCCTTTCCAGGGTAATGACTTGAATATAAGGCAAAATAAATAACAAAAATAAAAAATGCTCCTCAACACCTTGGGCTACGTTCACACGCAGCGTTTTTGATGCGTTTTTGAACTTTAGCATTGTTTTCAACCAGAACAAATGCATTGACTAGGAAATGTCATTTTAACATTTTAAAACCTTATTTAGCCATGTGGTGTGTGACACATCATCCGACACATCCTGCTTCGTTTAAGAAGGAGGGACTCTGAAAGTCACAAAACCTATTTTTATAGGGCCATCAGACGGCCTTTACAATTCTTAAAAGGCTAGCAGTCAGTCCTCATTATTCTTAGAGAGCCATCAGCTAGCAATGCTTTGTTATTACCATTATTAAACAGTGGGTCTCATATCCTGTTATTGCGTATGAAGTGAGTGGCAGGGCTGCCTGAAATTTGGACGCACCTCAATACCCCTTTGAAGATGCGTGCAGGAGTGCCACCTGAAAAAAATGTTCCCATTATTAGGAAGTGGGTCTCCCATAGTGTTTGCATATCCAGTGAATGCATGGGATGACAAAAATTTGGAGGCACTCCATTTCCCCTTGGAAGAGATGTGGAGAAGGGCCTCAAAAAAATGTTCCCATTAGAAAGGAGCGTGTTTCCTATACCTGTAATGCTCATGCACTAAGTGTATGGGCTGACAAACATTTAACCCTGGGTGGTATACATGAATATATTCTATCTATAACAATTTTTTTACGGGCATCATAATCACTCTTTAAAAAAATTATGTGGGTGTTGCATCACGGACCACAGTCACCCTGGTGGTATGGTGGTGGAAGATGAGGAGAAGGAGGAGGACAACAACAAATAAGCAAAATCAGGAAGCGTATACCTATGTGTGGGTATAAAGAGGTGCATTGGAATACAACTCCCAAAAAAAGACACTGGATTTGAGTTTATGTTACGTTGCTATGATTCGGTGATGTTGAGAAGTCTGCCCCATTCCAGCCCTTGTTCATTTTTATAAGAGTCAGCCTGTCAGGCGGATGTGCTTATCAGTTATAAATCCTCCAACGGCACTAAAAACTCACTCTGACAAAACGCTAGCAGCAGGGCAGGCCAAGACCTAAAAGGTGTAGCAATCCAGTTCATGCCATGTGTCCAGCTAGGATACCTAATAATTATAAGGCACAGAGGAATCATGGAGGACGCTGGTACTGTCATAAAGGTACTCCCTCAGCATCTTCCAAAACTTTGGACATCTTGTGAGAGTTCTCCACGCCTCAGGGCCTGTGCGATGGGAGGTTCTAAGAAAACTTTCCCAGAACTTTGACAGTGTTCTCCTGCCTCTTCTGGATTGCAGTTGTGTCTCTCTCGCCTGTACTCCTTGGTTGTCCAATGAACTGTGACCTCTGCCGTCATCATATTCAGATGGGAATTTTTTTAATAATTCCACAACAAGAACCTTCTGGTACTACCCCATTTTAGTAGACCTATCCACCTCGGGAATAAGTGATGGAAAGTTCTCCCTGTAGCATTGGTCTAAAAGTGTAACCAACCAGTAATGACTGTCACCCAAAAGTTTGAGAACGCGAGGTTAACGGGAAACGCAGCATAAAATAAACACAGCCATGCGTACCAGACCTCTAACAGGCAAGACTTAAGTGTCCTCATGAAGAGGATGACTAACCATGCTCTCCTCCTCCTGCTCCTCCTCCTCCCTGTCCTCAAGCCATCCATGCTGAACAGACGATATGACAGTTGTGCAGGTAGCATGGTTTATAGCGCATGAAACGATCTCCTGCTCTTCCTCCTCCTCCTCTTCTTCTTCATTGTCACCCAATCCAGGTTGTGATGAGATGAGGCTGCGCTGTGTGTAATCACCCAGTATGGTTCCTTGTTCCATCTCATTGTGCTCTGCCTGCAATGCATCCTCTTTCATTGTGAGCAGAGAGCGTTTCAGAACACAGAGAAGCGGGATGGTGACGCTAATTATGGTGTCATCGCTGCTCACTATCTTGATGGAGTCCTCAAAGTTTTGGAGGATGGTAAATATGTCTGACATTCATGTCCACTTCTAAGGTCTTATGTGTGGAGTCTGAACTGAATACTGATGGCCTTGTTGATGCTGGTAGTCAACAAATGCTCACAAATCCTTCCCAGCATCTGCAGTGTAGAATTCCAATGCATGGGGTCATCACACACCAGTTGATGAGCTGGAAGCTGCAAATGATGCTGAAGCACGGCAAGGACAGTGGAAGTTGTAGCTGACTTTCTAAAATTGGCACACAGGTGGTGTACTTTGACAAGCAGATCTGAGCAGCTCCGGGTAGGTATTGAAAAACCGCTGAACCACGAGGTTAAGCACATGGGCCAGGCATGGTACGTGTGTGAGCTCGCCTAGCCTCAGAGTTGCCACCAGGTTCTGGCCATTATCCATGCCTAGCTGTAGGTTAAGTGGTGTCAACCACAGATCTGCCTGCTTTTTCAGAGCTGTCCACAACTCTTCAGCATTGTGCGGTTTGTCACCTAAGCATATTAGCTTCAGCATAGCCTGTTGCTGCTTGACTGAGGCAGTGCTGCAGTGCTTCCAGATTGTGACTGATGTGGTAATTTCAGAGATGGAGGCTGAGGAGGAGGTGCAGAAGCTGTAGACTGTGGGGACAACCCTGATTGACCCAGGGCCTGCAATCTTCGGTGTAGGGAGGACGTGTTTCACCCCAAGGTCTGACTGGGTTCCGGCTTCCACTATGTTAACCCAGTGTGCCTTCAGCGAGATGTACTATCCCTGCCCACAAGCACTTGTCCATGTGTCCATGGCTAGGTGAACTCTCCCAGTAACTGTGCTGTTGTGGGCATGGCTAATGTTGTGGGACATGTGCTTGTGTAATGCGGTGATGACACATTGGGAGAAATAGTGGCAGCTGGGGGCCAAGTACCAAGGGACGACCACCTCCATCAGGTTGCGGAAAGCTTCCATATCCATGACTCTAAGCACCACTAACCACCCTAACTAGGGCTTGGAAAGCGCACAAATTGTGTATGGCACAGCACTGGCAGTCACTACTAATTTAACGCAGTATACTCGTGCCTAATGCTGGATGGCACAGTCTGGCGCTTGTTAGCTCAAACACCCTACTACATGCACAACCAGGGGGTAGGAGATCATAATGAGTCAGTCACTAGACATTCATACATTCACACACACATGAGTACAGTTTTATACTAGCGCATGGCCGGGCGGCCATGCAAACCTTTTATAGTTGCAGCCTTCCGGGACCTTCCCAGAGGTCCAATCGAAGCAGCAATAGGACCTGAGCATATGACCTCTGAGCTCCAATGATAGGTCTTCCCACGTGCATGCTCATTAGTCCGAAGGAAGGACTTAGTCCCAAGAGCTGCTCGCTGCTGGCTAGTGTGGGTTGCTATAGCTGAACCAGGGGTGGCAGCAGCAACCAAACCGACAGCACTAGCTTGGGCATGACGCCGGGATCGACGTCTCTGCTAAGCTGCCCCCTGTGTGTTCAAGACTGGATGAGAGACCACAGATGGCAAGGCTCGGGATTCCTCCTGTGCATAGGAAGAAACCCGATGCCTAACACCCTGCATGTTCATTGGCTCTCTAAAGAGTGCCAAACATGCAGGAAGGGGACCCGAGTTCCCTCCGAGCAATCCCAGAAATACTCTGCGAGCTCTGAGCATCTCGAGCAGTGAGGTGCTCAAGCACGTACCAGTAGTGGTGAGCATGCTTGCTCAACACTAGTCTACACTTCAATTGCATCTCAGTTGTTTAGTAAAATACAATTGTAACAACCCTGCTGGCATCACTGCATGGCCTCCCATTCCCCGCACACCAACTTACTTTCTGCTTCAAGCCATGCTGTGAATTCTGTCTGTTGCCAGCCCTGAGCTCCATGTGCTATGCCTCTTGTTTTCCTGCTTGCTCTCCATGTTTCCTGACTGTGTGTATAGGGGGCGGCTCCTGAACTCTCTGGTTCTTATGCAGTCAGGGTGCACCTGTGTAATATGTCCCTGACCGATCACTTAGAGCCCTTGACTATTTAGTTTCGCCACACCCACTGACCTTTGCCTGTGCATTGTCTAAACTCAGCTCCTTGCTGCTGAGCTAGCCAGGCCCTGTCCTATGTCTTGCCTTCTCTGAAGGCTCTTACTGCGTATTCCTGTGTCTTGGTACCTTGCCTAGCATTTCTCTGTCCGCCTGCCAGGAGGCAGAATATCCTGGTCCTTGTGTCTTTGTCCCTGTGTCTCTGTCTGAACTCAGTCTTACCTCTGTCTGTCAATCTCCTTGTTTGTGGTTCGTTCTCTGCCATGTCTTTCCTTGTGTCCTCCCTGTCTGTGCATCTGCACCTTTGCAGCTCTATCTGTGCATCTGCACCCTTGCAGCTCTGCCTGTGCGGCTCCCTAGACGCTCTGCCTGTTCGGCTCCCTAGCCGCTCTGCCTGCACGGCTCCCTAGCCGCTCTGCCTGCACGGCTCCCTAGCCGCTCTGCCTGCACGGCTCACTAGCCCCTCTGCCTGCACGGCTCCCTAGCCCCTCTGCCTGCACGGCTCCCTAGCCGCTCTGCCTGCACGGCTCCCTAGCCGCTCTGCCTGCATGGCTCCCTAGCCGCTCTGCCTGCTCTGCGGCTCTGCCTACTCCACACTCCAGCCTATATCCGTACCTGCACCTCCTGTGTGAACAGGTCCAAATACTGTTCCAACATACACCACTCCTTCCTGCCTACACCTCCTGTGTGAACAGGTCCAAATCCTGTTCCAACATACACCACTCCTTCCTGCCAACACCTGCTGTGTGAACAGGTCCTTACCTGTCCCTTCTCATACCACGCCCGCTTACCCAGTGTCTCCAAGCCGTGCCCGCTTGCCCAGTGTCTCCAAGCCGTGCCCGCTTGCCCAGTGTCTCCAAGCCGTGTCCGCTTGCCCAGTGTCTCCAAGCCGTGTCTCCAAGCTGTGCCTGCCTGCCCGTGTACCAAGCCGTGCCTGCTTGCCCAGTGTCTCAGCCTGCCTGTTAGTCACACCTGTCCAAGTGACTTGTCCCCGAGTGGGATCAGCAGCCACAGCCAGACACCACCCTGGAGAGGCACCCGACAGCTACCTGCCGCACAAGCCTGACCTCACCATCAGAGGCTCCAGTGAAGACCGAGGTAGCTGTCGTAGTCACGCCCCTTCCAGGGTAGTCTGGTTTGTGGCACAGTGGGGCCACAACCCCTCGGTTCGCGCCATTCAGCCAAGGCGCAAGCGTGACAACAATGACATGCAGAGCCCAGATCTCGATGATTCTGTCATTTTCCAAATAGTTGTGGACCTAACTGTACATCCTCAAGTTGCTAGCACCGGGATATACAAGTGATGAATGCAAACCATATAAGGCAATGCAAGTATGGGGATGCCAGAAAAGACCAAAACCAAAGTAATCAGGTCAAATAGATACACCTTAAGGGACACTCTTAAGAATCATACACACAAAAAACAAAATAGGAGTACTGAGCCCCTGAAGTATAATGAAAAGGTATAAATTTATTTATCATCCATAAATGACAACATTAATAGACTAGGATCAGGTAATGATAGCTGTAAGGGTCCTCCCATACAATTTAACCTCTTCCTGACATCAGACGTACTATCCCGTCCATGGGACCCGGGCCCCTATGCCCATGGACGGGATAGTATGTCTACCGCGATCAGCGGCGCCCACGTGGTGAGCGCCGCTGATCGTGGCCGGGTGTCAGCTGATTATCACAGCTGACACCCGGCACAATGTGTCAGGGGCGGTCACGGACCGCCCCCGACACGTTAACCCCTTGCACACCGCGATCAAACATGATCGCGGTGTACCGGGGGTTAAAGGGAAGCATCGGCAGGGAGGGGGCTCCCTCCGTGCTTCCCTGAGCCCCCCACGGCAGAGCAATGTGCAGTGCTGCTGCGGGGGCTCCTTTCCTGCAGGCCCCCGAATCCAAGATGGTGACGGGGGCCTTCGGGGGCCTGCAGTTAGCTGGCTTCCTCAGTGCCTGCAAAGCGCAGGCATGAGGAAGCCTTGTGCACTGCCTGTGACAGATCGCTGATCTGTCACAGTGATCTGTGATGTGACAGATCAGCGATCTGTCACAGAACAGTGATGTCCCACCTGGGACTATTTAATAAAGTAAAAAAAAAATAAAAATAAAGTGTTAAAATAATTTTAAAAAAATCGCCAAATAAATTACAAAAAAAAAAAAATATTCCCCTAAATAAATCCATTTTTTGAAAATAAAAAAAAAAACAATAAAAGTACACATATTAGGTATCGCCGCGTCCGTAATGACCCTCCCTATAAAACTGTCCCATTAGTTAACCCCTTTAGCGAACCCCTTAAAAATAATAATAATAATAAAAAACGAAGCAAAAAATAATGATTTATTATCATACCACCAAACAAAAAGTGTAATAACGCGCGATCAAAGAGACGCATATAAATATCCATGGTACCGCTGAAAACGGCATCTTGTCCCGCAAAAAACGAGCTGCCACACAGCATCATCAGCGAAAAAATAAAAAAGTTATAGCTCGCAGAATAAAGCGATGCAAAAATAATTATTTTTTATATAAAATAGTTTTCATTGCATAAAACCGACAAAACATAAAAAAAGACCTAAATGAGGTATCGCTGTAACCGTACTGACCCAAAGAATAAAACCGCTTTATCAATTTTACCGCACGCGGAACGGTGTAAACGCACCCCCCCAAAAGAAATTCATGAAAAGCTGGTTTTTGTTCATTCTGCATCCCAAAAATAGGAATAAAAAGCGATCAAAAAAGTCACGTGCCCAAAAATGGTACCAATAAAAACGTCAACTCGTCCTGCAAAAAATAAGACCTCACATGACTCGGTGGGTCAAAATACGGAAAAATTATAGCTCTCAATATGTGGTGATGCAAAAACTATTTTTACAATAAAAAGCGTCTTTTAGCGTGCGACTGACGCCAAACATAAAAACCGCCATAAATAGTAAATCAAACCCCCCGTTATCACCCCCTTAGTTAGGGAAAAATAATAAAATAAAAAAAATGTATTTATTTCCATTTTTCCATTACGGTTAGGGCTAGGGCTAGAGTTAGGGCTAGGGTTAGGGCTAGGGTTAGGGCTAGGGTTAGGGTTAGGGCTGAGATTAGGGTTAGGGGTGTGTTGGGGTTCGGGTTGGAGTTAGAATTGGGGGTTTCCACTGTTTGGGCACATCAGGGGCTCTCCAAATGCAACATGGCATCTGATTTCAATTCCAGCCAATTCTGAGTTGAAAAAGTCAAATGGTGCTCCTTCCTTTCCAAGCTCTGACATGTGCCCAAACAGTGTTTTACCCCCACATGTAGGGTATCAGCCTACTCACGACAAATTGCAAAACAATTTTTGGGTCCAATTTCTCCTGTTACCCTTAGGAAAATAAAAAATTGGGAGCAAAAATATCATTTTTGTGGAAAAAAATGATTTTTTTATTTTCACGTCCGAGCGTTATAAAATTCTGTGAAGCACTTGGGGGTTCAAAGTGCTCACCACACATCTAGATAAGTTCTGTTGGGGGTCTAGTGTCCAAAATGGGGTCACTTGTGGGGAGTTTCAATAGTTTAGGTACATCAGGGGCTCTACAAACGCACATGACACCCGCAGACCATTCCATCAAAGTCTGCATTCCAAAACGTCACTACTTCCCTTCCGAGCCCCGACGTGTGTCCATACAGTAGTTTTCTCCCACGTATGGGGTGTCAGCGTACTCATGACACATTGGACAACAACTTTTGAGGTCCAATTTCTCCTGTTACCCTTGGGAAAATGAAAAAATTGGGGACTAATTGATCATGTTTGTGGAAAAAATACGATTTTTTTATTTTCATGCCCGGGCATTATAAACTTCTGTGAAGCCCTTGGGGGTTCAAAGTGCTCACCTCACATCTAGATAAGTTCATTAGGGGGTCTAGTTTTCAAAATGGGGTCATTTGTGGGGGGTTTCCACTGTTTAGGTACATTAGGGGCTCTCCAAAGGCAACATGACACCCGCAGACCATTCCATCAAAGTCTGCATTCCAAAACGTCACTACTTCCCTTCCGAGCCCCGACGTGTGCCCATACAGTAGTTTTCTCCAACATATGGGGTATCAGCATACTCAGGACAAATTGGACAACAACTTTTGGGGTCCAGTTTCTCCTGGTACCCTTGAGAAAATAAAAAAATGGTGACTAAAAGATCATGTTTGTGGAAAAAATACGAATTTTTTATTTTCACGCCCGGGCGTTATAAACTTCTGTGAAGCACTGGGGGGTTCAAAGTGCTCACCACACATCTAGATAAGTTCCTTGGGGGGTCTAGTTTACAAAATGTGTCATTTGTGGGGGGTTTCCACTGTTTAGGTACATCAGGGGTTTTCCAATCGCGACATGGTGTCCGATCTCAATTCCATCCAAAAACGTCAAATGGCGCTGCTTCCCTTCCGAGCTCTGCCATGCGCCCAAATAGTGTTTTACCCCCACATGTGGGGTATCAGCGTATTCAGGACAAATTGCACAATAACTTTTAGGGTCCTGTTACCCTTGGAAAAATAAGAATTGAGGGTGAAATGATCATTTTTTTGGAAAAAATATGATTTTCTAATTGTACGGCTTTATGTTATAAACTTCTGTGAAGCCCTTGGGGGTTCAAAGTTCTCACCACACATCTAGATAAGTTCCTTAGGGGGTCTAGTTTCCAAAATGGTGTCATTTGTGGGGGGTTTCCACTGTTTTGGTACATCAGGGGTTTTCCAATCGCGACATGATGTCCGATCTCAATTCCAGCCAAAAATGTCAAATGGCGCTGCTTCCCTTCCGAGCTCTGCCATGCGCCCAAATAGTGGTTTACCCCCACATGTGGGGTATCAGCGTACTCAGGACAAATTGCACAATAACTTTAAGGGTCATATTACCCTTGGGAAAATAAAAATTGGGGTGAAAAGATCATTTTTGTGGAAAAAATATGATTTTTTAATTGTACCGCTGTACGTTATAAACTTCTATAAAGCCCTTGTGGGTTCAAAGTTCTCACCACATATCTAGATAAGTTCCTTGGGGGGGTCTAGTTTCCAAAATGGGGTCACTTGTAGGGGGTTTCCACTGTTTAGGTACATCAGGGACTCTCCAAACGTGACATGGCGTCCGATCTGAATTCCAGACAATTTTGCATTGAAAAAGTCAAACGGCGCTACTTCCATTCTGAGCTCTGCCATGCGCCGAAACAGTCGTTCCCCCCCACATATCAGGTATCAGCGTACTCAGGACAAATTGACAATAACTTTTGCAGTCCAATTTCTCCTGTTACCCTTGGTAAAATAAAAAAAATTGAACCTGAAGTACTTTTTTTGTGAAAAAAAGTTAGATGTTCATTTTTTTTTAAATATTCAAAAAAATTCCTGTGACGCACCTAAAGGGTTAATAAACTTATTGAATGTGGTTTTGAGCACCTTAAGGGGTGCAGTTTTTAGAATGGTGTCACTTTTGGGTATTTTCTATCATATAGACCCCTCAAAGTGGCTTCAAATGTGATGTGGTCCGTAAAAATAAAATGGTGTTGTAAAAATGAGAAATCGCTGGTCAACTTTTAACCCTTATAACTTCCTAACAAAAAAAAATGTTGGTTCCAAAATTGTGCTGATGTAAAGTAAACATGTGGGAAATGTTAGTTATCAAGTTTTTTGGGTGCCATATCTCTGCGATTTAAGGCATAAAAATTCAAAGTTGGAAAATTGCGAAATTTTCAAAATTTTCGCCAAATTTCCTTTTTTCTCACAAATAAACGCAAGTTATTTGAATGAAATTTTACCATTAACATGAAGTACAATATGTCACGAGAAAACAGTGTCAGAATCACAGGGATCCATGGAAGCATTCCAGAGTTATGACCTCATAAAGGTACAGTGGTCAGAATTGTAAAAATTGGCCCGGTCATGAACGTGCAAACCACCCTTGGGGGTGAAGGGGTTAAATAAAGTGCCTAGTGCCAAAATCCACATTAAAGGATAAGCAAGTGTACTTTGAGAAAGTGCAGCGAAACGCGCGTCGGTCGCGTCGTGGTTTGGGTCTGGCCCTACATTATGGGTAAGGCCTGTTTCACACTTCAGTTGTTTGACGTCAGTTGCAAACCGTCAAAGTGTGAAATAACGGATCAGTTTCCTCTTTACAGAAAACAGATGCATGGGATCCATTTTCTGGACAGATCCGCTGCAGCCGCTAAGTACATGAAATTTAAAGGAACAGAGTTCTGGAAAAGGAGAGAGAGAGAGAATTTTTCGCTGCTGCCAGAACGCCGTCTAGGGTTAAAATGCATGAAAGGAAAGATCTTCCGGGCATGTGCAGTTTAAAATAACGGTCCGCCACTGGGAAAAAACATTCCTTTGTCTGTCTAGTCCAGATGGCGGACGCTAAAATTCAAACGGATCCCTCAAAAAACGGATGCAACGGACGACCATCAGTCATAATCCGCCGCTAATGCAAGTCTATGGGAAAAAATGGGGGATTTTGACTGACGTCAAACAACTGAAGTGTGAAAGAGGTCTAAGGCTAATTTCACACTTGCTTTTTTTTGCAGCGCGTTTTTCCCGCAAAAAAACGCATTGAAAAAACGCATACAAACGCATACAACTGCTGTGTTTTTTTCAAGCATTTTTATGAGCATGCATGAAAAAAACGCAGCGTTTTTATGTGTTTGTATGCGTTTTTAGTGCGTTTTTACAGCGTTTGTGTTTTTTCCAAACATTAGGTGGCCCCTCACACTAACAAAACCATGACTTTACTAACCCTAACCCTAACCCTGACCCTAACCCTAACCCTGACCCTAACCCTAACCCTAACCCTATCCCTGACCCTAACCCTGACCCTAACCCTAACCCTAACCCTGACCCTAACCCTAACCCTAACCCTGACCCTAACCCTAACCCTGACCCTAACCCTAACCCTAACCTTATCCCTGACACTAACCCTGACCCTAACCCTAACCCTGACCCTAACCCTAACCCTATCCCTGACCCTAACCCTGACCCTAACCCTAACACTAACCCTGACCCTAACCCTAACCCTAAACCTAACCCTGACCCTAACCCTGACCCTAACCCTAACCCTAACCATGACCCTAACCCTTAACCAAACCATACTAACCCTAACCCAAACCCTAAACCCTAACTAACCCTAACCCTGACCCTAACCCAAACCCTGACCCTAACCCTAACCCTAACCCTGACCCTAACCCTGACCCTAAACCCCCTTAACTAACCCTAACTCTAACCCAAACCCCTAAATTCCATGGTTAACAAAAAAAAGAACGCATGTGCAAAAAAACGCATACATAAGCATGCCACTGAAATGGGTGTCTTGCTGTAAAAAAACGCATTGCGCGCGCATGCGTTTTTTTGAGGCAAGTCGGACGCCCAAAAAATGCAACAGGATGCATTTTGTGCGCCCGAGCACATACCGCAAAAAAACGCATGCGCGCAAAAACGCATACAAACGCATGTGTATGCGCACATAAGCGCATCCCATGCAAAGTATAGGAAAAAAAATTGCATGCGTTTTTTAGCGCTAAAATACCGCGGAAAAAAACGCAAGTGTGAAACCAGCCTAAGTGTTATTAATAAGTGATTCAGTTTTTTATGCATATACTTGCATATATGTATATATATATATTATATTGTTATATATATTGTTCTGGCATTATGTATTTATTATATACACTTGATTATGCTTTATGTGGATTTTGGCACTAGGCACTTTATTTAAATTGTATGGGAGGACCCTTACAGCAATCATTACCTGATTGTAGTCTATTAATGTTGTCATTTATGGATGTTAAATAAATTTATACCTTTTCATTATACTTCAGGACTCAGCATTCCTATTGTGTTCTTGTGTGCACTGGGATATATAAGTATCAGTGTCTAAATTAGCCATCATCTTTACTTCTACAATACTATGCCCAAAATATTGTAATGTGAATGTTTGCTCCAAAGCCCATACCAACCATATGGCACAATCTCAGTTGTGTTCTGTCTTAAGATGCAGCAACAGTAGAAATTATGGTAAGTACTACAGTGCCTGCAATAAAGATGATGTGCTAACGGAAATAAAGTTTAAAATTACAGCATCTACAAATGTCATAAAAAAATGATGGATGGTTGTCACTTCAGGCATTAGAAAATACGGCATAAACATGGGAGTTAATATAGTGGCAAGGTATCATTATTTCTAGAGTAGGTGAACAATTAAAAATGCAATAATTTACAAAAACTGAACTAGGCATAATATGTATTATATATCTGTATCCCTTAAGTATTTATAATGTAAAATATATTTTCTTTAAAGGCATTCTCCAGTCATATGATATTAATGGCCTGTACTTGGAAAATGTCACAAACGTCAGATCGTTGAGGGTCAATCACTTTGGCAAACCTACGATCAACTGTTATTAGATATGTTGGTAGCTGGATATAAACATTGAAAGAAGCTGCTCTTGAATAGAAGCCGATCCACAATACAATGCACAGTGGCCGATACACATTGAATGTAGCTGAGCAGTGCAGCTCCTTTTACGGTGTACATCCAGCCCCTGGAACTAATAAAAACTGATCAAAGGGGATGCAAGATATAACATACCCACCAATCTGATATTGATAGCATACCCTCAGGATAGCTAATCATTATATCAGTAGAGAACTCTTTTAACCTCTTAGTAACCAAGCCAATTTTGTCCTTAATGACCAAGACAATTTTTACATTTCTGACCACTGTCACTTTATGAGGTTACAGCTCTGGAACGCTTCAACGTATCCCACTGATTCTGAGAATGTTTTTTGTGACATATTGTACTTCATGTTAATGGTAAAATTTACTTGCGTTTATTTATGAAACATGGAAATTTGTCAAAAATTTTGAAAATTTTGCAGTTTTTAAACTTTTAATGTTTGTGCCCTTAAATCAGAGAGTTATGTCACACAAAAGAGTTTTTTAGAAAGTTATAAAGGTTAAAAGTTGACAAGCAATTTCTCATTTTCCAACAAAATTTACAAAATCATTTTTAGGGATCCCCTCACATTTGAAGTGAGTTTAGGGGGTCAATATCTATTAGAATCACTGCACACATACACTTAAGGAGTATTTGCTTACTAGTGAAATTTATTGAAAACAAGTGCTCTTATAGTGATTGCGACAGAATGACGTTTCGGTTATTCAAGACCTTGATCACATAAGTCGCCTTGAACAATGTAGTGGTTCATGAAAGATGTGGTCCTTATGATCAAAATAGGGACAGCGAGTATGCCCGTAGTAGTTCTGAACTAAGGGCTGTCCTGAATTAGGTAATGGTCACTTATGCCTTTAGGTTAGCCAGGGTCAGAGCGATCGCTCTATGTGGGGTGGTGGCGAGACGGTGGAGTGTGTTAACACTCAGTTGTAGCAAGGAGGAGTAACCTAACCCTGTATATGGGTAAATGCCACTGTTTGGGCCCGTGGCAAGGTTCAGAAGGGAGGGAGCACCATTTGACTTTTTGAACTCAAAATGTTCAGGAATCAATGGCAGGAGCCAGGTCACATTTGGAGACCCCCTGATGTTCCTAAACAGTGGAAACACCACAATTCTAGAACCAATAGTAACACAGCCCTACCCCTGACCTTAATCTCCACCCTAAACCTAATCCCAACCCTAATCACAACACCCCAACTGTAACCCCAACACAACCATATCCCCAACACAACCATATCCCCAACACAACCATAACTTCAACACCACCCTAACTCCAACAAAACCGCAACCCCAGCACCACAACCGTAACCCCAACACAACAATAACCCTAGCTCTAACACCAACCCTAGACACAACCCTAACACTAGCTCTAACCGCAACCCTAACCCTAGGACCAACCCTAACCCTAACTGCAAAGAGTGGAAGAAATACATTTTTTTTTATTTTATTACTTTCACATAACTAAGGAGGTGACAAAGGGGGTTTTGATTTACTATTTCTTTTATTTTATTCACTGTGACAGGGTCTATCAGAGTGATCAAAATGAACCAATAGGAAAAATCTCCTTTTGTTGCCGGATTCTGGCCGGCTGATCTCAGCGGGCGCACTGCATATGCATATGTGCATGCCATTTTCTTCCAGGAAGAAGATGCCGATGTCTGGGGGACAGCGCTGGAGGGTTCAGGGATGGCAGAGATACCAGGGGTGTTTTGGGGACCCCATTTCTCTCTGTTCTGGTATGCTAGATCATATCAGATGAGAGAAAAAGTTTTTCGGTGAATAACAGTGATCACAAGATTTGGGATGGTAAAAACCAACCCACATCATGTTCTCCGGGGTCTTGGCTACCCGCCATTAAAAAGGGGAACCGACAGTCATTAAGGGGTTAAAGATTTGTGACTATTATTAAGAAAGTCTTCACTTATGAACTGTTTTATAGTTTTTAATTACTGTTTGTGCAAATATAATGTACCATGTATTTACTGTTTAAATTATAGACTTATATAATACATGACATTAGATCTGTTGTAGTTTATACTCATTTTGAATTATTAAGCAGAGATCATGGTTAGAGAACAGATTGTTTCTGAATAGGAATCATGAAATAGATGCCAAGTTCTAAGATGGCAATTTAAAAAGGCTAGAAAGAGGACCACAGTATAATGACTTGTACTCCTGGCTAAACTGAAGCATGGAATGTAAAATTGCTGCACCTCATATAATGTTACATCATTTTGATATTTGCCTTTATTGCTGAGTCTGGTGTGTTATTGCTTTAGTCCAATGCTATTATTCAAAACTTAGGTAGAATAAAAGTTTTTGAACAGTGCATTTATTCAAGTAAAACTAGATATGTATGAAGAAAGCACCAATTTGCTTTGCCTGAACAGATTAGATTTGTAATTCTGTACTGAAATGCTTTCAGACCAGTTAGTATCATACTGCAGGTTGGAATGAATAAACCTGGAAAATAAACTACTATTCAGAATATGTCTCCAGACCAAAGATCTGAATAAAAACATTTGAGGTATATGTATCAGGTGCAAATTGTCTGTTCAGAGAGGAATAGGTCTGGAACTCTAGTGCCACCTATTGCAAGTAGCAATCCTAAAAGTTAATGTCGACCCTTTAATGAGCCTTGTCACATGACTTTTATCCTAAGTCATGTGACAAGGCTCGTTAAAGGGTCGACATTGACTTTCAGGATTGCTATTTCCAATAGGTGGCACTAGAGTTCTAGTCCTCTTCCTCTCTGAAGAGACAATTTGCATATTTCCCAGAGGAGCATGGCAGCTTTAAGTCTCCTCATCTCGGCATGCTTAGCATATCAATCTCCACAAGGAGAAATGACACTTCTTGGATATGTATCAGGTGGAAAATCCATGTCTTCTCCATTTTCCATTCTGGTATGACTAGAGTTGAGCGAATTTTTCAAAATTTGGTTCCAATTTCGATCAACGGCGAATATTGTTTTTGCAATATTCGCCAAACACAGACGAATGCCATTGGAGTCAATGGGAGTTGAAATGGCCGAATATGTTTGGAACCGATCAGCAAACATAAATTTGTCACGAATAGAATACCAATATGGCATGAATATGGCAAATTCAGATTTGGTGACTGATTCTGACCATATTTGCTCAACTCTAGTTATGACCCAAGCTGCCAAAGCTCAAAAAGAAAGAGATGCTAGCTACTTACGCCCTCATCGATGTCACCTTGCTTGTTTTAATCTCTACCAGTCACTTTTGGTGACTGTTCAGAATAAGCAGAAAGACAAAACAATGTCAGCTTTCCTCCAAATGGCTTATTGTAAACTCTAATTGTACACACTATTCTAATTGTGGCCACACTAGTGATTTGCATAGAGGCAGAACTGTGTTCTTATCATGAGCATCCTTAACTCTTTAAATTCATCTTATTGTTTTATTTGCCTTGGCAGCACCTGCCTGGCACTCGTCACTAATGTTGATTTTAGCTTCCACTTATATGCCCAAGTTTTTTTCAGTGAAAATTTTATCCAAAGTTTCAACATTTAGTACAAAATTATAGAGTTAATTTCCTCTGCCCACGTTAATGACCCTACATTTACCTACATTAAACTTCATTTGCGATTTCTCTGCCAAAGCCTCCATCTTACATAGATCTTTCTGTATTGCTAAATTATCTTCCTCTGCGTTGACTACCTTGCAGAGTATAGTATCATCTGAAAATATTGATATTCTTTGCTGCATGCTCTCTACAAGGTCATTAATAAATGATCACATGGTCAAAATTGTTGGTACCCCTCATTTAATGACCGAAAAACCCACAATGGTGACAGAAATAATTTGAATCTGACAAAAGTAAAAATAAATAAAACATCTATTAAAAATAACAAATGAAAGTCAGACATTGCTTTTCAACCATGCTTGCACAGAATTTAAAAAAAAAATAAAACTCATGAAATAGGCCTGGACAGAAATGATGGTACCCATGAAAATTATATGAGAAAAAGGACATGTAAAATCAAGGTGTGTCCACTTATTAGCATCACAGGTGTTTACAGTCTTGGAATCAGTGAGTGGGCATGTATAGAGGGCTACAGATACTCACTGTGCTGTTTGATGACATGGTGTGTCTCACACTCAACATGGACCAGAGGAAGCAAAGGAAAGAGTTGTCTCAGGAGAATAGAAAGAAAATGATAGACACACATGTTAAAGGTAAATGTTATAAGACCATCTCCAAGCATCTTGATGTTCCTTTGATTAGAGTTGCACGTATTATTCAGAAATTTAAGCTCCATTGGACTGTAGCCAACCTCCCTGAACGTGACCTCAGGAAGAAGATTGATGACAAATCAAATAGATGGATAATATGAATGGTAACAAAAGAACCCAGAAAAACTTCTAAATAGATTAAAAGTGAACTTCAAGGACAAGGAACATCAGTGTCAGATCACATCATCTGTCATTGTATGAGCCAAAGTGGACTTCATGGGAGACGACCAAGGAGGACACCATTGTTGAAAAAAAATCATAAAAAAGCCAAACTGGAATTTGCCAAACTACATGTTGACAAGCCAAAAAGCTTCTGGGAGAATGTCCTATGGACAAATGAGACAAAAATTGAACTTTTTGACAAGGCACATCAGCTCTATGTTCACAGAAGGAGAAATGAAGCATATCAAGAAATGAACACTATTCCTAGTGTGAAACATGGAGGAGGCTCTGTTGTGTTCTGGGGCTGCTTTGTTGTATCTGGCACAGGGTGTCTAGAATCTGTGCAGGGTACAATGAAATCTCAATACTATCAAGGGATTGTAGAGAGAAATGTTCTGACAAGTGTCAGAAAGCTTGGTCTCAATCACAGGTCATGGGTCTTGCAACAGGATAATGACCCAAAACACACAGCTAAAAACACCCAAGAAGGGCTAAGATGAAAACATTGGACTATTCTGAAGTGTCCTTCTATGAGACCTGACCTAAGTCCTATTGAGCATCTTTGGAAAGAGCTGAAACATGCCGTCTGGAAAAGGCAACTTTCAAATAAGAGACAACTGGAGCAGTTTGCTCTTGCGGAGTGGGCCAAAATACCTGACGAGAGATGCGGAAGCCACATTGACAGTTACAGGAATCGTTTGATTGCAGTGATTGCCTCAAAAGGTTGTGTAACAAAATATTAAGTTAAGGGTACCATCATTTCTGTCCAGTTCTATTTCATGAGTTTTATTTTTTCAAAAATTCTGTGGAAGCATGGTTGCAAAGCAATGTCTGACTTTTATTTGTTCATTTTCATAGATTTTGTATTTATAATTACTTTTGTTAGATTCAAGTTATTTCTGTCACCATTGTGTTTTTTTCTGCCATTAAACGATGGGTACCAACAATTTTGACCACGTGTGTATATACGGCAATATGGCAGTGAACTGAATTATTCCCCCAAAGAAAAAAAAACATTCTCAGGTTATAAATAATCTTATGGGTAAGATGTTAAATGTTATATTTAAGACACAGAAACTGCTTCTGTAGATAAATTTTAATCATTCACATAAATCATTTTTTGGCAATTTGGTAAAAAGTCACAAAGATAGCATTTTGTTTTTGCAGGTCTAATTTTTTTTTTTTTTTTAGAGAAAGGTAATTTACTCGTTTTACATTTTTAGTTTTTATTAATTGTCTTTTCTAATATTTTTTGTAGCTTTCTACTCATATCTTTTTGGTAACCCAGTTACAATTACAAATTGATATTGTTGGTAACATTTTGCTGCATACTGTTTTATTTATGTACTAATTTGTGCCTCATAAGAATAATTATGAAATAAAATTGATTTAAAATCTTTATTTAAATATAAGTCCTGCTGATGTTTGGAACAAGCATCAAGGCTTCAACACCTAGACAGCAGAATACTATGAGAGAATATGATCAAGTTACAGGACCAGAAAACCAGCAATTCACATCCCATTATGAAATAGTAAAGGAGCAGATGAAAACATTTATGAAGAAAATGGAAGTGGCTGGGGGTGAAGTGAGAAAAGAAAAGTAGAATAGAAGATAGCCTGGAGTCAGTGTGCAGAACTACTACTGCTTGTCAAATCAGATACAGATCACGGCTAACTTCTGCCTACAAGGAGAACCATTAGAGACATTGCTGCCTAATAAAATTTAGTTTATTATTCTTTGCCATATACTCAGGTATGGGAAACATCATCTGATGCCACAGAGAGTTTCTTTGACAATTAAAAGAGACAATATTGGGAAAAATTCACAAAACCACTTTGTGGTAGTCATGAATGACACCAATGAGAAACATTTTGGGCAAGAAGTCAATCCTCATCTAATTTTGTGAGACTTTAATTGTGGCAGGCCTTGTAAATTCCTTAGTTCCCCCTCACACTGTTGATAAAAAGCAAAGACTGAGCAAAAAGATAGACATTAATCATAACATTTATCTCAATAAAAGTGTGGACCTATTATTTTATGCATTACCCTTGTGTTGTGCATCTGCCCTATTAATTTTGGCCACTTGTTGCAATGCAATAAATGTCCCTCATTTTTTATATCTATATGTAGCTTTATTATATCATTCCTACAATAGAGAAGAGCGAACATATTTGAGTGGAATTGAATTTCAAAATGAAGATTTTTTTTAAATTCGCCTACAAGTAGATTCAGAAAAATGGCAGCTGGCTGACCACAAATTTGCTAGACCCCAAGGGTCATTAAAAGTTTTAAAACATATTTTCAACTTGCCGCTCACCTCTCTGACACCTTCGTTCTGCACCATCTTTGGCCACTCATATTCTTTTTTACAGCCGCTAAGAACTGTATTCCCAGGCCTCTTCACTTTTCATGCGTTTGGAAGATAACAGTGCACATCATGACCTTATTTACACTTTTGCAGAAATAACTTGGGCTTTATCAGAGCCAGAAGATCTAGCCTAGTGTGAAGAGGCCCAGGAATTTAGAGCTTGGTGGCAGTGGCAAGAAGATGTGCTGAAGATTTGTAAGACTGAAGGGGCTTGAGAGGTGAGAGGTAATGTGAGCAAAAGTATTTTTTATTTTCTACATCTTACTTTTACTATGCTCTGGAGGCTGGAGAGACCAGAGAGAATAATAAGGTACACTAAATTCATGGAGAATATCTTCACCACAAATCAAATTTCCCAGGAAAATCTGAATGATGAGGCAAATTCTAATTTTGCCAGTTATGCTCTTCTCAAGTTATGATGATTAATTATTTGAGTGTTGGACAGGTATTCCCGAGTCATCCTTCGTGGAAGAAACTCACAATATTCATTCTTGAAGCAAGACTTGGGTGAAAGTAATATACAGATGAATAGTGCACCCAGTGGTTAGAAAAAATTTTCAAGGTCTCCACAAGTCAGAAGGTTTATTATTAAATGTTTCTGTTATAACAGCAAAGTCACCAATTAATCATTAATGATTTATTTAAACCACTTTACTTTTATTGTTTTGTTGTATTCACTGATGTTTCCTGATCTAGACTCTTCAAAATGACACATTTGGGTCAAAAATTTGATGGAAAATAAAAAAAATGCTCTTTATTTTTGCTTTCGATTGATTTTTACAAATTTTTAGCTCAAAAAGTCACAAATCCTTTAAAAAGTTGTAAGTGTGTCTAAAAATGTTCCCAATGAACAAATCTGCCAGAGACTTTCCTAGCCTGATAAAGAAGACAGTTGTGGGCTTATATTATCTGGCCTGGTTATCAAAAATGGGGGGACCCAGCATTGTTTATTATTTATGTATTTAAACTTGTTAATTTACAGCCATTTTACAGCACCACAGTTCAGGTCACCTTTTACTTTTATGGGTTCCAGTTCGAAGTCAAGTGCTGATACCCAAACTGAACTTTGGAATAAAGTTTGACCGAATCTGGTCCGCTCATTCTTATTTATAACAATACATTCTAATAGACTTAGCAATAAAAAATTTGCAATGTGGAAAAATACAAAGTATCTTCAAGAGTCAATGGGCTATATAATTATTAGAGATGGGAAGACTCCAGGATGATTGGGTCAGGCGGGTTCGGCCGAACAGTTAAAACAAGTTCCGGTTTGGGTACCAGAACAGTACCTGGACCTGACCTGGAACACATTCACATGAATACCCGAATTATTACCGCTGGTCAGACAGCCACGGTTCCCATGCTGTCAAATGACAGCGCGAGACTACAGCTGTGATCAGAGGTAAAAAGTTTACCTCCAATCACTGGGGTGGAAATCTGCATATTTAATTTCCTAGAGGAATTTGCTCCCATCAGCCAATGCCTGCTGCTGCTAATAATAGTGAGAGGAGGCGGCAGCTGATGAAAATATTCATCAGCTGGCATCTGCGCTCTAAACAAGTAATTAAAAATAACTTCTTGGGTTTCTCTGTATTTTTGATAACCACTAGTTGTCAGCTTCAGCAAGGCTAGGTATCAAGAACAGAGGGGTCCCCACACTGTTTTTTAGTTATTTAAATAAATAATTTTTTAAAACAACAGAATGGGGTCCCCCATTATTGACAAGCTTTGCTAAAGCAGACAGCTGCCGGCTGGTATTCTCAGCCTGGTAAGGCGCCACGGATATTGGCCCCCCCAGCCTAAAATTAGCAGACCGTAGCCACTTATATAAGGCATGTCTATTGGATACGCCAATTCTGGCACTTTTCTCGCCTCTTCCCGCAGGCCATGTAGCTGTTGCAAGAGGGGTTCATATTTATGGGGTTGATATCACCTTTATTTTGTCCAGTGACATCAAGCCCATGGATTTGCAATAGAGAGGCATCTATAAGACACCTATCCATAACTTATCCTATAGCTATACTGTAAACAAACACACAGCAAGAATAAAGTCTTTTATAGCTGTAGATTCATGTGATCCATATGGAAAACTGTAGCTTTATAGTCACTCAGTAGAACTATTAATAGATTGAGCTGTGATATTCTGGAGTTATAGGACCTTAAAAGCTGCAGTTTTTTTGACAATGCAAGGAAGCATGGTCAGTATTAAAACCATCATTGCTAATTTTGCAACTAAAACCAAATTCTGAATTCAGGGCTTGTGTGTCACTGAAAGTGTTATTCCTCTATTCCAGTGTTCACAAACTCCAGTCCTCAAAAGCCACCAACAGATTATGTTTTGAGAACTTCATTAGTATTACCCATGTGATAATTCCATCACTTGTGCAACACTAAGGAAATCCTGAAAGCACTGTCAGATGGTGGCTCTTGAGGGTTGGTGTTGGGGAACACTGCTTTATTCGGAGCTGTGTATGCCACATGTATTTATTTATTTAATTTTAAAAAGCGAAATCCAGATACCTGAACACAACTCCATAGTATATAAGTATATTTAAAATGAGACGGTTCATAAATGTACAGGTAATGAAAGAATTAACTGACCTGTTGGAATTGGAGATTTAAGGAGAGCACTTTTGAGTAGAGACGCCTTTTGGATTCTGATCCTGAATTTAACCTACCCCACTGACTTTAAGTATTGATGAGATCTGATACTGCATTATTTATTGCACTCCTATGTCTTCGTACATTTTTTTATATATGTTTTTGCACATTTTTATAGATTTTAGGGTTTTTGCGTGTAATGAGTGATAAATATTTCTATATCACAAGTGTCTGGAAACAATGGGGTGTGTCCCTGATTTAGTTTGGTCAAAATGAATCTGCACCCACAGCGTGTGCCTTTTACATACATCATCGGTCATTTTAGATTTCTTTAATCTTTAAATAAAATGTATGTACATCAGTTGTCATCTCCAGAGTAAAACTTTAGGGAATTATGCTTCACAACCTTACTCAGAATATTAATTTACAAGCTATATTACTATTCTTTATAGCACAGCATGTAAAAAACTTTTTGAATATACATAGGCAACAAAATACTTAAACTAGTTATATGCACTCCCTAAAGCATTCTTATCCATGTCTTCTCCCAGTGAAATTGAAACATGGCAATTCATTTGACTTTATTTGAAAATTTACTAGCATGTTTCATTCCAAATTGACCTCAGGCTTCATTTTCAGTTCCTTTTTTATTGCCATTTAATTTGGTGTATTCCCATGATGTCCAAATCCTATGGCCTTGGAAATCATCAAAGTTTTTTTTTCCCTATTCCTTTGCCACAGATCAGATATGCAGCTATTTTCTTCTCAGCAGGAAAACTTGATATTAAACTAAAGAAATGAGACTGTTACACAGGGATTTGCTTTCCGCCTAACGCTAAATATATCAGTTTAATAAACGCCAAAAACTGAGATCAAAAAAGCAATCTTCTGTGGTTCAAATTGGATCACATTCTGGTTGATTTGTTGACCTTAACAATAAATCTTAACACATTTTTGCTTGTTCCCTTGATAAAAAAACATTAATTTAAAATTATATTTTGGACTAGACATTGTTTATTTCATTGTAAGAAAATTCTACATTTCTTAAAATTTTATTGCAGTTATGGACCCTTGAGACTAAGTAAAATTAAAGTAATAGAATCAAACTAGGAAGCTGAAGGCAAAAAAAGACAATGGTTGACTATGGAGAACATGTAAACTAAGAGCTCCAAGGCATAATGCCTAACAAACAATTCTTCTGCCATGAAATGGGAAAGTGGACACTCAGGAAAAACTAAGGCCCCAGCAACTGCTTTATAAACGTTAGTTCTGTAGACTCTTCTAACTCAGTGCTTTTCAGAAAGTGTTAAAGACCAACGCGCATTAAATATCTAACTACCCAAGCAATTGGTATGTCATTCATGCACCACATCTATATTCATCAATAGCTTCACCATTATCTCATATTGATTATAGAAGAAAGTTTGGTTTGAAAATAAATATCTGCACTAGCAAAAATGATGAAAAGTTATAAAGGTTTAGTGGAGCTAAATCGTACTCCAGATTAGGTGCTACTTGAATTTAAGTCTAAGGGGTAATGTTTCTCCTTTTGGAGAGTGGTATACCGGCTCTGGCAATGTAGGGAGGCTTATTTGCTGTACAATGCCTATAGGAATTTAAATATGCAAATTTCCTCTTCAGAGAGGAAAAGGATTAGAACTCTATAGCGCCACCTGTTGGACACAGTGATACTACAAGTCACTATTTGGCTGAGTTGGCTTTTCTCCTAAGTCAAATTGCAAGGCTCATTAAAGGACTGATGATGACTTGTAGGATTGCTACTTCCAACAGGTTGCGCTATAGAGTTCTAGTCCTCTTACTCTCTAGAGGCAATTTGCATATTTGCTTGAATTTAAGTGAAATATTTTAGCTATGTCTCTCTCACGCCCTATCTTAGTCTCCCTCAGTAGTAAGAAAACAAAGGGCTGCAAGAATTCAAGCTCTCGCATCACCAAAATGAATGGATTTTTCAGTCTGCAAATGAATCAACCTTAATAAAGCACTCATTTCTAATTCTAGCTATAATTCACACACTCAGGTGCATATCCTTACAGGTTTTTGGACAGAGGGCTACAGGACATGCCATAAATGCCATAAATGTTTGAGAGAGGCAAATCCCAGGGCAGCCCAACAACTGACCAACCATTCACACATGTAATGAGATGGAGACTTATTGTGTGCAGCTCCTTCTATTCATTTCTTTTTTGGTTTTCTTTTTTTTTTAAATATCTTTTTTTTGAGTTTTAAATCCACAACAATAAGAACATTCTTTGAGATGTATATAGTCTTACAATGGAGTATTGAAAGCCCTTTGTTGATTAATCATAGGTAAAACCAAACCAAAGAAAAAATGGAATCAAGAGCAATGAATAAAATATAAGATTTTTTATTTATACTCAATAGAAATATACAATATGTAGATAAAAATATCAATTAACCCCTTTCTGCCATCTGACGTACTATCCCGTCCATGGGACCTGGGCCCCTATGCCCATGGATGGGATAGTACGTCGGCGCGATCAGCGGCGCCCACGTGGTGAGCGCCGCTGATCGTGGCCGGGTGTCAGCTGATTATCACAGCTGACACCCGGCACAATGTGTCAGGGGCGGTCACGGACCGCCCCCGACACGTTAACCCCTTGCAAACATGATCGCGGTGTACCGGGGGTTAAAGGGAAGCATCGGCAGGGAGGGGGCTCCCTCCGTGCTTCCCTGAGCCTCCCACGGCAGCGCAATGTGCAGCGCTGCTGCGGGGGGCTCCTTTCCTCCAGGCCCCCGAATCCAAGATGGCGACGGGGGCCTTCGGGGGCCTGCAGGAAGCTGGCTTCCTCAGTGCCTGCAAAGCGCAGGCATGAGGAAGCCTTGTGCACTGCCTGTGACAGATCGCTGATCTGTCACAGTGATCTGTGATGTGACAGATCAGCGATCTGTCACAGAACAGTGATGTCCCACCTGGGACTATTTAATAAAGTAAAAAAAAATAAAAAAAAGTGTTAAAATAATTAAAAAAAAATCGCCAAATAAATTAGAAAAAAAAAAAAAATATTCCCCCAATAAATCCATTTTTTGGAAATAACAAAAAAAACAAAACAATAAAACTACACATATTAGGTATCGACCCGCCCTATAAAACTGTCCCATTAGTTAACCCCTTTAGCGAACCCCTTAAAAAATAAAAATAAAAAACGAAGCAAAAAATAATGATTTATTATCATACCGCCAAACAAAAAGTGTAATAACGCACGATAAAAAGACGCATATAAATATCCATGGTACCGCTGAAAACGTCATCTTGTCCCGCAAAAAACGAGCTGCAACACAGCATCATCAGCGAAAAAATAAAAAAGTTATAGCTCGCAGAATAAAGCGATGCAAAAATAATTATTTTTTATATAAAATAGTTTTCATTGCATAAAACCGACAAAAACATAAAAAAACGACCTAAATGAGGTATCGCTGTAACTGTACTGACCTGAAGAATAAAACTGCTTTATCAATTTTACCGCACGCGGAACGGTGTAAACGCACCCCCCAAAAGAAATTCATGAAACTCTGGTTTTTGTTCATTCTGCGTCCCAAAAATAGGAATAAAAAGCGATCAAAAAATGTCACGTGCCCGAAAATGGTACCAATAAAAACGTCAACTCGTCCCGCAAAAAATAAGACCTCACATGACTCGGTGAGTCAAAATACGGAAAAATTATAGCTCTCAATATGTGGTGATGCAAAAACTATTTTTACAATAAAAAGCGTCTTTTAGCGTGCGACAGCTGCCAAAAATAAAAACCCGCTATAAATAGTAAATCAAACCCCCCACTATCACCCCCTTAGTTAGGGAAAAATAATAAAATAAAAAAAGTATTTATTTCCATTTTTCCATTAGGGTTAGGGTTAGGGCTAGGGTTAGGGCTAGGGTTAGGGCTAGGGTTAGGGTTAGGGTTAGGGCTAGGGTTAGGGCTAGGGTTAGGGCTCAGATTAGGGTTAGGGGGTGTGTTGGGGTTAGGGTTGGAGTTATAATTGGTGGTTTCCACTGTTTGGGCACATCAGGGGCTCTCCAAATGCAACATGGTGTCTGATCTCAATTGCAGCCAATTCTGAGTTGAAAAAGTCAAATGGTGCTCCTTCCCTTCCAAGCTCTGCCATGCGCCCAAACAGTGTTTTACCCCCACATGTAGGGTATCAGCCTACTCAGGACAAATTGCAAAACAATTTTTGGGGTCCAATTTCTCCTGCTACCCTTAGGAAAATAAAAAATTGGGGGCAAAAATATAATTTTTGTGGAAAAAAATGATTTTTTTATTTTCACGTCCGAGAGTTATAAACTTCTGTGAAGCACTTGGGGGTTCAAAGTGCTCACCACACATCTAGATAAGTTCCGTGGGGGGTCTAGTGTCCAAAATGGGGTCACTTGTGGGGAGTTTCAATAGTTTAGGTACATCAGGGGCTCTCCAAACGCACATGACACCCGCAGACCATTCCATCAAAGTCTGCATTCCAAAACGTCACTGCTTCCCTTCCGAGCCCCGACGTGTGTCCATACAGTAGTTTTCTCCCACATATGGGGTGTCAGCGTACTCAGGCCAAATTGAACAACAACTTTTGGGGGTCCAATTTATCCTGGTTACCCTTGGGAAAATGAAAAAATTGGGGACTAATTGATCATGTTTCTGGAAAAAATACGATTTTTTTTATTTTCATGCCCTGGCATTATAAACTTCTGTGAAGCCCTTGGGGGTTCAAAGTGCTCACCTCACATCTAGATAAGTTCCTTAGTGGGTCTAGTTTTCAAAATGGGGTCATTTGTGGGGGGTTTCCACTGTTACGTACATTAGGGGCTCTCCAAAGGCAACATGACACCCGCAGACCATTCCATCAAAGTCTGCATTCCAAAACGTCACTACTTCCCTTCCGAGCCCCGACGTGTGCCCATACAGTAGTTTTCTCCCACATATGGGGTACCAGCATACTCAGGACAAATTGGACAACAACTTTTGGGGTACAATTTCTCCTGGTACCCTTGGGAAAATAAAAAAATGGTGACTAAAAGATCATGTTTGTGGAAAAAATACGAATTTTTTATTTTCACGCCCGGGCGTTATAAACTTCTGTGAAGCACTGGGGGGTTCAAAGTGCTCATCACACATCTAGATAAGTTCCTTGGGGGGTCTAGTTTACAAAATGGTGTCAATTGTGGGGTGTTTCCACTGTTTAGGTACATTAGGGGCTCTCCAAAGGCAACATGACACCTGCAGACCATTCCATCAAAGTCTGCATTCCAAAACATCACTACTTCCCTTCCGAGCCCCGACGTGAGCCCATACAGTAGTTTTCTCCCACATATGGGGTATCAGCAAACTCAGGACAAATTGGACAACAACTTTTGGGGTCCAATTTCTCCTGGTACCCTTGGGAAAATTAAAAAATGGTGACTAAAAGATCATGTTTGTGGAAAAAATACGAATTTTTTATTTTCACGCCCGGGCATTATAAACTTCTGTGAAGCACTGGGGGGGTCAAGTGCTCACCACACATCTAGATAAGTTCCTTAGGGGGTCTAGTTTCCAAAATGGTGTCATTTGTGGGGGGTTTACACTGTTTTGGTACATCAGGAGTTTTCCAAACGCGACATGGTGTCCGATCTCAATTCCAGCCAAAAACGTCAAATGGCGCTGCTTCCCTTCCGAGCTCTGCCATGCGCCCAAATAGTGGTTTACCCCCACATGTGGGATATCAGCGTACTCAGGACAAATTGCACAATAACTTTTATAGTCCTGTTACCCTTGGAAAAATAAGAATTGAGGGTGAAAAGATAATTTTTGTGGAAAAAATATGATTTTTTAATTGTATGGCTTTATGTTATAAACTTCTGTGAAGCCCATGGGGGTTCAAAGTTCTCACCACACATCTAGATAAGTTCCTTAGGGGGTCTAGTTTCCAAAATGGTGTCATTTGTGGGGGGTTTCCACTGTTTTGGTACATCAGGGGTTTTCCAAACGCGACATGGTGTCCGATCTCAATTCCAGCCAAAAACGTCAAATGGCGCTGCTTCCCTTCCGAGCTCTGCCATGCGCCCAAATAGTGGTTTACCCCCACATGTAGGGTATCAGCGTACTCAGGACAAATTGCACAATAACTTTTAGGGTCCTGTTACCCTTGCAAAAATAAGAATTGAGGGTGAAAAGATCATTTTTGTGGAAAAAATATGATTTTTTAATTGTATGGCTTTATGTTATAAACTTCTGTGAAGCCCATGGGGGTTCAAAGTTCTCACCACACATCTAGATAAGTTCCTTAGGGGGTCTAGTTTCCAAAATGATGTCATTTGTGTGGGGTTTCCACTGTTTTGGTACATCAGGGGTTTTCCAAACGCGACATGGTGTCCGATCTCAATTCCAGCCAAAAACGTCAAATGGCGCTGCTTCCCTTCCGAGCTCTGCCATGCGCCCAAATAGTGGTTTACCCCCACATGTGGGGTATCAGCGTACTCAGGACAAATTGCACAATAACTTTTAGGGTCCTGTTACCCTTGGGAAAATAAAAATTGGGGTGAAAACATCATTTTTGTGGAAAAAATATGATTTTTTAATTGTACCGCTGTACGTTATAAACTTCTGTAAAGCCCTTGTGGGTTCAAAGTTCTCACCACATATCTAGATAAGTTCCTTGGGGGGTCTAGTTTCCAAAATGGGGTCACTTGTAGGGGGTTTCCACTGTTTAGGTACATCAGGGACTCTCCAAACGTGACATGGCGTCCAATCTGAATTCCAGCCAATTTTGCATTGAAAAAGTCAAACTGCGCTCCTTCCATTCTGAGCTCTGCCATGCACCGAAACAGTGGTTCCCCCCCACATATCAAGTATGTGCGTACTCAGGACAAATTGCACAATAACTTTTGCTGTCCAATTTCTCCTGTTACCCTTGTTAAATTAAAAAAAATTGAACCTGAAGTATTTTTTTATGAAAAAAAGTTAGATGTTCATTTATTTTTAAATATTCAAAAAAATTCCTGTGACGCACCTAAAGGGTTAATAAACTTCTTGAATGTGGTTTTGAGCACTTTAAGGGGTGCAGTTTTAAGAATGGTGTCACTTTTGGGTATTTTCTATCATATAAACCCCTCAAAGTGGCTTCAAATGTGATGTGGTCCTAAAAATAAAATGGTGTTGTAAAAATGAGAAATCGCTGGTCAACTTTTAACCCTTATAACTTCCTAACAAAAAAAAAATTTGGTTCCAAAATTGTGCTGATCTAAAGTAAACATGTGGGAAATGTTAGTTATCAAGTTTATTGTGTGCCGTATCTCTGTGATTTAAGGGCATAAAAATTCAAAGTTGGAAAATTGCGAAATTTTCAAAATTTTCGCCAAATTTCCGTTTTTCTCACAAATAAACGCAAGTTATTTGAATGAAATTTTACCACTAACATGAAGTACAATATGTCACGAGAAAACAGTGTCAGAATCACCGGGATCCATGGAAGCGTTCCAGAGTTATGACCTCATAAAGGTACAGTGGTCAGAATTGTAAAAATTGGCCCGGTCATGAACGTGCAAACCACCCTTGGGGGTGAAGGGGTTAAATAAAGTGCCTAGTGCCAAAATCCACATTAAAGGATAAGCAAGTGTACTTTGAGAAAGTGCAGTGAAACGCGCGTCAGTCGCGGCGTGGTTTGGGTCTGGCCCTACATTATGGGTAAGGCCTGTTTCACACTTCAGTTGTTTGACGTCAGTTGCAAACCGTCAAAGTGTGAAATAATAGATCAGTTTCCTCTTTACAGAAAACAGATGCATGGGATCCATTTTCTGGACAGATCCGCTGCAGCCGCTAAGTGCATGAAATTTAAAGGAACAGAGTTCTGCAAAAGGAGAGAGAGAGAGAATTTTTCGTTGCTGCCAGAAATCCGTCTAGGGTTAAAATGCATGAAAGGAAAGATCTTCCGGGCATGTGCAGTTTAAAATAACAGTCCGCCACTGGGAAAAAACATTCCTTTGTCTGTCTAGTCCAGATGGCGGACGCTAAAATTCAAACAGATCCCTCAAAAAACGGATGCAACGGACGACCATCAGTCATAATCCGCCGCTAATGCAAGTCTATGGGAAAAAATGGGGGATTTTGACTGACGTCAAACAACTGAAGTGTGAAAGAGGTCTAAGGCTACTTTCACACTTGCTTTTTTTTGCAGCGCGTTTTTGAAAAAACGCATACAAACGCATACAACTGCTGCGTTTTTAGTGCGTTTTTACCGCGTTTGCGTTTTTTCCAAACATTAGGTGGCCCCTCACACTAACCCAAACCATGACTTTACTAACCCTAACCCTAACCCTGACCCTAACCCTAACCCTGACCCTAACCCTAACCCTAACCCTATCCCTGACCCTAACCCTGACCCTAACCCTAACCCTAACCCTGACCCTAACCCTAACCCTGACCCTAACGCTAACCCTGACCCTAACCCTAACCCTATCCCTGACCCTAACCCTGACCCTAACCCTAACCCTAACCCTGACCCTAACCCTAACCCTGACCCTAAACCTAACCCTGACCCTAACCTCAACCCTAACCCTGACCCTAACCCTAACCCTAACCCTATCCCTGACCCTAACCCTGACCCTAACCCTAACCCTGACCCTAACCCTAACCCTAACCCTGACCCTAACCCTAACCCTAAACCTAACCCTGACCCTAACCCTAACCCTGACCCTAACCCTAACCATGACCCTAACCCTTAACCAAACCATACTAACCCTAACCCAAACCCTAAACCCCTAACTAACCCTAACCCTGACCCTAACCCAAACCCTGACCCTAACCCTAACCCTGACCCTAACCCTGACCCTAAACCCCTTAACTAACCCTAACTCTAACACACCCCTAAATTCCATGGTTAACAAAAAAAACGCATGTGCAAAAAAACGCATACATAAGCATGCCAATGCGCACATATGCGCACCCATAGACTGAAATGGGTGTCTTGCTGTAAAAAACGCATTGCGCGCGCATGCGTTTTTTTGAGGCAAGTCGGACGCCCAAAAAATGCAACAGGATGCATTTTGTGCGCCCGAGCACATACCGCAAAAAAACGCATGCGCGCAAAAACGCATACAAACGCGTGTGTATGCGCACATAAGCGCATCCCATGCAAAGTATAGGAAAAAAAATTGCATGCGTTTTTTAGCGCTAAAATACCGCGAAAAAAAACGCAAGTGTGAAACCAGCCTAAGTGTTATTAATAAGTGATTCAGTTTTTTATGCATATACTTGCATATATGTATATATATATATTATATTGTTATATATATTGTTCTGGCATTATGTATTTATTATATACACTTGCTTATGCTTTATGTGGATTTTGGCACTAGGCACTTTATTTAAATTGTATGGGAGGACCCTTACAGCAATCATTACCTGATTGTAGTCTATTAATGTTGTCATTTATGGATGTTAAATAAATTTATACCTTTTCATTATACTTCAGGACTCAGCATTCCTATTGTGTTCTTGTGTGCACTGGGATATATAAGTATCAGTGTCTAAATTAGCCATCATCTTTACTTCTACAATACTATGCCCAAAATATTGTAATGTGAATGTTTGCTCCAAAGCCCATACCAACCATATGGCACAATCTCAGTTGTGTTCTGTCTTAAGATGCAGCAACAGTAGAAATTATGGTAAGTACTACAGTGCCTGCAATAAAGATGATGTGCTAACGGAAATAAAGTTTAAAATTACAGCATCTACAAATGTCATAAAAAAATGATGGATGGTTGTCACTTCAGGCATTAGAAAATACGGTATAAACATGGGAGTCAATATAGTGGCAAGGTATCATTATTTCTAGAGTAGGTGAACAATTAAAAATGCAATAATTTACAAAAACTGAACTAGGCATAATATGTATTATATATCTGTATCCCTTAAGTATTTATAATGTAAAATATATTGTCTTTAAAGGCATTCTCCAGTCATATGATATTAATGGCCTGTACTTGGAAAATGTCACAAACGTCAGATCGTTGAGGGTCAATCACTTTGGCAAACCTACGATCAACTGTTATTAGATATGTTGGTAGCTGGATATAAACATTGAAAGAAGCTGCTCTTGAATAGAAGCCGATCCACAATACAATGCACAGTGGCCGATACACATTGAATGTAGCTGAGCAGTGCAGCTCCTTTTACGGTGTACATCCAGCCCCTGGAACTAATAAAAACTGATCAAAGGGGATGCAAGATATAACATACCCACCAATCTGATATTGATAGCATACCCTCAGGATAGCTAATCATTATATCAGTAGAGAACTCTTTTAACCTCTTAGTGACCAAGCCAATTTTGTCCTTAATGACCAAGACAATTTTTACATTTCTGACCACTGTCACTTTATGAGGTTACAGCTCTGGAACGCTTCAACGTATCCCACTGATTCTGAGAATGTTTTTTGTGACATATTGTACTTCATGTTAATGGTAAAATTTACTTGCGTTTATTTATGAAACATGGAAATTTGTCAAAAATTTTGAAAATTTTGCAGTTTTTAAACTTTTAATGTTTGTGCCCTTAAATCAGAGAGTTATGTCACACAAAAGAGTTTTTTAGAAAGTTATAAAGGTTAAAAGTTGACGAGCAATTTCTCATTTTCCAACAAAATTTACAAAAACATTTTTAGGGATCCCCTCACATTTGAAGTGAGTTTAGGGGGTCAATATCTATTAGAATCACTGCACACATACACTTAAGGAGTATTTGCTTATTAGTGAAATTTATTGAAAACAAGTGCTCTTATAGTGATTGCGACAGAATGACGTTTCGGTTATTCAAGACCTTGATCACATAAGTCGCCTTGAACAATGTAGTGGTTCATGAAAGATGTGGTCCTTATGATCAAAATAGGGACAGCGAGTATGCCCGTAGTAGTTCTGAACTAAGGGCTGTCCTGAATTAGGTAATGGTCACTTATGCCTTTAGGTTAGCCAGGGTCAGAGCGGTCGCTCTATGTGGGGTGGTGGCGAGACGGTGGAGTGTGATAACACTCAGTTGTAGCAAGGAGGAGTAACCTAAAGGCATAAGTGACCATTACCTAATTCAGGACAGCCCTTAGTTCAGAACTACTACGGGCATACTCGCTGTCCCTATTTTGATCATAAGGACCACATCCTTCATGAACCACTACATTGTTCAAGGCGACTTATGTGATCAAGGTCTTGAATGACCGAAACGTCATTCTGTCGCAATCACTATAAGAGCACTTGTTTTCAATAAATTTCACTAATAAGCAAATACTCCTTAAGTGTATGTGTGCAGTGATTCTAATAGACATTTATGTGGGACTCATGAGCCTCCTTCACTAGCACCATACCCCCGTACCTATCGTGTGCTAGCCATTGAATCTCATACTATAGGGGGTCAATATGACAGAAAATACCCTAAAGTGACACCATTCTAAAAACTGCACCCCTCAAGGTGCTCAAAACGACATTCAAGAAATGTATTAACCCTTCAGGTGCTTCACGAGAACTAAAGCAATGTGGAATGGAAAAATGAACATTTTACTTTTATCACAAAAAATTTACTTTAGACCCCAACTTTTTTTTTCACAAGGATATCAGGAGAAAGTGGACCACAAAATTTGTTGCTCAATTTCTCCAGAGTATGCCAATACCCTGTATATGGGTAAATGCCACTGTTTGGGCCCTTGGCAAGGTTCAGAAGGGAGGGAGCACCATTTGACTTTTTGAACTCAAAATGTTCAGGAATCAATGGCAGGAGCCAGGTCACATTTGGAGACCCCCTGATGTTCCTAAACAGTGGAAACACCACAATTCTAGAACCAATAGTAACACAGCCCTACCCCTGACCTTAATCTCCACCCTAAACCTAATCCCAACCCTAATCACAACACCCCAACTGTAACCCCAACACAACCATATCCCCAACACAACCATATCCCCAACACAACCATAACTTCAACACCACCCTAACTCCAACAAAACCGCAACCCCAGCACCACAACCGTAACCCCAACACAACAATAACCCTAGCTCTAACACCAACCCTAGACACAACCCTAACACTAGCTCTAACCGCAACCCTAACCCTAGGACCAACCCTAACCCTAACTGCAAAGAGTGGAAGAAATACATTTTTTTTTATTTTATTACTTTCACATAACTAAGGAGGTGACAAAGGGGGTTTTGATTTACTATTTCTTTTATTTTATTCACTGTGACAGGGTCTATCAGAGTGATCAAAATGAACCAATAGGAAAAATCTCCTTTTGTTGCCGGATTCTGGCCGGCTGATCTCAGCGGGCGCACTGCATAAGCATATGTGCATGCCATTTTCTTCCAGGAAGAAGATGCCGATGTCTGGGGGACAGCGCTGGAGGGTTCAGGGATGGCAGAGATACCAGGGGTGTTTTGGGGACCCCATTTCTCTCTGTTCTGGTATGCTAGATCATATCAGATGAGAGAAAAAGTTTTTCGGTGAATAACAGTGATCACAAGATTTGGGATGGTAAAAACCGACCCACATCATGTTCTCCGGGGTCTTGGCTACCTGCCATTAAAAAGGGGAACCGACAGTCATTAAGGGGTTAAAGATTTGTGACTATTATTAAGAAAGTCTTCACTTATGAACTGTTTTATAGTTTTTAATTACTGTTTGTGCAAATATAATGTACCATGTATTTACTGTTTAAATTATAGACTTATATAATACATGACATTAGATCTGTTGTAGTTTATACTCATTTTGAATTATTAAGCAGAGATCATGGTTAGAGAACAGATTGTTTCTGAATAGGAATCATGAAATAGATGCCAAGTTCTAAGATGGCAATTTAAAAAGGCTAGAAAGAGGACCACAGTATAATGACTTGTACTCCTGGCTAAACTGAAGCATGGAATGTAAAATTGATGCACCTCATATAATGTTACATCATTTTGATATTTGCCTTTATTGCTGAGTCTGGTGTGTTATTGCTTTAGTCCAATGCTATTATTCAAAACTTAGGTAGAATAAAAGTTTTTGAACAGTGCATTTATTCAAGTAAAACTAGATGTGTATGAAGAAAGCACCAATTTGCTTTGCCTGAACAGATTAGATTTGTAATTCTGTACTGAAATGCTTTCAGACCAGTTAGTATCATACTGCAGGTTGGAATGAATAAACCTGGAAAATAAACTACTATTCAGAATATTTCTCCAGACCAAAGATCTGAATAAAAACATTTGAGGTATATGCATCAGGTGCAAATTGTCTGTTCAGAGAGGAATAGGTCTGGAACTCTAGTGCCACCTATTGCAAGTAGCAATCCTAAAAGTTAATGTCGACCCTTTAATGAGCCTTGTCACATGACTTTTATCCTAAGTTATGTGACAAGGCTCGTTAAAGGATCGACATTGACTTTCAGGATTGCTATTTCCAATAGGTGGCACTAGAGTTCTAGTCCTCTTCCTCTCTGAAGAGACAATTTGCATATTTCCCAGAGGAGCATGGCAGCTTTAAGTCTCCTCATCTCGGCATGCTTAGCATATCAATCTCCACAAGGAGAAATGACACTTCTTGGATATGTATCAGGTGGAAAATCCATGTCTTCTCCATTTTCCATTCTGGTATGACTAGAGTTGAGCGAATTTTTCAAAATTTGGTTCCAATTTCGATCAACGGCGAATATTGTTTTTGCAATATTCGCCAAACACAGACGAATGCCATTGGAGTCAATGGGAGTTGAAATGGTCGAATATGTTTGGAACCGATCAGCAAACATAAATTTGTCACGAATAGAATACCAATATGGCATGAATATGGCAAATTCAGATTTGGTGACCGATTCTGACCATATTTGCTCAACTCTAGTTATGACCCAAGCTGCCAAGCTCAAAAAGAAAGAGATGCTAGCTACTTACGCCCTCATCGATGTCACCTTGCTTGATTTAATCTCTACCAGTCACTTTTGGTGACTGTTCAGAATAAGCAGAAAGACAAAACAATGTCAGCTTTCCTCCAAATGGCTTATTGTAAACTCTAATTGTACACACTATTCTAATTGTGGCCACACTAGTGATTTGCATAGAGGCAGAACTGTGTTCTTATCATGAGCATCCTTAACTCTTTAAATTCATCTTATTGTTTTATTTGCCTTGGCAGCACCTGCCTGGCACTCGTCACTAATGTTGATTTTAGCTTCCACTTATATGCCCAAGTTTTTTTCAGTGAAAATTTTATCCAAAGTTTCAACATTTAGTACAAAATTATAGAGTTAATTTCCTCTGCCCACGTTAATGACCCTACATTTACCTACATTAAACTTCATTTGCGATTTCTCTGCCAAAGCCTCCATCTTACATAGATCTTTCTGTATTGCTAAATTATCTTCCTCTGCGTTGACTACCTTGCAGAGTATAGTATCATCTGAAAATATTGATATTCTTTGCTGCATGCTCTCTACAAGGTCATTAATAAATGATCACATGGTCAAAATTGTTGGTACCCCTCATTTAATGACCGAAAAACCCACAATGGTGACAGAAATAATTTGAATCTGACAAAAGTAAAAATAAATAAAACATCTATTCAAAATAACAAATGAAAGTCAGACATTGCTTTTCAACCATGCTTGCACAGAATTTAAAAAAAAAATAAAACTCATGAAATAGGCCTGGACAGAAATGATGGTACCCATGAAAATTATATGAGAAAAAGGACATGTAAAATCAAGGTGTGTCCACTTATTAGCATCACAGGTGTTTACAGTCTTGGAATCAGTGAGTGAGCATGTATAGAGGGCTACAGATACTCACTGTGCTGTTTGATGACATGGTGTGTCTCACACTCAACATGGACCAGAGGAAGCAAAGGAAAGAGTTGTCTCAGGAGATTAGAAAGAAAATGATAGACACACATGTTAAAGGTAAATGTTATAAGACCATCTCCAAGCATCTTGATGTTCCTTTGACTAGAGTTGCACATATTATTCAGAAATTTAAGCTCCATTGGACTGTAGCCAACCTCCCTGAACGTGACCTCAGGAAGAAGATTGATGACAAATCAAATAGATGGATAATATGAATGGTAACAAAAGAACCCAGAAAAACTTCTAAATAGATTAAAAGTGAACTTCAAGGACAAGGAACATCAGTGTCAGATCACATCATCTGTCATTGTATGAGCCAAAGTGGACTTCATGGGAGACGACCAAGGAGGACACCATTGTTGAAAAAAAATCATAAAAAAGCCAAACTGGAATTTGCCAAACTACATGTTGACAAGCCAAAAAGCTTCTGGGAGAATGTCCTATGGACAAATGAGACAAAAATTGAACTTTTTGACAAGGCACATCAGCTCTATGTTCACAGAAGGAGAAATGAAGCATATCAAGAAATGAACACTATTCCTAGTGTGAAACATGGAGGAGGCTCTGTTGTGTTCTGGGGCTGCTTTGTTGTATCTGGCACAGGGTGTCTAGAATCTGTGCAGGGTACAATGAAATCTCAATACTATCAAGGGATTGTAGAGAGAAATGTTCTGACAAGTGTCAGAAAGCTTGGTCTCAATCACAGGTCATGGGTCTTGCAACAGGATAATGACCCAAAACACACAGCTAAAAACACCCAAGAAGGGCTAAGATGAAAACATTGGACTATTCTGAAGTGACCTTCTATGAGACCTGACCTAAGTCCTATTGAGCATCTTTGGAAAGAGCTGAAACATGGTTGCAAAGCAATGTCTGACTTTTATTTGTTCATTTTCATAGATTTTGTATTTATAATTACTTTTGTTAGATTCAAGTTATTTCTGTCACCATTGTGTTTTTTTCTGCCATTAAACGATGGGTACCAACAATTTTGACCACGTGTGTATATACGGCAATATGGCAGTGAACTGAATTATTCCCCCAAAGAAAAAAAAACATTCTCAGGTTATAAATAATCTTATGGGTAAGATGTTAAATGTTATATTTAAGACACAGAAACTGCTTCTGTAGATAAATTTTAATCATTCACATAAATCATTTTTTGGCAATTTGGTAAAAAGTCACAAAGATAGCATTTTGTTTTTGCAGGTCTAATTTTTTTTTTTTTTTTAGAGAAAGGTAATTTACTCGTTTTACATTTTTAGTTTTTATTAATTGTCTTTTCTAATATTTTTTGTAGCTTTCTACTCATATCTTTTTGGTAACCCAGTTACAATTACAAATTGATATTGTTGGTAAAATTTTGCTGCATACTGTTTTATTTATGTACTAATTTGTGCCTCATAAGAATAATTATGAAATAAAATTGATTTAAAATCTTTATTTAAATATAAGTCCTGCTGATGTTTGGAACAAGCATCAAGGCTTCAACACCTAGACAGCAGAATACTATGAGAGAATATGATCAAGTTACAGGACCAGAAAACCAGCAATTCACATCCCATTATGAAATAGTAAAGGAGCAGATGAAAACATTTATGAAGAAAATGGAAGTGGCTGGGGGTGAAGTGAGAAAAGAAAAGTAGAATAGAAGATAGCCTGGAGTCAGTGTGCAGAACTACTACTGCTTGTCAAATCAGATACAGATCACGGCTAACTTCTGCCTACAAGGAGAACCATTAGAGACATTGCTGCCTAATAAAATTTAGTTTATTATTCTTTGCCATATACTCAGGTATGGGAAACATCATCTGAGGCCACAGAGAGTTTCTTTGACAATTAAAAGAGACATTATTGGGAAAAATTCACAAAACCACTTTGTGGTAGTCATGAGTGACACCAATGAGAAACATTTTGGGCAAGAACTCAATCCTCATCTAATTTTGTGAGACTTTAATTGTGGCAGGCCTTGTAAATTCCTTAGTTCCCCCTCACACTGTTGATAAAAAGCAAAGACTGAGCAAAAAGATAGACATTAATCATAACATTTATCTCAATAAAAGTGTGGACCTATTATTTTATGCATTACCCTTGTGTTGTGCATCTGCCCTATTAGTTTTGGCCACTTGTTGCAATGCAATAAATGTCCCTCATTTTTTAGATCTATATGTAGCTTTATTATATCATTCCTACAATAGAGAAGAGCGAACATATTTGAGTGGAATTGAATTTCAAAATGAAGATTTTTTTTTAAATTCGCCTACAAGTAGATTCAGAAAAATGGCAGCTGGCTGACCACAAATTTGCTAGACCCCAAGGGTCATTAAAAGTTTTAAAACATATTTTCAACTTACCGCTCACCTCTCTGACACCTTCGTTCTGCACCATCTTTGGCCACTCATATTCTTTTTTACAGCCGCTAAGAACTGTATTCCCAGGCCTCTTCACTTTTCATGCGTTTGGAAGATAACAGTGCACATCATGACCTTATTTACACTTTTGCAGAAATAACTTGGGCTTTATCAGAGCCAGAAGATCTAGCCTAGTGTGAAGAGGCCCAGGAATTTAGAGCTTGGTGGCAGTGGCAAGAAGATGTGCTGAAGATTTGTAAGACTGAAGGGGCTTGAGAGGTGAGAGGTAATGTGAGCAAAAGTATTTTTTATTTTCTACATCTTACTTTTACTATGCTCTGGAGGCTGGAGAGACCAGAGAGAATAATAAGGTACACTAAATTCATGGAGAATATCTTCACCACAAATCAAATTTCCCAGGAAAATCTGAATGATGAGGCAAATTCTAATTTTGCCAGTTATGCTCTTCTCAAGTTATGATGATTAATTATTTGAGTGTTGGACAGGTATTCCCGAGTCATCCTTCGTGGAAGAAACTCACAATATTCATTCTTGAAGCAAGACTTGGGTGAAAGTAATATACAGATGAATAGTGCACCCAGTGGTTAGAAAAAATTTTCAAGGTCTCCACAAGTCAGAAGGTTTATTATTAAATGTTTCTGTTATAACAGCAAAGTCACCAATTAATCATTAATGATTTATTTAAACCACTTTACTTTTATTGTTTTGTTGTATTCACTGATGTTTCCTGATCTAGACTCTTCAAAATGACACATTTGGGTCAAAAATTTGATGGAAAATAAAAAAAATGCTCTTTATTTTTGCTTTCCATTGATTTTTACAAATTTTTAGCTCAAAAAGTCACAAATCCTTTAAAAAGTTGTAAGTGTGTCTAAAAATGTTCCCAATGAACAAATCTGCCAGGGACTTTCCTAGCCTGATAAAGAAGACAGCCGTGGGCTTATATTATCTGGGCTGGTTATCAAAAATGGGGGGACCCAGCATTGTTTATTATTTATGTATTTAAACTTGTTAATTTATAGCCATTTGACAGCACCACAGTTCAGGTCACCTTTTACTTTTATGGGTTCCAGTTCGGAGTCAAGTGCTGGTACCCAAACTGAATTTTGGAATAAAGTTTGACCGAATCTGATCCGCTCATTCTTATTTATAACAATACATTCTAATAGACTCAGCAATAAAAAATGTGCAATGTGGAAAAATACCAAGTAACTTCAAGAGTCAATGGGCTATATAATTATTAGAGATAGGAAGACTCCTGGATGATTGGGTCAGGCGGGTTCGGCCGAACAGTTAAAACAAGTTCCGGTTTGGGTACCTGAACAGTACCTGGACCTGACCTGGAACACATTCACATGAATACCCGAGTATCCAGTGTTTGGCACGCTGTAAAATTATTACCGCTGGTCAGACAGCCATGGTTCCCATGCTGTCAAATGACAGCGTGAGCCCACAGCTGTGATCAGAGGTAAAAAGTTTACCTCCAATCACTAGGGTGGAAATCTGCATATTTAATTTCCTAGAGGAATTTGCTCCCATCAGCCGATGCCTGCTGCTGCTAATAATAGTGAGAGGAGGCGGCAGCTGATGAAAATATTCATCAGCTGGCATCTGCGCTCTAAACAAGTAATTAAAAATAACTTCTTGGGTTTCTCTGTATTTTTGATAACCATTAGTTGTCAGCTTCAGCAAGGCTAGGTATCAAGAACAGAGGGGCCCCCACACTGTTTTTTAGTTATTTAAATTAATAATTTTTTAAAAACAGCGGAATGGGGTCCCCCATTTTTGACAAGCTTTGCTAAAGCAGACAGCTGCAGGCTGGTATTCTCAGCCAGGTAAGGCGCCATGGATATTGGCCCCCCCAGCATAAAATTAGCAGACCGTAGCCACTTATATAAGGCATGTCTATTGGATGCGCCATTCTGGCACTTTTCTCACCTCTTCCCGCAGGCCCTGTAGCGGTTGCAAGAGGGGTTCATATTTATGGGGTTGATATCACCTTTATATTGTCCGGTGACATCAAGCCCATGGATTTGTAATAGAGAGGCACCTATAAGACACCTATCCATAACTAATCCTATAGCTATACTGTAAATAAACACACAGCAAGAATAAAGTCTTTTATAGCTGTAGATTCATGTGACCCATGTGGAAAACTGTAGCTTTATAGTCACTCAGTAGAACTATTAATAGATTGAGCTGTGATATTCTGGAGTTATAGGACCTTAAAAGCTGCAGTTTTTTTGACAGTGCAAGGAAGCGTGGTCACTATTAAAACCCTCATTGCTAATTTTGCAACTAAAACCAAATTCTGAATTCAGGGCTTGTGTGTCACTGAAAGTGTTATTCCTCTATTCCAGTGTTCACAAACTCCAGTCCTCAAAAGCCACCAACAGATTATGTTTTGAGAACTTCATTAGTATTACCCATGTGATAATTCCATCACTTGTGCAACACTTAGGAAATCCTGAAAGCACTGTCAGATGGTAGCTCTTGAGGGCTGGTGTTGGGGAACACTGCTTTATTTGGAGCTGTGTATGCCACATGTATTTATTTATTTAATTTTAAAAAGAGAAATCCAGATACCTGAACACAACTCCATAGTATATAAGTATATTTAAAATGAGACGGTTCATAAGTTTACAGGTATTGAAAGAATTAATTGACCTGTTGGAATTGGAGATTTAAGGAGAGCACTTTTGAGTAGAGACGCCTTTTGGATTCTGATCCTGAATTTAACCTACCCCACTGGCTTTAAGTATTGATGAGATCTGATACTGCATTATTTATTGCACTCCTATGTCTTTGTACATTTTTTTATATATGTTTTTGTACATTTTTATAGATTTTATGGTTTTTGCGTGTAATGAATGATAAATATTTCTATATCACAAGTGTCTGGAAACAATGGGGTGTGTCCCTGATTTAGTTTGGTCAAAATGAATCTGCACCCACAGCGTGTGCCTTTTACATACATCATCGGTCATTTTAGATTTCTTTAATCTTTAAATAAAATGTATGTACATCAGTTGTCATCTCCAGAGTAAAACTTTAGGGAATTATGCTTCACAACCTTACTCAGAATATTAATTTACAAGCTATATTACTATTCTTTATAGCACAGCATGTAAAAAACTTTTGAATATACATAGGCAACAAAATACTTAAACTAGTTATATGCACTCCCTAAAGCATTCTTATCCATGTCTTCTCCCAGTGAAATTGAAACATGGCAATTCATTTGACTTTATTTGAAAATTTACTAGCATGTTTCATTCCAAATTGACCTCAGGCTTCATTTTCAGTTCCTTTTTTATTGCCATTTAATTTGGTGTATTCCCATGATGTCCAAATCCTATGGCCTTGGAAATCATCAAAGTTTTTTTTCCCTATTCCTTTGCCACAGATCAGATATGCAGCTATTTTCTTCTCAGCAGGAAAACTTCATATTAAACTAAAGAAATGAGACTGTTACACAGGGATTTGCTTTCCGCCTAACACTAAATATATCAGTTTAATAAACGCCAAAAACTGAGATCAAAAAAGCAATCTTCTGTGGTTCAAATTGGATCACATTCTGGTTGATTTGTTGACCTTAACAATAAATCTTAACACATTTTTGCTTGTTCCCTTGATAAAAAAACATTAATTTAAAATTATATTTTGGACTAGACATTGTTTATTTCATTGTAAGAAAATTCTACATTTCTTAAAATTTTATTGCAGTTATGGACCCTTGTGACTAAGTAAAAATAAAGTAATAGAATCAAACTAGGAAGCTGAAGGCAAGAAAGACAATGGTTGACTATGGAGAACATATAAACTAAGAGCTCCAAGGCATAATGCCTAACAAACAATTCTTCTGCCATGAAATGGGAAAGTGGACACTCGGGAAAAACTAAGGCCCCAGCAACTGCTTTATAAACGTTAGTGCTGTAAACTCTTCTAACTCAGTGCTTTTTAGAAAGTGTTCAAGACCAACGCACATTAAATATCTAACTACCCAAGCAACTGGTATGTCATTCATGCACCACATCTATATTTATCAATAGCTTCACCATTATCTCATATTGATTATAGAAGAAAGTTTGGTTAGAAAATAAATATCTGCACTAGTAAAAATGATGAAAAGCTATAAAGGTTTAGCGGAGCTAAATCGTATTCCAGATTAGGTGCTACTTGAATTTAAGTCTGAGGGGTAATTTTTCTCCTTTTGGAGAGTGGTATACCGGCTCTGGCAATGTAGGGAGGCTTATTTGCCGTACAATGCCTATAGGAATTTAAATATGCAAATTTCCTCTTCAGAGAGGAAAAGGATTAGAACTCTATAGCGCCACCTGATGGACACAGTGATACTACAAGTCACTATTTGGCTGAGTTGGCTTATCTCCTAAGTCAAATTGCAAGGCTCGTTAAAGGGCTGATGATGACTTGTAGGATTGCTACTTTCAACAGGTTGCGCTATAGAGTTCTAGTCCTCTTACTCTGTAGAGGCAATTTGCATATTTGCTTGAATTTAAGTGATATATTTTAGCTATGTCTCTCTCATGCCCTATCTTAGTCTCCCTCAGTAGTAAGAAAACAAAGGGCTGCAAGAATTCAAGATCTCGCATCACCAAAATGAATGGATTTTTCAGTCTACAAATGAATCAACCTAAATAAAGCACTCATTTCTAATTCTAGCTATAATTCACACACTCAGGTGCATATCCTTACAGGTTTTTCTTTGCACAGAGGGCTACAGGACATGCCATAAATGTTTGAGAGAGGCAAATCCCAGGGCAGCCCAACACCCGACCAACCATCCACACATGTAATGAGGTGGAGACTTATTGTGTGCAGCTCCTTCTATTCATTTTTTTTTCTTTTTTCTTTAAATATCTTTTTATTGAGTTTTAAATCCACAACAAGAAGAACATTCTTTGAAATGTATATAGTCTTACAATGGTGTATTGAAAGTCCTTTGTTGATTAATCATAGGTAAGTATACAAAGCATGACCTTAATCATATTCGTTCATATAGACCATAATAATTCCTCAGTAGAAATCAGTTAGGCTGGTTTCACATTTGCGCTTTTGTGCGCAGCGCATCGTGCGCACCCGTGCGCATGCGCACTGCGCACCTATGTTTAACATGACGTGCGCATGGTCTTGCGCACACTTGCGTTTTCGTGCGCATGCGTCTTTTTGTCTTTCGCGCCAGGAGCGCCAGACGCAACATGTTGCATTTTTTGGTGCACCCTGTCTCGGAAAAAAAACGCATGCGCACACTTGCGCATGGAATGCGCAAAAACAACACATTGAAGTCTATGGGAACGCATGCGTGCGCATGGTCTTGCGCACGGTTGCGTTTTTTTGCGCATGCGTTTTTGAGTTAAACAAGTCTAGAATGTTCTCTAGACAATGGAAAAAATGACACACCTAAAAACGCATGTGCATAAAAAAACGCAAACGCATGCAAAAACGCATGTAAAACGCAAGCAACGCTGTGTTTTTTTAGCGCATCAGCGTGCGCATGACGTAAAAAAACGCGCGTTTGTTTTGCGTTTTTCTTTGCGTTTTTTATGCGCCCGATGCGCTGCGCAAAAAAACGCTAATGTGAAACTAGCCTTATCCTACTGTAAAGCCATGTAGTTCGGTCTCCTATACAATTATTAACTAAGAAACTAATTCTTTTACATACATTCCTAAAAGTTATACAGTATAAAATACAGATACAAAAAGAATAAACAGAAGATAGGAATGAAGTGATAGAAAAGTTCCCAAACCTGGGGAGGGGGACAGAATGACTCCTAAATTCAGACTATCCCAGAAGGATTTCAGGGATAGTGTTATCATTGCCTTAGTATCTGGTCTAGTTTTTGGATAAGATGAAGACCATTTTCTTGAATCTTTCACCTTCCTATATTTGAAGAAGTCCGTAATATTCATCAGTCTCTCTAAATTATATCCATGGAGCCCAAGTTTCCCTAAATTTAGCTATTTCCTCTATATAGTACAACTAATCTACTTTTTGTGTCCACTCAGAAGTGCATGGGCAACTCTGGGAGCACCATTTTGGAGGAATAAGTAACTTAGCCGCCGCCACCAGAAATAACAATAAGGATTTATACTTTGTTTGCGGGAAATCACTGGACCAGCTCAGGAAAGCAAGATTCGGTTGTAGAGATTTTGTAAGCATGCACAATTTAGTGATAATTTTCAGGACACCTTCCCAGAATGGCTTTATCATATTGCAAGACCACCATAACTGAAGGAATGTTCCCTTATCTATAGCACATCTCCAGCAAGTTGGAGGAATATTGGGATACCATCTATGTGTTATCACTGGAGTGATGTACCACATCATAACAATCTTATAGGAGTTTTCTTGCACTCTCACACATCCGGATGGGCCATATGAATTTTTATATATATGTTCAACTTCCCAGTCCAGCAGTGCGATGCCCAGTTCTTTCTCCCATGCCAGTATATATGCTCGTTTTAAGGAGATTGAATTGGTCGGGAGTATCTGGTACAATTTTGCCAGTATACCTCTTAGGCGTTTGGTCTGGGTTATTAATGATTCAAAGACCATCAATCTCCTGATTGGGACTCCAGGTTTCAATTACAATTCCATGACATTTTTGAGTCTGTGATAGAAAATTTAGATGGTAATTTGGAAACTTAGTTTCTAATTCTGGTAGCGGGAGTAGGGTGCCCTTTGCCAAAAAAATTCCTAAATCGGTGCAAGGAGCCAATTGACTTAGTTTTGACCTGATCCAGATACAATCCCGGCAAGTCTACAATTCTGGCTAAAGGTGATGGGAGTGGCATTAGTGAAGTTGAATGTTTCACCGAAGTTTGTACTATATTCCTAGTAATAGCATTGGGTATGTCTAATTTATAGATAAATTCCTTGGATGCATGGAGTATGGTAGAAATTGGTATTGATATTGATTCCTTTGCTATCTGTACCCATAATTTATGTTTGTAGTTTCTCGCCCAGTCAACTACCAGAGACAGCATCGCTGCTATTTGATACATATGTGGATCAGGAGCTCCCATGCCTCCTTTTGAACGAGGGAGTGATAGTGTCTTAAAATTAAGTCTAGATTTGGAGCTTTTCCATATATACCTCCCAAAAAGGTATTGTCATGATCTGCTGTGTTTGTGTGATCAGGTAGTTCAGAGGTTAATCTGGACAGCCTCACTCTGAGACTCTGGGAGGCTTCTTATAGCCACATTGTGGGCTCACTCCTTGTTGCTTATACTCAGACCCTTGACCGAGTGTGTGACCCTAGTGTGCTTTGTGACTGTGATACTTTGTGCTTGCTTGGTTTTGATCCGGTTCTGTCCCTGTTACGAGTTCTGCCTGTTCCTTTTGTACTGCTCTGATATTCCCGTGTATGACTCTTTTGCTTTGGACTTGACTATTCTCTGACTGCCCCCTTGAACTGCATTGCTATCTCTGTGCATGATTCATTGCTACGTTTTGACTATTCTCTGCTTGTCCCCCTGGTACCGCGCCGCCCTCTCTGTGAATGACCCTCCGTTTGTCTGATCTGAGTTTCCCTAGCCTGTACTCCAGGATTCCTGTTATAGAACTCTATTGCCATCTCCAGCAGCAGGACTCTAAGCCACGCCCCCTGTGGTCACATGATCGCAGGTCCTGGTACTGCTAAACTACTTTCAGTGTCGCAGGTCCTGGTGTCAGAATTTTCCCTGCAGTATCGGACCCCGGTTCCCCCCGTAGTCTGGGTGAGTTACCCTGTTCAGCCGCATCAGTCCACCGGCGCTGACAGGATCCTGATAGGTATCTAGGAATTAAACTAAGCCCCCACTGGCATTCCTTCTATTCATTTCTATGACGGTTATGCAAACAGCTGGGGAAGCATTGGCAGAGGAAGAGTTGGATTTCTAAAATGGGGGATTCAACACCATCTAAGTCTAAAACAGGAATACCATTTTAATTTATTTGCACTCTTAAAGCATTTTTCATTTTAACTAATAATCTTTTCACAATCTAGTAAAACCTAAAAATCCATAAAACATTTAGGTAAAGCTATAAATAATGTATGTAATAGGTTTTAGAACCTAATTAAACAAACAGACATTGACACAACTTACAAATGAGGGTAACAAAAACAAATTTCTAGCAAAAAATTAAAGAAATCATCATAAAAAGATAACTGTGAAACTCAGTTAAGAATATTTCAAATTTTTTATTTCATATAATTCTATCCTTAAGTCAAATGTTTTATTTAGTATATAAAACCCCTCTGACTGAGGAGGCGCCCATTCGTCTGTGTACCCATGTAGGCCCCAGACAACGTACAAAGACACCTACAATGAAAAGCAAGCATTTAAACTACATAATGCCTCAATGGAAGATGTTGGCCTTATCTGATGAATAATATTTCATTTTACACCATGTAGATGGCTATGTGTGTGACATTGCTTACTAATGGAAGAGATGACAACAGTATAAGAGACAAGCTGATGATGGCAGTGCAATGCTCGATAAAAAGTTCAACTGGGAAACTTGAAGTTCAATTAATTGAGGACTCACCCCTCCAACTTATAGGCCTTTAAAGCTCTGCTGTTCATGTCTTCATGTTAGATAAAAAATATATAATCATAGGTCCTTTGTAGTCAATTGCTTGACGGGTCAGAGTTTTTAAGCAGCATATTGAAGCTCTGAACGATTTTTAGCATGAAGTTGATGGCTGATTGGTGTATATTAGAGATGTGCAGACTCCTGGATAAAGACAAAATACATTTTTCCTTTTTTTAATTTACCACTGATGAATGGGCTTCTGTGAGTGTAGTGTCAGTGAGCAGCGGTGACCTCATCGAGGTTACTGCAAGTCACTGAGGCTGCGTTTCCAGTCAGGTCAATGAACTGTGGTGATCTCCCTCCAGTGACGTCACCGCTAACACAGTAAGAAAAAGTCTCACAGTGCAGAATCAGTGTTTGACACGCTGTCATGCAAATGACAGCGCAGCATACAACCAGTGTTTGGGCGGGCCAAATTCGAACAGTAAAATGGACTTCCTGGTGAAGTCTGGGTTCAGTGTCCGTGCCCGAACAGTAGGTGTTCAGTACTGATGCCAAACTTTACTGTTCGGGTTCACCCATCTCTAGTGTAGATTTATTCACATATAATATGCTTAAAGGTGTATTCCCATCTCCATGATCCTATCCTAATATGTAGTGTGTGTAATAATAATAATAATAATAATAATAATAATAATAGCAAGCACCTCCAATTAGAAATGTGGTATAGTTCTCCTGATTCACCATGTTGCTTACCTCATGTGCAGGGCATTGCAGTCGCTTGGGTATCCATAGTTATGTCCACTAACAGCTAACTAGCTGTCACTATATGCGTGGTCGTAAACAGGGATACGTAAGCTGCAGTAATGCCCTCACATGGGGTAAGGAAGATAGCGAATCAGAAAAACTAAACTACATTTCTAATTGGAGGTATTTGTTCATATTATTATTATTATTATCATTATTATTATTATTATTACACCTACTACATATTAGGATAAGATTATGGAGATGGGAATTCCACTTTTAATATATTTTTTGCCAATCATTAAATGTCACGTTGATTTATGTAGAGAATACTGTGATGCAGAAAATCAGAATTTTATTGCATATTAAAGGGACTAATATTATGACTGGAGGGGTGTAATGCGAGGCAGTAAGTTAATGACTTTTCATTGAGGGAGAATAGACACATTGCTGAGTGATACTGTCACTGAAGAGATTTGTGACAGAAGTAACAAACTCCATAATCTTATACATTTCATGTGCCTTTTTTGATCCATTGTTTTTGAACTGAGCTGAATCCAGAAAATCTATCTCCTAAAACAATCACTGTGATCGAGTGATCGAGTCGTGCTGAGGTACTGATCCTATGGCTGCCAACTAGAAATGAGCAGACTGATGCATGAGACAAGATCGAGTTTGAGTTGAATTTCTTTACATTTTTAGAAATTCATGGTCTATGTGAATTCAAACACTCTACAATTTAATACATCAGAATTGGCAAATAAAAAATACATATCCGACACAATTTGGCACACTTCTTAACACTTAGTGAGCTTATGAAGGTGTTAGGCATAACCACACTAGCGTCCTTATAATGCCCTGTAGAAATGAGTTCAGCCAATCAGAGAAATCTCCAGAATCCTGAAACTTAAAAACAATTGTTTACCTACCAAATTGTGCGCATTGATTAACATAGTACCGTAACAGTCTTAAATTAGGCACACGCCACTTAATTACAGCTGCCAGTGACTAGTGCTGGCTTTCAGGATATGATTCTACCTAGATTTTCTGATCCCATACTATTTTGTAAAGGTGTTTTTTTTCACCATTAATATAAGCGGTCTCTTATTATTATTTGAATTTCTGTTTTAATTGCTTACTTTAATTTCCGTATATATTCCACGACCATAGTGTACACTGTTGCCACATGTTCTTTTTTGGTTGTGAATCTACATGTAGCCACTTCAAAACCTAGCATTTTAGGTTACAAAAATAAAACACAATAAAACACAAAACAAAACAATAGAAGGTTAAGATTTACAACTGTTTTTGACCAGGCAGTCACATTTTACAATCATGGGTGTCACAACAACTGTTGATGCAAATTACTTTTATTGCGTGCACCTACATAGTAACCTCTTTATTTAACTTTAAGCTGTTTTTGTTATGGGTGGGAAAATTTTAATCCAAAAATATCTCACTACCCTTCCTCAAAAAAAAAAAAAAGAAATTAAAAGTAAAGTGAAAAAGTGGAAAAAAAGAAACACTGTTACGCACATTTTTCTCAAATTGTTAAGATATTTGGGTGGAAAGGAATTGGTGTATTGTGAGGAAAATCTGTGCTTCCTAATTGGTGAAGCTTTTGCGACCTCTCTTCACTCCACACAAAGTCAACACTTCCAAGCACACTTCCTTCCTCCGGATGTCAATGACATTAGTAGAAGCGTTGGCACCAGAAATGAGTTTATGGCTGGAGTCACACTGGGGAGAAACTCGCATGAGTCTTGCGTCTCAATACCTGGCACTGCCGCTGGCACTCGGAACGGAGTGCTCAGCTACATAGAAATACATGCAGCTGCACACTCCGGTCTTGAGTGCTGGCAGCAGTGCTGGCTATTGAGACGTGAGACTCGTGCGAGTTTCTCGCAAGTGTGACCCCGGCCTAAATGTAATCATTTTACTTTGGGGAAAACATAAGCATTGATAAGGGGTTGTCTGAGTAGTGCACAACAATAATGGAATGGATTCTCTATCTGCTAATACAACATCTGTAATTTTGTAAATCTGCAAGTTGTCTATGTTTGAAACAAGTGTAACAAATATATAAAACATAAATGGGCAAAAGATTTTTTGTGCTCCTGTCACTTTCACAAGGCAGTGCATTGTGTTTATTATTAGCTATTTCTACAGAAAGATACAAAAACAAGTACAAAATCTAAAAAGAATCAAAAAAACAAATGGAGCTCGAAACATGGATTAATGCTCGCTTTTAGTCAATAATAATATCCAACAAAATTGTAGTGCTATTATGATCCTTAAATTAGTTTTGCTAATATGTTAGCATTATTTTAACATTATTTTAGCATTAGCTATTTGCCTTAAAGCAGGGTTCCCCAACTCCAGTCCTCAAGTCCCACCAACAGATCACGTTTTCAGGATTTCCTTTGTATTGCACAGGTGATGCAATTATCACTTGAGCAATACTAAGGCTACGGGCACACGCTGCGGATTCTGCTGTGGTTCCGCAGCGGTTTTGGCCGCTGCGGACCCGCAGCAGTTCAAATGAATGGTAAAAAAAAAACTCTGTGTAGACGGTGCTGATTTTTCCGCGCGGTTTTCCTGCGGTTTTGAAACCGCAGAAATAATTGACATGTCAATTCTTTCTGCGGAATCCGCAGCGGTTTCCTATCTCCACCATTGTGGAGATGGTGAAACCGCAGGCTAATCCGCAGATAAACCGCAGGTCTTTTGACCTGCGGGTTTATCTGCGGATTTTGCAAAATCCGCGCAGATGAATCCGCAGCGGATTCCGCAGCGTCTGCACACAGCCTAAAGGAAATCCGGAAAGCATGATTTGTTGGTGGGCCTTGAGGACTGGAGTTGGGGAACCCTGCCTTAAAGAACCTTACTTTAGCACATCATGATTTTTTTAAGTCACCTAGTTTAATTGTAAGGTTCTCTGTCTTTTTTTACATGTTTTTGAAATTCAGCTTTTTCCGTCGGCCATTTTGCTTTCTGTCCTGCTGCAGCTATCTTGCCCTCAGTTAATATGGAGCTTCCAGCTTTCATGTTCCCGCCCTGATTCTCTCCCTCTTGCCTCTTAAGCAGCCTCAGCTGAGCAATCAGTGCTTCAGAATCAAGTCTGCAGTTAGCCTGTGACCTGCTCCTGGAAGCCTTGGACTTGGTACTCCAGCTGTCTACTGCTGATGAACTTTTGGACACTTGTGGACACTGGAAACCTGCTGCCTGCTAAATCCACAGTTGCAAGGGAAGTAACAGAGAGCGACCCTGAACCTGCTGTGGAAGTTCTGCTGTGCTTAAAGTTTACTCTGGCCTGCTGTGTCTCCTGCCTCTGTATCTGCAGACTGTGTGAACCCTTTTGCTTACTTATATGAAGTCATACAAGTCCTTCCTAATCACACTTGTGTCTCCTGTGTTTTCCTCGCACCCAAGCACAAGACGCTATATAAATCGTACACTGTACATCACATTAATTCCGAATTGCTTGTTAATATTTAATGTATACAGTAGAATGGAGCTGTTTTTCTACAATTAACCAATCCCTCTGTCAGCTCATTGGCACCCCCCGCACTGCGATTGTGAGTGCTAATGTGTTGCCATGGAAACTGGAGGTTTGACAAATGCCTTCCAGTCTGACATAAACCATAGCCAATCAATTTAGCCTGCAGCCTGCTAGAGGCTAAAAACCACACAGGGAACACCAGTTGATGCAATAATGTCACTGCAACACAACACCCACATCAACTTCAATCAAGGCAGAACATAAGAGGACACAACAGTTGCAGTGGACACAGAGGTTGTATTAGATGAGTATTTTTTTTTTCTGTGGGCTGTGATGTTTAATACTGTATGAGTCATGATGTGTTGGGGCTGTAGGACACCAACATACTTAATTAGGAAGACCATCATACTATATTGGAGCTGTGGAGAGACCATAATAATATATGGGGGGTCAATCATACTCTAATGGGGGAACCATCATGCAGTATTGGATTTGTGAGGGACCATCATACTCTATTGGGGCTATAGAGAGACCATAATAACTTGGGGACCATCATACTATATTGGGAGAACTATCATGTTGTATTGGGGCTGTTAGGGGATCATAATAACATGGTTCACCCATTATACTGTATTGGGGATGTAAGGGACCATTATACTGTATTGGGAAGACAATCATACTGTATTGGGGCTATGGAGAGAGCATAATAATTTGGAGACCATCATACTGTATTGGGTGAACTATCATACTGTATTTACTATATTGTACTGTATTGGGGCTGTAAGGGGACTGCAATAACATGGAAGGGCCCAACATACTGTATTGGGGCCATGGAGAGACCATAATAATTTGGGGACCAACCTACTGTATTGGGTGAACTATCATACTGTATTTACTATATTGTACTGTATTGGGGCTGTAAGGGAACTGTAATAACATGGAGGGACCCAGCATACTATATTGAGGTTGTGGGGGATCATTATACTGTATTGGGCTGACAATCATACTGTATTGAGACTGTGAGAAACCACCATACTATATTGAAGGACCATCTGTTAGGCACTGGGATTTTCCCACTGCACAGGATAGATCCCAAGCCTTGTCTGCCTCTGCAGTCTCCCATTCTGCTTCAGCCACAGTGGGAGCTGCTCAGCAGAGACGTTGGCCTCAGCATCTTGCTCAGGCTCGTGATGTTTGCTTGGTTACTGCTGGCTCTCCAACCAAAGCTATAGTGATTAGCAATAGGCTGAGGCGATCAGGCGTTTCAGAGGTTAAGTCCTGAAATCACCCTACTGAGCATGCTCGTGAGGTGTTGACCTCTCATTGGTGGTTGGTCGCCAGCTGCTAGGGTGACGTGGCAATTCTAGACTGGTCCACGAGCAAGGCTCAGTCTGACTGGACTTGAACAGGAACGCATAAAACGTTCCCTGGAGTGTGCACCGGCGCACTAAGATCAATTGCGGTCATGTGTGTGTGTGGCTGGAGACTCTGCCATTCTGTCAGTGAGTATGAACATCTAGTTTTCCTTAGAGCAGAAGGTTTTTCTTTTGGCTTGGCCTAGAGCCTGTCTCTGCCACGTGTGCAGCTAGCATGGGTCAGTTACGGGACACAGTCAAACCCACGCCTAGTGTTATCAACAGGGTATAGCACACACCTCATTTGGTACCACTCAGAGGTTAGCTGAGCTTGGTACTCTTATTTTTGTGCCCGTTGGTGGAGCTGTATTAGTAAGTTATATTTTCTTTGCCACTGGGCGGTTAGCTGAGCTGGTATTCCTCGGCCAGTGCATACCTCTCTGAGACATTATAAGTTTGGTATCTTGCATTCAGTTCATACTGTGTCGAGTTGACACAGCGTACTTCTAAGTGAACGCTCGCTGCATGGCTCTGCCATTGTTTGCTGGCAGCAGGATAACATCTCTGCACGGTGGACCCTGGGTTGCAATTGCTCTAAATAAAATAACTAATAAAATGTGATCCGCCAACCCTAACACCATCATACTCTCCTGGTGCTGAGGGAGGATGATCATACTGTATTGAAACTGTGAGGGACCATGTTACTGTTATGATTGAGTCACCGTAGGAGGCAAAAACAGAAATGCTAGCTAAGTCCAGAAAACCAGAGAGGTTGGCAGCTATCGGATTGCAGACCCCTGAACCTATCAACACAACTAGCAGTAGCCATGGGGGGTTCCTACGATGCCCTAGACCCCTCGAACACAGCCGGAGAATTAAATAGGCCTAAAGAAAGAAAGGGGAAATCTAAACTGCCCCAGAGCAGACCCCAAAGCAATAGGCAGCCCCCAACATATAATGACGGTGAAGCAAGATGAAAACACTAACACAGACAGAAAGATAGACTGAGCAAAGACGGGGCCCAAGCTAACTAGATAGGAAAGGACAGGAAGGCTGCTGTCTGCAATCCGTGAAAAACCCTATGAAAATAAGAGCCAACAGACTGACAGTGAAAAAGGCCCTGAAGACGCTAGGCTTCAAAAAAGCTATGTCAGTACTCAGGAATATTCTGAAGACAGAGCAATCGGCAAAAGGAGATTCAGCTCACCCCAGCAGGGAATGGCAGAATCCAGAAAAGCAAGGAAAACAAAAACAAAACACAAATGCTAACAGGCAAAGCAGAAAACTTAGCTTTAGAGGAGCAGGAATCAGACTGGTGTCCTAGAAGTCCACAGAGAAATCACCCACAGGGTAGAAGGGCGTCGGCAGCCTTATATCCAGTCCGTGACTCCACTCAGCCAGTCATCCTCATTAGGCTCAGGTGCCTGATAATCAGGCTCATTACCTTCCTTTACCAGAATTGGGAGTTCACCAGACATCAGTGACGAAGGGGAAAATGAACTCACAACATGTTACTATGTTTGGGGCCATCATACAGTGTGTAAGGTTGTGGAAATCATCATGCTGTGTGGATGTGGGGACCATGTTACTGTGTGGGTTACTGGGGGGAACCATAATTCTAGGTGGGGGGTTGTCGGGAAATTATCATGCTGTTTGTGAGGCAATGCTGACCATCATTATGTAGGGACTGTGGTGACTATAAAACTTTAGGGGGCTTTGCTGACCATCATACTATGTGGGGAACTGGGGTGACCATCATAGTGTGTGGGGGGCTGGGGTGACTGTCATACTATCTGGGGTTTATAGGGCTATCTTGCTGTGTAGTTGGAATGTCTGGGTCATCATTCTGTGTAGGGACATATTTTTGGGTATTATACTCTATAGATGCCATGGAAGGGGTAGGATTGTGGGTGGGAACTCTAAGAGGCTTCAGTAGGGTCAAAACAACTGTAAGTGCCTTATTACATATCCGCCTCCGTGCATGAAAATTTGGGAGGTATGTTCTTTTTTTAATGTGCCAATGTGCTGCTATAGAACTTTTGTTTTGATTCCCCAAGACTTCTAAAGTATGTTTGTCCCTTATCAGGGTCATTATTATAAAGAGGCACACTGGGGAATCATTATCATTACAGGTCGAGCACAGAAGGCCTAATTATTATTATAAGAATGCACAGATGTGTTTGTATTATTATGAAGAGATATGGAGTAAATATTATTGTAAGAAGGTCCTTTTAGATTACATGACCTAAATCAATGTCTATTAGGCTCAAATGACTACCATAGAGAAGCGTTTGAGGACATGCGATGTATGAAGGTTTTCCAGGTCACATGACCAATCTCGGAGTAACAGTATTTATCTAACCATTATGCACCTTGCGCTTGTGCTTTAACGTTTCTTCTTCCAGGACTTTCCCTGTGAGAGGTCCTTTGGAATCACATGACCATTAACAGCAAGTTCGTATTATAACCTACAGAGGTCTATTAAAAGGATCTTCAGGTCCTGGTGAGTCTGATATCACATATCACATTTGCATATCACGCATGTCATTGTGTGGACTTAGAAACTACCGCGCTTGTGCATAAGACTATCCCTGCATTTAATTCCCTGGAGGAAGATCTGGCTAGTCCCGTGTTTGAGACTCTTAAATGAGGCTCCATGGACTTTATTTGCATATTCGTATTTCCCAGGGAGCATTGCACCTAGGATTTCACTGATTGAGCGCCTTTGCCGGGTGCCGCAGTGTTTTCTTTGACTGGTCTCCCTGAGGTCAGTGATTGTTTCGTGATGCTGGACTACTAGGCATTGCTCCCACCTAGCCAGAATCCTACTCCACACTGATGAGGGGCAACACCCTGAAACAGCTGTCTGTGGATGGATACCTGGCCTTGGTATTCCCCTTGTCATATCTGTAAACTCGTAAAGAGCTGGATATTGACTTAAAGGGCCACTTAATATGGTGGCAATGGTGGTTTCCGAAAGGAGCCACCCCTTGGCTGAGCCCTTCCCTGGAGGAAGATCTGGCTAGTCCCATGTCTGAGACTCTTAAATGAGGCTCCACGGACTTTATTTGCATATTCGTATTTCCAAGGGAGCATTGCACCTAGGATTTCACTGATTGAGCGCCTTTGCCGGCTGCCGCAGTGGTTTCTTTGACTGGTCTCCCTGAGGTCAGTGATTGTTTTGTGATGTTGCATTTAATTGAAGGAACAGTAATGTTTAATATTCCCATTATTTGATTGTAATTTACTGTATACAAACATGCGATGACACTCAGAGGGACATGTGCATTTGCACTGGACGAGCCTACATTATGTAATCATTTTTGAAAGGGAGAAGCATATGTTAATATGCAAGTGAGTTGTGTAATCCACATTTATCCAATATGGGCTCTTTCATTCAATAAATAACATTTTTTTACAGACAATTTAGTACTCGTTTCTTCTGTTCGTTGCTATTAAAAATTAATAAGTATATGTTCTTTCGACATGACTAATTGATATCTTAACAATTTTATTCTTCTGGGTATTATTATTATTTTAGGTATAATAAATCATCCTAAACTTGTGCTATTCTAGGGTTGGTATGATTTCAGTTGTTCTTTTAATTAACCATTAACTTGGAGTTCAGTTTTCTGCACATTTTTTCTCTTATTGCTAATAATATTATTACCGTATTAATTAGACAGGACAATTTTCGACACATTATTTACATATATAAATATATCTCAATTCTTCGTCAATAGCTTCATCGACATTGGGATATAACATCACCTTCCTTCAAAGAAAAGCAGTGTATGTAAAGCTTTCATTCTGATCTATGGGACACCAAGATTGGAGTCAAAATAACTACTTGGACTCCTCTTTCAACAGAATCTTATCAAGATTTCCTCCCCAAGTTATCAAGCACCCAAAACTGGATATTAAGAGGATCTAATGCATGTGTTGTCCTCATATAATGGTGTGTTAGCCCCTGTGTTGATGGTACTTATATGTTTGGAGAACCTTTTCCTGAACTCCTGGATCGTCTTTCAAACATATAACTTGGGACAGGGGCATTTCGCTACATAAATAATTTCTTTTGTTTTGCAATTGTTCCTCTGCTGGTAAATTTCTGATCATCGTGAGGATTTACAAATTTCCTTAATGCTGGGTAAGTATTGTGGCAGAAATTACCAGGATAAGAACCTATTTGTAATTGGTTCATCTAGTTTGTTTGTTCTTGTGTTGTTTTAGAAGAAAAGTGACTGTGCACTAATTTCTCATGTAAATTAGGGAAGCTCCGATAAGTGTATGGACCAATCACCTAACTTAAATCCGGATCTGCCTATAAAATGAGATAATACTTGCATAGTATATTTACAGCTCCTGGGGTCCATTTATCAAAAGTTCCTATAAACCTTATGCCGGAATTTCAATTTTCTTCTCTTCTTGGGTCCAACAGGGTATGTCTCTCTGTTTATTTTGCCCAATTAAAAGCCTTATATAAGACTTTTTTAGGGTAACCTCTTGCCAGGGCCGATTTTAGAGAAAGTGGGGGGCTGGGCAAAAGTTTAAAGTGGGGCCCCAAATGCTCACATATTGCACCATCACACAAACATTTCGGTTGTATTTACATGTGCTGAGTTGAGGCCGTTAAACAAGCGTGATCGACAGTATTGAAGTCATTCAACACTTTTTTCCCTGAGTTTCTTTACATCGGCTGAGTAAGAAAGGTGGTGACAGATAGTTCTTGATACAGTATAATGCAGGTCCCACGTAGTGCATATAGTATAATGCACTTCCCACGGTCCTAGATAGAGTATACTGCAGCCCACCTCAGAGTATACTGCAGCCCCCCTTCTGAGTGTACTGCAGCCCATCTCAGAGTATACTCCAGCCACACATACAGTAGACTGCAGCCACACACACCATATAGTGCAGCCCCCCACTCACAGTAAAGTGCAGTTCCCACACACACACAGTATAATGTAGCCTCCGTCCACACACACAGTATAATGCAGCCCCCCTCCATACACTGTATAGTGCAGCTCCCCACACACAATAGGGGATTTTTAATTTGGAGACAAATATATTATTACTTGTGCCACAGGTTAGGACAGCAACAAACCAGTAATAACAATCACCACTGGAATGATATTAGGAGATATTATATCACTCATTGTATCTAATTGTAATTTTTTAATAACATAGCTATACCTCATTCGGTGTACTATTCGCTCAATATATATAAAGGACAACAGTATCCCATCAATTACTCTATAAGGAGATGTCCAAAAGGATTCCCAAGACATTACCTCAGGACTAATAGTAAACCATTGAGACCAAAACAAACGTGGTTTTAATAAGCACATAAGTTTATTAAATTGATGAATAAAAGTTACTTTTTAATAGTTTAACGGCACTATAGAATCTTTAGTTAGGGTCATTTACCATAAGCAGTTTGCAAATAGATTCTAAGTACCCTGTGCTGATTTCTTGTGAACAAGTTAAGGTGTAACTGTTATTGTGTGGGACACAAAATGATAGTACTACTACTACTATGCAAAGCACAGAGGGGGCATTGTTACTATCTAGGGCACCATTTATAGCACTATATGGTTTCTGCAAAAGTGGGAGAATATGAGGAGGGTACTATCAAGGATACTTTATCATTCAAGACTAAAAGACGCACTATTCCCCAAAAAATTTGAAAAGAAAAAGGGGGTGCATATTATAGTTTGAATGTAGCTTACTGTGGGGAGGGCGGTGGCAGTGGAACGGGGTCACAGGAGGCAGACTCACTGTTGCAGGAAGTTGTTGACGGTGGCAGGAGTGGGGCGATGATGCTGACCATTCGCTGGGAGGAGGGGGTGTCCCGGCAATGCGAGACTGCGGGCCCTGGGCTTTAAAAAAATGCCCACGGAGAGTGGGCTCCCTGATCTTCCCATTGATTTCCCTGTTGGTGGTCTTCAGGAAAATAGCCACCAAAGGCGGCGCATGTGCAGATTGAAATCTCTGGAGCTCACTGCCAACATTTTCTCCTGCCTTCAGGGTGACCCTAATTGGGACAGTCCTAACTTTAACATTACCTTTTGTCAAGTGACATGCATGTGGGTAAGGGCTGAGAAGGACTGGGCCCAACTAGTGGACACACAGACATGGGAAACCACATCAATATAATGCCCAGCTTATAGAAAGCCAGGCCACAACTTTATATGCACATGATGCAAACAGGCTGGAAAAGAACCAAAAAGGTATGAACTTGGACAAAAGCTGGTGTGCATGCTGTGTGTAAGCTTACATTCATGCTGGCCACTGAACAGAAAAAAACAAAGACAGAAACATAATGGTTGAATACCCTGCAGTAAATAAATTAACAGCAATAGTGCATAAAAATAATATAGGGTACTTAGTTAACATGTTTTTTGATAAAGAAATGCAAATGCCATCCCACCACTTCACGGTAACCTAAATTGGGACAATCCTAAACCTAATATTAAAAACCTTACCATTTGTCAAATGACATGCATGTGGATTAGTGCTGAGAAGGAATAAGCCTGACTAGACACACAGCCAAGGGAGACCACATCAATATAATGCCCACCTCATTGAAAGGGCAAGCCACACCTTTATATGCACATGATTCAAACAGGCTGAAAAAAGAAAAAAAAAAGAGAAATTAATCCAGCTCACCGCACTGCCTTGCTGGTAGGATCCAGATCCTGCGCACGGATTTGACTAGGCAGTCAATCAATAATAGGAAAGAAAGACCTGAGGCGTCGAAACGCGTTGTTCTGTAGTCATCCGACAGATATGCTGTACCTGCTGGAATTTTAATATGCAATGGCACAATAAAATGAAAAAAGAAAAGGTATGAACTGGGAGATAAACTGGTGTGCATGCAGCGTAATAGTACAAACACTCTGCACTGCTCATCAGAGGGTGCTCTATAGTGACATCATCACACCCTCTGCCCTGAAACATCACAGAGAGTCAGAAGATGCTGATGATACCAGAGCTGTGGGGAATGGGAAGAGGTGAGTATTTGAGGAGGGTCAATGCCAACGCTGGAGCCGAGTTTCCACGATTCACGGAGACCATAGTAGGCTGTTGTCCCCGATAGCGAGTGAGCCTCCCTGTTCGTTCAGGATGTTCATCCTGGTAATAGCCTATAATTTTAAGGACATCAGAAAGGGACATCCACAGAATGAACCCCTTCACGACCAATGACGCCACATAGGCGTCATGAAACCTGGTACAAATCTGACCAGCGACGCCTATGTGGCGTCATGACTTTAAAGCCCCCCTGTGGGTCGGGTGACCTAGGTCATTGAAAGGTCACCCGACCCGCAGATACAGGGGGCTTTGTTCTTCACTATAGGGGGCGTGGCTTCACCCCCACGTGACTACGATCGCTCTAATTGGCTGTTAAAAGTGAAACATCCATTCAGAGTGATAGTAATATTTCATCAATGAAAATTGATGAAATATTACAAATCCAGCCATGTCTGACGCTGCTGTAGCATCGGACACGGCTGGTAACAGCGATCCGACCCCCCCACCCGTTAACGGGGGCGATCTGCCCCCCACCACTGAATGACAGCGGCGATGTGCCGCGGCTGTCATCATCTCCCCCCCGCCTTCCCTCCGCTCCCCCCCTGGCTTCCGATCCCCCCTCCTCCCACCCCCCGGTGCCGTTATGGCTTCCGGTGTCCCGCGGTCCCGTTCCATGGGTGCCGCCATTTTGGAAAATGGCGGGCGCATGCGCAGTGCGCCCGCCGGCTGCAATTTCCATTCATTCATTTTGATCACTGTGATAAACTCTCACAGTGATCAAAATAGAATGAAAAGTAAATAAACCCCCCGTTTATCACCCCCATAGGCAGGATCAACTAATAAAATAAATAAATTATTTTTATTTTTCCTTTAGGGTTAGGGTTAGGGTTGGAAAGAGGGTTAGGGTTGGAAAGAGGGTTAGGGTTAGGGTTGGGAAGAGGGTTAGAGTTAGGGTAGGAAAGAGGGTTAGGGTTGGAAAGAGGGTTAGGGTTAGGGTTGGAAAGAGGGTTAGTTTTGGAAAGAGGGTTAGGGTTGGAAAGAGGGTTAGGGTTAGGGTTGGAATTAGGGTTAGGGTTGGAATTAGGGTTAGGGTTGGGATTAAGGTTATGGTTAGGGTTGGGATTAGGGCTAGGGGTGTGTTGGGGTTAGGGTTATGGTTAGGGTTGGGATTAGGGTTAGGGGTGTGTTGGGGTTAGGATTATGGTTAGGGTTGGGGTTAGGGGTATGTTGGGGTTAGGGTTGAAGTTAGAATTGTGGGGTTTCCACTGTTTAGGCACATCAGGGGGTCTCCAAACGCGACATGGTGCAACCTTTGATTCCAGCCAATTTTGCGTTCAAAAAGTTAAACGGTGCTTCCTCCCTTCCAAGCCCTGACGTGTGCCCAAACAGTGGTTTACCCCAACATATGGGGTATCAGCGTATTCAGGAAAAATTGCACAACTTTGGGGGTCTAATTTCTCCTGGTACCCTTGGGAAAATAAAAAATTGGGGGCTAAAAAAATATTTTTGTGGAAATTTTTTTTTTATTATTTTCACGTCTCAGCATTGTAAACTTCTGAGATGCACTTGGGGGTCCAAAGTGCTCACCAGGCATCTAGATAAGTTCCTTGGGAGGTCTAGTTTCCAAAATGGGGTCACTTGTGGGAGGTTTCTATTGTTTAGACACATCAGGGGCTCTGCAAACGTAACATGATGCCCGCAGACCATTCCATCAAAGTCAGCATTTCATAATGTCACTACTTCCCTTCCGAGCCCTGACGTGTGCCCATACAGTGGTCCCCACCCACATATGGGGTAACAGTGTACTCTGGACAAACTGGACAACAACTTTTGGGGTCCAATTTATCCTGCTACCCTTGTGAAAAAAAATTGCTGGCTAAAAATCACTTTTTTTTGAGGAAAAAAAATATTTTTTATTTTCACAGCTCTGCGTTATAAACTTCTGTGAAGCGCTTGGGGGTTCAAGGTGCTCACCACACATCTAGATAAGTTCCTTGGGGGGTCTAGTCTCCAAAATGGGGTCACTTGTGGGGGGGTTCCACAGTTTAGGTACATCAGGGGCTCTGCAAATGTAACATGATGCCAGCAGAAAATTCCATCAAAGTCAGCATTTCAAAATGTCACTACTTCCCTTCCGAGCCCTGACGTGTGCCCAAACAGTGGTTCCCCCCCACATGTGGGGTACCAGCGTACTCAGGACAAACTGGACAACAACTTTTGGGGTCTAATTTATCCTGGTACCCTTGTGAAAATAAAAAATTGCGCACTAAAAAATATTTTTTTGAGGAAAAAAAATATTTTTTATTTTCACGGCTCTGCGTTATAAACTTTTGTGAAGCACTTGGGGGTTCAAAGTGCTCACCACACATCTAGATAAGTTCCTTAGGGGGTCTAGTTTCCAAAATGGGGTCATTTGTGGGGGAGCTCCAATGTTTAGGCACACAGGGGCTCTCCAAACACGACATGGTGTCCGCTAACGATTAGAAGTAATTTGCATTTCAAAAAGTCAAATGGCGCTCCTTCCCTTCTGAGCCCTGCCGTGTGCCCAAAAAGTGGTTCCCCCCAAATATGGGGTACCAGCGTACTCAGGACAAACTGGACAACAAGATTTGTGGTCCAATTTCTCCTGTTAGCCTTGTGAAAATTAAAAATAGTGTGCTAAAAATCATTTTTGAGGAAAAAAAAATTTTCACTGCTCTGCGTTATAAACTTTTGTGAAGCACTTGGGGGTTGAAAGTGCTCACTACACATCTAGATAAGTTCCTTAGGGGGTCTAGTTTCCAAAATGGGGTCACTTGTGGGGGAGCTCCAATGTTTAGGCACACAGGGGCTCTCCAAACGCGACATGGTGTCCGATAACGATTGGAGCTAATTTTCCATTCAAAAAGTCAAATGGTGCTCCGTCCCTTCCGGATCCTGCCGTGCGCTCAAACAGTGGTTTATGACCACATATGAGGTATCGGTGTACTCAGGAGAAATTGCTTAACAAATTTTAGGATCCATTTTATCCTGTTGCCCATGTGAAAATGAAAAAACTGAGGCTAAAATAAATTTTTTGTGAAAAAAAGTACTTTTTTTATTTACAGATCAATTTGTGAAGTACCTGAGCGTTTAAAGTGATCACTATGCATCTAGATAAGTTCCTTTGGGGGTCTAGTTTCCAAAATGGGGTCACTTGTGGAGGAGCTCCAATGTTTATGCACACAGGGGCTCTCCAAACACGACATGGCAACCGCTAAATATTCCAGCATATTTTCCATTCAAAAAGTCAAATGGCGCTCCTTCCCTTCTGAGCCCTGCTGTGCGCCCAAACAGTGGTTTATGACCACATATGAGGTATCGTTGTACTCAGGAGAAATTGCTGAAACAAATGATAGGATCCATTTTATCCTGTTGCCCATGTGAAAATGAAAAAATTGATGCTAAAAGAAAATATTTGTTGGAAAAATTAAAATGTCCATTTTTTCTTTCCACGTTGCTTTAGATCCAGTGAAGCACCTGAAGGGTTAATAAACTTCTTGAATGTAGTTTTGAGTAGCTTGAGGGGTGCAGTTTTTAGAATGGTGTCACTTTGGGTATTTTCTGCCATATAGACCCCTCAAAGTGACTTCAAATGTGAAGTGGTCCCAAAAAAATGGTTTTGTAAATTTTATTGTAAAAATGAGAAATCGCTGGTCAAATTTTAACCCTTATAACTTCCTAACAAAAATATATTTTGTTTCCAAAATTGTGCTGTTGTAAAGTAGACTTGTGGGAAATGTTATTTAGTAACTATTTTGTGTCACATAACTCTCTGGTTTAACAGAATAAAAATTCAAAATTTGAAAATTGCAAAATTTTCTAAATTTTTGCCAAATTTCTGATTTTTTCACAAACAAACGCAAAAATTATCAACCTAAATTTACCACTAACATGAAGCCCAATATGTCACGAAAAAACATTCTCAGAATCGCTAAGATCCGTTGAAGCGTTCCTGAGTTATTACCTCATAAAGGGACACTGGTCAGAATTGCAAAAAATGGCCTGGTCAATAAGGTCAAAATAGGCTTGGTCATGAAGGGGTTAAAGACATACTATCATCACACGAACATTATCTCAATACCAAGAGCATATTCATATGACTATATGCAATATTACGCAGCTTTTAGAGGCATGTCAGCAAAAACAATACATCTTTAAATGATGCATCATACTGTAGTTATACCATTTATACAGTAGCTTTAGAAAATCAGAAAAAACAGCGTTGCAAGCTGTGACATCATGCAAATGTGACAGAGTCAGAAATGTTTCCATATGTTGCATTTTCTTTCACTGGTAGTAAGTTGCAAGCGACACATTTGCCAAAGGTTTCATTGCAAATCATCTGGAAATTCCTTCTGTCTCACTTTTAAGCTTATGGCAGTAGACAGGGTGGTTCTTGTAACTTACTGGAAGTATTTAATATAGCAAAATATATCCGTAAAAGTAATGGAGCAAAACCACTTATGTTCCACATTTGTACTGTAACTTTACTCCTGGAAAGAATTTAATATTTTGTATGGAAGTAAAGTATAAAAAAAAAAAAAACGTTCACATCAATATTTTATAGGTTTATGTTTTTGTTTAGAAAAATAGATGCAAACAAAGAACAGATATAATTAAGGATTCATCACCTTAAACATTGGAATAAACTTTTCTTGTGAGCTGGAAATGTTTCCGAAATGTGTTTGGATGCTCTTTTCTTTGATTGTTCGAAATATTTTCATTGCATGAAGGTCGTTAATTTTAATTAAACAACACCATTTTCTTTTTTTTTTTTTTTCTTTTACTATTATTATTTTATCGCTAGCTCGAAAATGAAGATAAGTCACGACGTGTTTCATTAAATAAATAGAGCAAATTAAAATTTATAATAAATCTCAGAGCAGATCAGAAATTACCTCATCAAAAGCCTATTAGCCAAGAAGCAGAAATGGGGGTCTCTAAAGGATAGAGAAAGTATGAGATGCATTATAGAGGGATCTAACTCATTTTCTTCACTTCGGAAATAAACGACTTCTTACAGGCAAAGCATGTATGTTGCGTAATGGAAGAGTAGATCATGAAGCTGATATTGTCGGCTTTCTCAAACAATCTTCACTATTAGAGTTGAGCGTCTTTTGGTTTTTTAGGGTCGCGTTTCGTTTCGTGAAACCCGACTTTTCCAAAAGTCGGGTCGAGCAAGATCGTCCGATTATAGGGAAAAGTCGGGGTCGTCCCGAAACACGAAACCCAATGTAAGTCAATGGGGAATAAAAGTCGGCAGTGAGAGGAGGACAGGAAACACACCTACAGTTGTCACGTCGCCGTCAGACTCGGGGCCCGCTGTTCCTCCCTCAGCCACTAGGAGGCGACGGACTGTCACGCCGCCCTCGGGCTCGGGGCCTGCTGTCCAGGCCTCGGCCACCAGGAGACGCCGGACTGACATGTCGTCGTCGATCTCGGGGCCTGCTGTTCTGCCCTCAACCACTAGGAGGCGCCGTGGCTCGCGCCCGAGTGAGGGCGGCAACAATGAAAGGGCTTCTGCGCAGGCGTCTACTGGACGCAGACTCCGCTCCTCTATCAGTCATGAAGGGGCTGGTGCATCATCATCAGGTCTGGTCCTGGGGGCGGTCCTGATGACATCACCAGCCCGGGAGCCTGTGAGGGACGACCTGATCCCTCAAATACCTTGGGACTGGGCTTGCAAGCCGCCGAATATATTCTTGGTTCCCCTACGTGTTACTTGTGATTGCCTATCGTTAACTCCGACCTCAGCCTGAACTTCTGACTACTCTGTTGCCTGCCGTTTTTGTACCTTGCATTTCTCCTGATTACTGACGCTGACCTTGGCCTGGATTCCTGACCCCTCTACTACCTGACGATTTTGTACCTCCGCTACTCTCCCGGTTTTTGACCTCTGCCTGGACTCTCGACTCTGCCTCTGCCTGCCGTTTCTGTACCTCCGCTACTCTCCCGGTTTTTGACCTCTGCCTGGACTCTCGACTCTGCCTCTGCCTGCCGTTTCTGTACCTCCACTGCTCGCCTGGTTTCTGACTCCATTTTTGGCTCCCTTCCTGCTTTTCTATTGCGACCGTTCTGCTCTGGCACTCTGCTCCTGTTCAGACAGCGCTTCCTGGGCTCTGCAGTAAATCCAGATCCCTGTATAGGGGTTAAGGGTGTCGGTGCTACTCGGGGCGCTGTCTGTCTGCAGCCCAGACCGCAGACGGACGCGACATTATATCCGGCCCAAATAAAACTGTCTCTTGTGTGTGTATATATATATCACACCTATATAAAGACAGTTTCTCTGAATTTTTTTTTCCTTTCCTCTCTTGCCTGAGCTGATTGTTGGACTAAAACACCTGTTACTAAGCCTCAGTATACAGCCTGGAGGATCAGTCTCACCTTCCTGCTCGAGCATGCTGCAGTTAGGAGACTCCAGGGACAAAGCTGAACGTCAGAGATCCGTACCCCGGGAACATCAGCCTCTGAGCAGCTCTGGCTATGGTTGCGCAGAGGCTCAGGTATTGCCCGCAGATGCGGCCAAAGTTTTACTACCTATTTCATTGTATGTTGGTCAGGATTCTCTGTGTTTAAAAGCCTATGTCGATAGCGGGTCTGAAGGGAATTTTATGGACTCTTTTGCTGCTAAAAAACTTGGTGTCCCACTACTGAAACTTAATATTCCAATTAAATCCACGGCTATTAATGGCACATCCATTATTCAGGAGCGGGTTAAATTTGTTACTGCTAAGATAACTATGTCAGTAGGAGCACTACATACTGAGCTTATTTCCTTTTTTGTGTTGGACAATCTATCTTCTGCAGTCATTTTGGGAATGCCATGGCTACGTCAACATAACCCTGTCATTGACTGGCACCTGGGTGATGTGGTGCGCTGGAGTTCGCAATGCCAGGATAATTGCATGTCTGTAGCAGTAAATCAAGCCAAGCTAAAAAAACACCCCTTCATACCGTTTGCTCTCAGGGATTATGGAGATGTCTTTTCCGTTATAGAGTCTGAAAAACTACCGCCCCACAGAGAGTATGATTGTCCTATAAACCTAATTCCAGATGCCCGTCTTCCAAAAGGGAGAATATTTAATCTCTCTGGTCCAGAGCGTCAGGCCATGAATGAGTACATAGCGGATAGCTTAAGAAAGGGGTTCATTAGACCATCTATTTCACCAGTTGGAGCTGGGTTCTTCTTTGTAGAGAAGAAAGATGGTGGTCTCAGACCCTGCATTGACTACCGGGAATTAAACGCAATCACTATAAAGAACCAGTACCCGCTTCCACTCATCCCTGATCTTTTTAATCAGCTAATTGGAGCCCGTTGGTTTACTAAACTTGACCTCCGGGGGGCATACAATCTAATCCGCATAAGAGACGGCGATGAGTGGAAGACAGCGTTTAATACACCTCTTGGTCACTTTGAGTACCTAGTAATGCCTTTCGGACTCAGCAATGCTCCTGCAGTGTTTCAGTACTTTGTTAACGATATTTTCAGGGACATCTGTGGTGTGTATGTCGTTGTGTACTTGGATGATATTTTGATTTACTCCACTGACCCTGTGACACATGCTCAACACGTCCGTTCAGTACTGCAGAGACTACGGGAGAACTCCTTGTTTGCTAAGTTGGAGAAATGTGTCTTTTTCGCTGAGGAGGTACAATTTTTGGGGTACATGGTCTCAGGCAGGGGGTTCCGCATGGATCCTGCCAGGATCCAACCTATTAAGGCGTGGGTGCAACCCAAATCGCTGAAAGCATTGCAGCGATTTTTGGGATTTGCCAATTACTACCGTAAGTTTATCAGGAGTTTTTCTGAGATTGCCAAGCCACTCACGGATCTAACCCGAAAGGGGGCGGACGTGACAAACTGGAATCCCGAGGCCATTCAAGCATTTTCTACCTTAAAAGAATGCTTTGTGGCCAACCCGGTTTTAGTACAACCTGACTTAGACCGCCCATTTATTGTGGAGGTGGATGCCTCCGAAGTCGGAGTGGGAGCAGTGCTATCGCAAGGCACTGCAGCCCTCACTCAGCTGCGCCCATGTGCTTTTTTCCCAAAAGTTCTCTGCCACAGAGAAGAACTATGATATTGGGAATCGGGAATTACTAGCAATCAAATGGGCCTTCGAGGAATGGCGTCACTTTCTCAAAGGCGCCAACACCGTCATTACAGACCACAAAAACCTGACCTACCTGGAGTCAGCTAAAAGACTGAATTCCAGGCAGGCCAGGTGGGCCTTGTTCTTTTCAAGGTTCGATTTTTTAATCACCTTTCGCCCTGGCACGAAAAATGTGAGGGCCGATGCCCTCTCTCGCAGTTTTTGCCCCACACAAGCCGAAGACTGTGAACCCGTTCCGATTTTAGCCAATGGGATCGTCGTGTCGGCAGTTTCCTTGGACCTATTGGAGGAGATCCGTAGGTCTCCAGAACGAGCTCCTGACACTACACCCCCCAAAAAATTGTTTGTTCCGAATTCCTTTCGCCTTCAAGTTCTTAAAGAGTCACATGACTCTGTTCTGGCAGGTCATCCTGGGCTCAACAATACCACCAGGTTGGTAACTAGGAACTTTTGGTGGCCGACGGTGGTCAAGGACTGTAAGAACTATGTTTCAGCATGTGAAGTCTGTGCCCGCGCCAAATCCACCCATAATCGCCCTGCTGGCTGGCTTCAGTCCTTGCCCACCCCTGAGAGTCCATGGACCCACATCTCCATGGACTTCATCACAGACCTGCCGACCTCAGATGGGAAAACATGTATCTGGGTGGTGGTAGACAGGTTCAGCAAACAGTGCCATTTTATTCCCCTGTCTGGCTTACCTAACTCCGAAACCTTGAGCAAATTGTTCCTTGTGCACATTGTACGTCTTCATGGTGTTCCGTCAAATATTGTGTCCGACAGAGGTACCCAGTTCGTCTCAAAATTCTGGAGGGCGTTCTGTAAACGCATCGGTGTTGAGTTATCCTCCTCCTCGGCCTACCACCCCGAAACCAATGGGCAAACCGAACGTGCTAATCAAGCTCTGGAGCAATACCTCCGTTGTTACGTGTCAGGACACCAGTCCGACTGGGTAGAACATCTGCCATTGGCTGAGTTTGCCTTAAATAATCGCTACCAGGACTCCATTAAAACTACCCCTTTTTTTTGTAACCTTGGATTGCATCCGCGCTTTGGGTCGTTCTCGGCTAGGATGTCGGAGCTCCCTGGGGTAGAGAAAAACATACATCGCTTGAAAACAATATGGTCTGAAGTAAATACAAATTTGAAAGGGGCTCAAGTTAGACAGGCTTCAGCTCCAAACAAACGACGGTCAAAGGGGCCACACTTGGGGGTTGGGGACAAGGTTTGGCTTTCGACTAAAAACATCAAACTGAAAGTACTGTCTGCCAAACTGGGTCCCAGATTTATCGGCCCATATGAAATTATAGAAGTGGTTAACCCGGTAGCCTTCCGTTTGAAACTTCCGCAGTCATTTAAATTACCTAACGTGTTCAACAAGTCTCTCCTCAAACTGTATCGCTCCCCAATTCACCCTGTCCAGTCTCCTCCTCCTCCTGTTTCGGTGGAGGGTCCTTGGAGTATGAAGTCCAGGGTATCCTTGACTCCCGCCTTGTGAGAGACTCCATACAGTATCTTATACACTGGAAGGGCTACGGCCCGGAGGAGAGGTCCTGGGTCCCCGCAAGGAACATCCATGCCAAGGCATTAATTAGGAGATTTCATCTCCTGCACCCTGACAAACCGGGTTTTGAGGGTCCGGAGGCCCCTCCTGGAGAGGGGGGTACTGTCACGTCGCCGTCAGACTCGGGGCCCGCTGTTCCGCCCTCAGCCACTAGGAGGCGACGGACTGTCACGCCGCCCTCGGGCTCGGGGCCTGCTGTCCAGGCCTCGGCCACCAGGAGACGCCGGACTGACATGTCGTCGTCGATCTCGGGGCCTGCTGTTCCGCCCTCAACCACTAGGAGGCGCCGTGGCTCGCGCCCGAGTGAGGGCGGCAACAATGAAAGGGCTTCTGCGCAGGCGTCTACTGGACGCAGACTCCGCTCCTCTGTCAGTCATGAAGGGGCTGGTGCATCATCATCAGGTCTGGTCCTGGGGGCGGTCCTGATGACATCACCAGCCCGGGAGCCTGTGAGGGACGACCTGATCCCTCAAATACCTTGGGACTGGGCTTGCAAGCCGCCGGATATATTCTTGGTTCCCCTACGTGTTACTTGTGATTGCCTATCATTAACTCCGACCTCAGCCTGAACTTCTGACTACTCTGTTGCCTGCCGTTTTTGTACCTTGCATTTCTCCTGATTACTGACGCTGACCTTGGCCTGGATTCCTGACCCCTCTACTACCTGACGATTTTGTACCTCCGCTACTCTCCCGGTTTTTGACCTCTGCCTGGACTCTCGACTCTGCCTCTGCCTGCCGTTTCTGTACCTCCGCTACTCTCCTGGATTTTGACCTCTGCCTGGACTCTCGACTCTGCCTCTGCCTGCCGTTTCTGTACCTCCACTGCTCACCTGGTTTCCGACTCCATTTTTGGCTCCCTTCCTGCTTTTCTATTGCGACCGTTCTGCTCTGGCACTCTGCTCCTGTTCAGACAGCGCTTCCTGGGCTCTGCAGTAAATCCAGATCCCTGTATAGGGGTTAAGGGTGTGGGTGCTATTCGGGGCGCTGTCTGTCTGCAGCCCAGACCGCAGACGGACGCGACAACAGTGCCCATTTGAATGCCAAAAGCATCAATTCTTCTTTCTTAAGCTTGTCAACCTTAATTAACTTCATAATACAAGTTACGCACTGAAAAATGGGGGTTATTTGGCTACAAACTGTGGGGGGGAGGGCTGGCTCCAGGTTTTCATGTGCCCTGGGTGAAAGAGCGCCCCTTTAACACATACCACAACTCATCATGATCCGATACGGCAGAGAAATAGCGGTATAGTACAATGAAAAATACCTCACTTTTTACATCTCATGACGAGGCCCATCTATTTCTCCATACAGAATCATTGGTCCCATATAATGTTTGAAACAGTATATGATGAGCTCCACATAATGCTACAGTATATGTTGGTCCCCATGGATGAAGCTCCACTGTCTTATGGGCCCAAATAATGCTCCAAACATAATGGGCCCCATTTCTAATGCTCTAGTGTATAATGGGCCCTGTAAATGCTGCTCCAGTGTCTGATGTCCACCTTTGGAATGTTCCAGTGTATGGTGGGCCCCATCTATCATTCTCCAGAGTATAGTGCTCCCCAAAAATTGCTGTCCCAACATTGAAAACAATCAAATAAGTCTCCTCGCTAGGGAATCCCTGTACTTGTCTGGACAGGTGCTGTAGCTTGCTTAACAGCTCGCCAGCCGTTCTCACGCCTAGTATGGATTACACGTGATTGCACAAAGGTGAGAAAGGGTACCGTATCCCCAGATAACATGTATGGATAGTGTACACATTCAAAATATATGTCTCAGGAGGCAGGCTCAGACGGTGTTAGGCCCAGTATGGATTGCACGTGATTGCACAAAGGTTAGAAAGGGTACCGTATCCCCGGATAACATGTATGGATAGCGTACACATTCAAAATATATGTCTATACAGCATGAGGCAGGCTCAGACGGTGTTAGGCCCAGTATGGATTGCACGTGATTGCACAAAGGTTAGAAAGGGTACCGTATCCCTGGATAACATGTATGGATAGCGTACACATTCAAAATATATGTCTATACAGCATGAGGCAGGCTCAGATGGTGTTAGGCCCAGTATGGATTGCACGTGATTGCACAAAGGTTAGAAAGGGTACCGTATCCCTGGATAACATGTATGGATAGCGTACACATTCAAAATATATGTCTCAGGAGGCAGGATCAGACGGTGTTAGGCCCAGTATGGATTGCACGTGTTTGCACAAAGGTTAGAAAGGGTACCGTATCCCCGGATAACATGTATGGATAGCGTACACATTCAAAATATATGTCTATACAGCATGAGGCAGGCTCAGACGGTGTTAGGCCCAGTATGGATTGCACGTGATTGCACAAAGGTTAGAAAGGGTACCGTATCCCTGGATAACATGTATGGATAGCGTACACATTCAAAATATATGTCTCAGGAGGCAGGCTCAGACGGTGTTAGGCCCAGTATGGATTGCACGTGATTGCACAAAGGTTAGAAAGGGTACCGTATCCCCGGATAACATGTATGGATAGCGTACACATTCAAAATATATGTCTATACAGCATGAGGCAGGCTCAGACGGTGTTAGGCCCAGTATGGATTGCACGTGATTGCACAAAGGTTAGAAAGGGTACCGTATCCCTGGATAACATGTATGGATAGCGTACACATTCAAAATATATGTCTCAGGAGGCAGGCTCAGACGGTGTTAGGCCCAGTATGGATTGCACGTGATTGCACAAAGGTTAGAAAGGGTACCGTATCCCCGGATAACATGTATGGATAGCGTACACATTCAAAATATATGTCTATACAGCATGAGGCAGGCTCAGACGGTGTTAGGCCCAGTATGGATTGCACGTGATTGCACAAAGGTTAGAAAGGGTACCGTATCCCTGGATAACATGTATGGATAGCGTACACATTCAAAATATATGTCTCAGGAGGCAGGATCAGACGGTGTTAGGCCCAGTATGGATTGCACGTGATTGCACAAAGGTTAGAAAGGGTACCGCATCCCCGGATAACATGTATGGATAGCGTACACATTCAAAATATATGTCTATACAGCATGAGGCAGGCTCAGACGGTGTTAGGCCCAGTATGGATTGCACGTGATTGCACAAAGGTTAGAAAGGGTACCGTATCCCTGGATAACAAGTATGGATAGCGTACACATTCAAAATATATGTCTCAGGAGGCAGGCTCAGACGGTGTCAGACACAGTATGGATTTGACGGCACAGATTACACAGCGGAGGAGCAGGGAGAGGTAAAGATTGCAAATGCTGGGGCCCTGCCCAAGCAAGGGGGGCCCACTCGTGGGCGTCGGTACTGCCACTGGGCCCCTCATAGTACAGAGGTGTGTCTGACGGCGGGTGTGCACCACCACCGTCAGAGACACTTGATTGCACTATGAGGGACCCTGTGCCAGTGCCCGCGCCCAAGAGTCGGCCTACCCACCTGTCCAGGGCAACGGCACTCGCACGGTGTCGTGTGGTAGGTGGTGACCCCGGCCATGGGGGGGAGGCAGCACAGTTAGGGAGTTTTAGAAAGTGGCATATGTTGATGTTGGACATTCAGCTGATGCAAAAGGCGAAATAGGTGAAGTACCAGGAAGAGGTGGACCAAAGCAAACCATTTTTCTGTCACCCTATGTGTCATCAGGGGAAGGTGGGACAAAATCCTTGGAAACCCATGCGTGGTTCATTTTAATGAAGGTTAGATCATCCACATTTTGGGTTGACAGATGGGTCCTTTTTTCTGTCAGGATTGATCCAGCTGCACTGAAGACTCTTTCCGATAGCACACTTGCAGCTGGGCAAGCGAGCTCCTGTAAGGCATATTGGGCCAATTCAGGCCAGGTGTCAAGTTTAGCGGCCCAATAGTCAAAGGGGAATGACCTGTGTGGGAGAACATCGATATGGGAGGAAAAGTAGTTTGTTACCATAGTTGACAACTGCTGTCTCCTGTCACTTTCCATCGATGCAGTATTACCAGTTGTGTGAGCGGTATTTGAAAAATCAGTCCACAACATTGTCATGAAACCCCTGTCTCCAACGCCACTTCTGCTGTGTGCACCACGAACACCTCTGCCAAGCTGCCCCCGGCCCGTACGGCTCGTGTGAGAACCATCACCGCTGCTGTGTGCTGGGAATGCCTCAAGCAACCGATTTACCAGAGTTGCTTGTTTATTAGCCAATATTAGGTCAAGGTTCTCCTGTGGCATGATGTTTTGTAATTTGCCTGTATAGCGTGGATCCAGGATGCTGGCCAACCAGTAGTCGTCATCGTTCATCATTTTGGCAATGCGGGGGTCCCTTTTTAGGATCCGCAAGGCATAATCTGACATGTGGGCCAATGTTCCCGGTGTCAATGATGCACTGCGAGTGCTGGGTGGAGGAGCACTTTCTGGCAAATCCACATCCCTCCAGTCACGCACAAACCCTGTACCAGACCTTGCCACGCCAACATTTTCACTTGCCCCACGAGATGCATCCTCCTCCCCTAAGTAATCATCCCCATCATCCTCCTCCTCCTCCTCTTCTTCCTCCACCTCGTCCAGGAGAGGTCCCTGAGCAGACAATGGCTGAATGTCATCAAGGATTCCCTCCTCCTCTTCCTCCTCATCAACATTGGCTGCAGACGCCTGCTCCTTAAGGTGCGTCAAAGTTTGCATGAGCAGACGCATAAGTGGGATGCTCATGCTTAGGATGGCGTCGTCTGCGCTTACCAGCCGTGTGCATTCCTCAAAACACTGAAGGACTTTACAAAGGTCTTTCAGCTTCGACCACTGCACACCTGTCAACTCCATGTCTGCTCTCAAAGTGCCTGGCCGTGTATCCTCCCACAAATGCATTATGGCCTGCCTCTGCTCGCACAGCCGCTCCACCATGTGCAGGGTGGAGTTCCAACTTGTTGCAATGTCGATAATGAGGCGGTGGTTGGGAAGGTGGAGCAATCGCTGCAGCTTCTGCATACGAACGGAGTGTACAGGCGACCGGCAGATGTGCGCGCACAGTCTTCGCACCTTCTGGAGCAGGGCTGTTAACTCCGGATAATTTTTGAGGAAGCACTGCACCACCAGGTTCAAGGTGTGAGCCAAGCAAGGTATGTGGCTGAGTTTTGAAAGGGCTATGGCTGCCACAAAATTACGGCCGTTATCACTAACTACCTTGCCTGCCTCAAGATGTACACTGCCCAGCCATGACTCAGTTTGTCGCTTCAAGTACTCGGCCAGCACCTCGGCGGTGTGTCTGTCGCCCAAACACATCATCTGCAACACAGCCTGCTGACGCTTTCCACTAGCTGCTCGATAGGGGGACACATCGTGTGCAACAGTGGCAGCTGCAGATGGAGTGCTCGTACGACTGCGCTCTGTGGACGAGCTTTCGCTTCTGGAGGAGGTGGAGGAGGTGGAGGGTCGAATGCCTACAGCCAACTGTTTCCTATACCGTGGGCTAGGCAGCACTGTCCCACCACCGCTGTCCCCTGTGGACCCTGCATCCACCACATTAACCCAGTGCGCAGTGATGGACACGTAACGGCCCTGGCCATGCCGACTGGACCATGCATCAGTTGTGAGGTGCACCTTTCCGCTCACTGACTGCTTGAGTGCATGGACAATGCGGTCTTTCACATGATGGTGGAGGGCTGGGATGGCTTTGCGAGAGAAGAAGTGGCGACTGGGTAGGTCATAGCGTGGTACTGCATAGGCCATGAGTTCGCGGAAAGCTGTGCTTTCCACCAACCGAAAGGGCATCATCTCAAACGAGATTAGTTTGGCAATGTGGGCGTTCAAACCCAGTGTACGCGGATGAGAGATTGAGTACTTTCTTGACCTACTCATATTGTCTGGGAGGGTGAGCTGGACTTGAGAGCTGCATATGGTGGAAGTAGCGGTGGACAGGGCGGACTGAGAGAGGGTTGATGATGGTGATGGAGTTGGTGTTCTTTCTGATGGCCTAGAATCAGTCTTTCGTTGATATAACAGTGGGATTCCCTGACTGCTGTGGTCTTGCAACGACACCTCAACATTTGCTGCTGTGCTAACCGGTGGGCTTACAGTGGGGGAAACAATGTAGCGTTGCTGACTACCTTCGTTGTGATCAGTTGCACATGTGGCACTTGAGGTTTGGTGTTGTGTCCACGCTTGCAAGTGCATGCTGGTTAAATGTCTAAGCATGCAACTGGTATTTAAATTTTTCAGATTTTTCCCTCGGCTAAAGGTCTTTGCGCACTTCTTACAGATAACCTTGGCCTGATCATGAGGATTTTGTTCAAAAAAGTGCCACACTGCACTCTTCCTACTTTGGCAGACATTTTGCGGCCTAGCACGCTGTGATCTTTTGACCCTCTGGACAAGCTGTCCAGCAACTCTTTTGATGTTTGGAACCTGTCTTTGGAGTGCTCCGGGCCTGCCAGATAACAGCTGTTGCGATGTCGATGTCTGCTATGGATGCTCCTCATCTGAGCTATTGGAAGCAGCACCCTCTTCCCCCAATGGATGCCAATCTGGGTCAACAACTGGGTCATCCATCACCTCCTCTTCTATGTCATGTGCACCTTCCTCTGTGTCACCGTGTATGGTGGTATAGTGTGCGGGAAGGGGCACCTGAGTCTCATCAGGGTCAGAATCTGGCTCTGTACACTGCGAGGACAATGTAGTGCTCTGAGTGAATGTACCAGCAGAATCATCCATCAGCGGCTGTGCATCAGTGCACTCCATGTCAGATTCATCTTGGCCTGGGTAATTCACCATTTCACTTGATAATCCAGGCATGGTATGTGAAAACAGCTCCATGGAGTAATCAGTAGTATGGCCTGCATCATCCTTCAATCTTGGTTGGGGTGGAGGACACAAGGAAAGGTGTGGTTCATGAACATGAGCCTCCAATGACGACTCAGTGCTTTTACTTTTTACAACTGAAGAAGAGGAGGCGATAGAGCTGGAGGCTGAGTCAGCAATGTAAGACAAAACTTTTTCCTGATGCTCTGGCTTTAAAAGCGGTTTGCCAACTCCTAGAAAACTAAGCGTTCGAGGCCTTATGTAGCCAGACGATGACGCAGGGTCAGCACCTCTTGCATTCGGTCCTATTTTGCTCTTGCCACTACCATCAGATCCACCACCAACACCATCATTACCAGCTGCCAACCCCCGCCCAATTCCACGGCCTCTTCCACCAGCCTTCCTCATTTTTGGTAGAAATGTAGACAAAATCCAACAAACTATATAGTAATGTAAAACAAGGTACAAGGTGTCTATAGGGCAGGGGAGATTTTGAATTTCTGCACACACTTGTGGACAGTGGACACTTTTGGATTGTGTGAGGCCCACTGATATCTGAGCGCTATGTGACAGGCTCGATGGCACTGCTGTGACAAAAGTGACTAGAGGATAAGGGAGATTTTGAATATCTGCACACACTTTTGGACACTGGACACTTTTGGATTGTGTGAGGCCCACTGATATCTGAGCGCTATGTGACAGGCTCGATGGCACTGCTGTGACAAAAGTGACTAGAGGATAAGGGAGATTTTGAATATCTGCACACACTTTTGGACACTGGACACTTTTGGATTGTGTGAGGCCCACTGATATCTGAGCGCTATGTGACAGGCTCGATGGCACAGCTGTGACAAAAGTGACTAGAGGATAAGGGAGATTTTGAATTTCTGCACACACTTGTGGACAGTGGACACTTTTGGATTGTGTGAGGCCCACTGATATCTGAGCGCTATGTGACAGGCTCGATGGCACTGCTGTGACAAAAGTGACTAGATGATAAGGGAGATTTTGAATATCTGCACACACTTTTGGACACTGGACACTTTTGGATTGTGTGAGGCCCACTGATATCTGAGCGCTATGTGACAGGCTCGATGGCACTGCTGTGACAAAAGTGACTAGAGGATAAGGGAGATTTTGAATATCTGCACACACTTTTGGACACTGGACACTTTTGGATTGTGTGAGGCCCACTGATATCTGAGCGCTATGTGACAGGCTCGATGGCACAGCTGTGACAAAAGTGACTAGAGGATAAGGGAGATTTTGAATTTCTGCACACACTTGTGGACAGTGGACACTTTTGGATTGTGTGAGGCCCACTGATATCTGAGCGCTATGTGACAGGCTCGATGGCACAGCTGTGACAAAAGTGACTAGAGGATAAGGGAGATTTTGAATTTCTGCACACACTTGTGGACAGTGGACACTTTTGGATTGTGTGAGGCCCACTGATATCTGAGCGCTATGTGACAGGCTCGATGGCACTGCTGTGACAAAAGTGACTAGAGGATAAGGGAGATTTTGAATATCTGCACACACTTTTGGACACTGGACACTTTTGGATTGTGTGAGGCCCACTGATATCTGAGCGCTATGCGACAGGCTCGATGGCACTGCTGTGACAAAAGTGACTAGAGGATAAGGGAGATTTTGAATCTCTGCACACACTTTTGGACACTGGACACTTTTGGATTGTGTGAGGCCCAATGAATATCTGAGCGCTATGTGACAGGCTCGATGGCACAGCTGTGACAAAAGTGACTAGAGGATAAGGGAGATTGGATTGCTTTTAAAAAAGCAGTTTGCGGAGCAGTGGGTAAACAGCAATGCCAGCCTGTCAGGAAGCCTTAGAAGGCAGCCCAACAACCAACACCACTGATACACCACTATATAGCCTCCCCTTGCACTGCACACACAGTGACTGGTGTGTTGTGCAGGCCAAATCGCTAGCAGCAGAAGCAGTTTTTTTGTCTTCTTCCCTGCCTAACGCTCTCCCTACAGAATCAGCAGCAACCTCTCCCTATACTAAGATCGGCAGAAGTAAGATGGCGGTCGGCGTGCACGCCCTTTTATACCCCCTGTGACGCCCACCAAAGCAAGCCAATCACTTGCATGCCCTTCTGAAAGATGGTGGTGACCCGTGCCTATGTCATCACGTTGCCCACAGTGTCCGTGGATCCTGATTGGCTGAAAAAGAGCGCAAAACAAACTTTTGAAACGCGACTTTGGCGCGTAAGTCGCCGACCTCGTGGCCGACCTCATCCTAGGGTCGGGTTTCATTTCATGATACCAGACTTTGCCAAAAGTCGGTGACTTTAGAATTTTTTCGACCGTTTCGCTCAACTCTATTCACTATATTATGCCGGTTATTAAAGCAGTAAATTAAATACTTCTTTTATTGTCTTTCTCATCATCAAATACTATGGTCACATACTCACTTTATCACCCTATATGAACCATCGCAAAGTGACAACCTGAATAATTACTATAAAATAATGACTATTCAAATTTTTTCTACCATCATTCTTTTTATTACCAGCTAATTTGTGACCTATTTTACTGATGAATTCGAGGAGCCCCTCTTTAGTTATAAGAATTATGATTTATGCACATGGCCATATTATATATTCAAGTGATACTCCACAGATACTATGGCATTCCGCATTATACTGTAGATGCACTCAGTTAAATCACTTGATCAGCAATGATCGATAGTTATTTTTTCCGTATTGAAATCTTCATTTAATATAATATTTTAGAACAGGTTACAGAAAATTCTAAGAACATTTATCAAGTTTTCAATTATATTATGATAGAGAAAAATTACTTTGCAGACCTGGATCCATTCTGCTACTAATTTTGTTATTTAAAGGGAATCTGTCACCTCATTTTTGCCCTATGAGATGCGGCCACCGCCATCAGGGACTTATCTACAGCATTCTGTAATGCTGTGGCTAAGCCCCCTATGTAACCTGAAAGATAAGAAAAAAGAGTTAGATTATACTCACCGGGGTCTGGTTTTGGTCCGATGGGTGTTGCGGTCCGGTCCGGCGCCTCCCATCTTCTAGCGATGGCGTCCTCCTTTTTACTTCTCCCTCGGCTCCTGGGCAGGCATACTATATCTGCCTGTTGAGGGCAGAGCAGAGTACTGCAGTGCGCAGGTGCCGGGAAAGGTCAGAGAGGTCCGTTGCCTGCGCACTGCAGTACTTTACTCTGCCCTCAACAGGGCAGATATAGTACGCCTGCGCTGGAGCCGTGGCAGAAATAAGAAGGAGGACGTCATCATATGAAGATGGGAGCGATGCCCATTGGACCGGACCACCCCTGGGTGAGTATAATCTAACTAATTTTTCTTATTTTTCAGGTTACATTGGGGGCTTATCTACAGCATTGCGGAATGCTGTAGATAAGCCCCTGATGGTGGTGGTGGCAGCTCATAGGCCAAAAATGAGGTAACAGATTCCCTTTAATCAAAAATGACAGTATTACGGTAAACACAGTGTGACAGAAAACTAACCAGAAAATACACCCGTAAAGAGATAATGTTGAAAAAAACTCAGCAGTACTAGAAAGGGACAGATTATAGTTAGTACACAACTGCTGACAGTACTGACAGTGTACAACACTGCAAATATACTGCAATGTTAGTAATATAGATAACTAACATGGTGCCAGTGTTTTTTTTTGTTTTGTTTTTTAAATCAATATTCTTTTCAATCTTGTGGTATTCACTTAAATTTTTTCAACCATCAAAATGGTCTTTTTTCTTTGCTTAACCACTTTTGCAAGTTTTAAAGTAAAAAGTTGCAGGATTTGCACAATGGCTCAAAAATTGCTCAAAAATTTCTGGTGCACGTGAAACCAATGAAGGGGACACGGAAGTACATTTGCGACAAATTTTGCCAATTTTCTTGAAAAGTTACAAGTGATGAATCAAGCGAAAACATCTGGAAAAGCTGAGCCATGCCCACAATGATGAAGTAAAAGGAAAACAAAAAACACAGGCAAACACATATCACATAGATTTAAAAAGGCAAAAATGGAAAGATGGATGCAGTGCAAACAAAAAAAGGCACAAGTCTTCAGAAAGTGACCAAAATGCAACTGCAAAGGCAATAATGAATCCAGCCCTGTGTTTCATTTAAATGAATGTAATGCTAATTTCATGAAATTTCCAGGTTATGGTGAGTGCTAACAATTTGCTCTTCAATTTGTGCGAATCATCCAGAAAATTATTATTGCTATGTTACCTATTGCCAAAGATTGTATCATGTGTGTTTGCATGGGTTCCCCATAATTTCTTGCAACTATCACATAGTATAGTCCAGTCAATCAGGAAGGACCACCACAGCCTGTATAAAAGTTGAGAAAGGGAAAGCTGTGGCCATTTTAGGGTTTTGCAACCTTGGAAGATCCCAAAGTTGTGATCACAAAGCTCAGCATTAAAGATAAGATATAAAGAGAAAGACCTAAAACACATTTGGCTACTATAACCGTGAGGCTAGAAAACAGAATCAATAGTAGTAGAAATTCACCGAAAAAAAGAATGAAAACAAATTAATAATATCACTAAAAGAGAGAAAAAGCAGCTATACTTAAAGGGAACCTGTCACCAGTTTTGTGAAATAGCAGCTAAAAATATCACCTTATTCAGGGTCTGCTATGCATTCCTTAAAGCCTTATGTAACCCCCTGACTCCCCTTGTATACTCCTGAAAAAACTTTTTAATTTCTCCCGCGTTGTATGGTAATCTTCTCAGTCCGGTCCAATGGGCGTGGTTTCAGGCTTCTACATCACCCCCCCGGCTGTTGCTCATTTGCATTGACCATATATGTATTTATAAATACAAATGAGATGTCCTCTGAGGAGTGTTGTTTCTAAGCTAAACAAGCCCAACTTTTCCAACCTCTCATCATAGGACAGGCCTTACCTCATGTAATAATCTAGTCACAGTTCTTTGAACTGACTCTGGTTTTTAACATGTTACACACAAACTGCCTATCATACACACACTACATGCAAATCACACACAACATGATAACCATACACAGACACAGAGTGTAGAAAACATACCAAGCTCTGTCATCAGGATCTCTTCTCCTCTTCTGTTCCTCCACTCTCTCACAGGATAAAGCACCTTTGGACATTTGTGCACAATGTCACCAAAGGTCCTTATACACTTTTGACTTTGGATAGTACAGGACTGTTATTATCAGTGAGATTTCTGTCTTTTAAAGGTGGAGGGCCTTTTTGAAGATAGAAGAACAGGGTAATTAGTTTCCAGGTAGCACACCCAACCCTACTAATGCCAGTTCTCGCTGTTCTCACTTCTTACAAAAAGGGATTGTTTTTGTATAGTTTGATAAAAAGTCATTTTTTATACATTTTGAAATCAGTGAGTCTACTGCTGATCCCAACATTTGAAAAAGTTTTGTACAGCTTGTAAAACAGTTGTTGCTTATTTATTTAACAAGCAAAAAAGCTCTTGTTCCTCCCCGAAAATTGATATTTTTGCACTACTCAGTGTGAGAAAGCCATGTCTAGCATGTGCTCCCAAAAAGTGATGATTTTTTAAACATTTTTAAAATCTGAAAAGCCTAAAACATCTGTTAGTGCAATATTTTGTTAAACAGGCACTTAGTTATCATCAGTTACAATTCGTGTACTCATAGCTCTAAATGTTGAAGTAACTTCGATAACCCTAAATCTGGGTTTGCATTAAAAAACTTGAAAAGTAACTGTCACACCCACAGATGGCACAAATGGTTTGTGGACCCACTGTGCCAGAGGGCCGGGCCTAGGAAGGAGCTTAGTTAAGAGTCTACCTGAGAGCTCCTGATGATGCAGACAGACTGGGCTGCAGGTAGCCACCAGGTACCACTCCAAGGCAGGTGCCAGTACTGCAGCTACCAATCCCAGGAATTGGGTTTGCTGATGTGGAGACACGGGACCAAGGTCACTGGCTAACCGGAGACTGGCGGACTGCACAGACAATGTGAATGCAAGTTCTTGTTCAGACCCGTAGATATCAGGAACAGTTCTGGAGCTGGCCGCAATCAACCTGGAACAATGGACACAGGACTGGCTTCAGCGGGACCAGGGTTTCGGTATAGGTACCTCAGACTCGGTTTCAGAATACGGATACCACCAAAGTAGGGACAAGAACAAGGACAAACTATACTGGACTAATGAGACACAGAATATGGGAATAAATTCATAATATACTATAGGAACACAGGATACAGGAATAGTACTAACAGACTAGAGCTAGGGGACCCGGAAACATGCGATTGCACATACCAAACCTCCTATAGTAACTATATGGGTTGCTCAGGCACCTCTATAGTGGGGAGGGTGCCTTTTATACAAGATACTACCCAGTTATTGGCTGGAAGACATCTTGCAAGTGCACACATTAACTAAATCTTGCAAGTGCACACTAAATTAACTAAATCTGTTAGCTGGGGCATTTTACCATGTGTGGGCTGCCTCTTTAAGAGCAGGGGAGCGTTTGTACTCACGCACTGGGCATGCCACCGGAACACAGTGCATTGTGCTTAGGTAAGATGGAGGAAGAACGCAAGTACCACGTTGGGGCCAGGGAGATGAGTGAGTCGGAGTCTTTATGGTGGGAGAAGGGGAACCATGCGGAGGCGTTGGCAGATACTACAGTAATCAATACAGTCCTAGGAGAACTCAGACTGTTATTCTTTTTTCTGGATATTTAAATGCTTGGCTGGACTTGCGATTTGCTACAAATTGATTTGCCCTGAATCAAGTCTTTGAGAATTTTTTACAAATCTGATAAATTTGAATTTTAAAAGATTTGATCATTTCTACCATACCACTTTATTGCATCACTATATAGAAACATAGCATATCATACACACTACAATATTGCAACTCCATATAAATTCTGAATTCTATACATTCATAATATAGCATCCACAGAAGGCTATGTCATACATTTTAACACCTCTAATTTCCTACAGGGACATAGGGCATCTTTTATGTTGCATTCTATAAATATATCTAATGGATAAATACATTTTTTATGCTACATGAAGACTACAGAAAGTATTTATTTTGTGTTAATATGTACAGATAGAACAGTTGTGCACAACTTGTGGCTCAGGGGCCACATGCAACACATGATACTTTTCTGTGCGGCCCTCAACCATCTTCATAGTGTCTGGTAACATGTATTTTCAATATCTGAAGAAGGTACGTTTGATTTTCAGTATTGGTAATTACGAATTATGCCCTGTGTACTCATTTCTGGGTTAGTCATATTTTGGCAGAGTAGTTGAGTACTGACTCCTGTAGTACAAAAAGGAGAAGATGGGGTGAAGAAGAGGCCATGCATAAATGCTGTTATATTCATTGTTGTTTTAGGGAGACGCAAAACACTTGACTCTTTCACGGTTCCAACAATGTAGAGAGTTGAGTACATGGTCTCTTCCTTTTTTTGACTGCAAAGCCATGAGAATGGCACCTTTACCTTCCAGATAGGTGGGAGCCCTATTAATGGAACCAGCACCTATTAGGTACTTACGGCACATGCAGTAAGTGTTTCAGAAGGTATTACACAGTGGCTCAGCGGTTAGCACTGTGAGTTCAAATCCCACAACATTTGCAAAGAATTTGTATTTCTCCTAGTGTTTGTCTGGGTTTTCTTCCACACTCGAAAGACATAGTGATATATAATTTAGATCATGAGCCCCAACTGGAACAGTGATGATTATATCTGTAACACGCTGTGAAATGTGATGGTGCTATACAAGTAAGCATGATAAATAACATACTAAACAATTATAATAATAATAATAATAATAATAATAAATACTTTGGAAATATTGCCCCCATATTTTCCATCTACCAAGGTAGCTTTTAGTTTCAAAAAGGTTGTGCACCCTTGGGTTTGACCTTAAACATAAAACGGGTTTACTTTCAAAACACAGTGTGGTATGGAGGACAGATCAATAGTAGAGCCACAGGAATGTGGCACCAACAAGAGAGTTGTCAATGGAAACAATGGAGAGTATTATTATTAGCACCAGGGCAAACTGGAAGACCCAAGATGAAGCCAAGAATTGAGGTATTTCATGTGATTATTCACTTCTGGGGTGGCTTTGGGCTGCTATTTTTATGCTAGAAACAGCCCATTAACCATGAACCTTCCCAGGATGATAATATCAGCTCACAGCTGTCTGCTTTACGTTTGATGGTTTCATAAAATGGGGGAACACACAAAAATAAAATCAGACAAGGTGATTTTCTGGATTTGTTTTCTCATTTTGACTCTCATAGTTGTGGTCTATCTATGATGTCAATAACAGGCCTCTCATCTTTTTAAGTGGGAGAACTTGCACAATTGGTGACTGACTAAATACTTTTTTCCCCACTGTACAAGGCCTAATGAATCCACCATTCATCAAAAAATGGGACAAAATGATGATGGAAATTTTTGGCACAAAACCTACAAATATTTTTTGGTAGACCAAGACTATAAGATCTGAAAATGCATGCGTTACCATGAGAAATGTTAGGTATTTCAAGACTGCCTAGTGCACGTAGTCCAGTTTACAATACATCTAAAAACCAAATGGATGATATCGGAGGTCAATGTTTGCAACATAACTGTAGGTTGTTGGCTAAATACAGTATATGAAAGCCAAAGGAAAACTAACACTAACAGTTGAACCAAAGAAAGATTACAGGGCGGTAGAAAAGATGTTGGAACTTTGTCTGCTGTGGTTATAACTAAACATATCAAGCTGATATAATTAAATTTCCCCATTTATTTATAACATGGGGTTGCATGTTAAGTAAATCCAAGGAGAGATGGCAAATATTACCTCAAAAGTTATAACACAGGTCTGCAATAAAATTGTAATCATTTCTCATTTCATAACTTGAAAATAAATTTGGTGATGAGGAAGTAATTTTTCAGTAGGATAATTCATCTTACCATAAAGTGTTAATACATCTCTACAGAAAATGCATATCAATGAAGCGCCTGAAACAGTTGAAACAGTATGAAACTAAACTTGATTGAAAATATAAGAGAGAAATTAAAACAAATTGTACTTGTCTAAGCGCCATCCTGCGTCAATTGCTTTTTTGAGAAAGTTGGAAGCAGCTTGATGTAGAGTCTGCCTTTACTTGATCTGCAAAAACATATGACAATAATTCAAATAGCATACTTTAATTTGTTTGGAGCCAGTATGTTCAGCCAAAAAAAAAAAAAAAATCAGCTATCAAACATTGTTTTTTGTTATATCTGTGATTTGTGTATTTGCTACATCATAAAAAGCTGGGCAAACATCCCCAAAGTGTTGTTTCATATTTTTTGCCAGGGGTTGTATTTGATTTATAATCTATCTATTGTGAAGTTGAATTTATTTTACTCTCTTAAAGGCAAATAAAAAATGTCTATGAGTAGAGTTGAGCGAAACGGGTCGGCCAAATTCAGAATCCGCTGACTTTTGCTAAAGTCGGGTTTCGCCGATCGAAACCTGACCATAGCGTGAGGTCGGCCATGAGGTCGCCGACTTGAGCACCAAAGTCGCGTTTCCCACAATCCTTCCAGTGCCTATTTTCAGCCAATCATGAAGGATGCACACTGTGGGCAACGTGATTATGTCTGCAGCGGCCCCCAACATGTTAGAGAAGTGTATGCAAGTGATTGGTTGGCTTTGTGTGGCGTCACAGTGCCTATAATAGGCCGTGACCACCGACCGCCATCTTATTTCTGCCGATCTTAGCATAGGGAGAGGTTGCTGCTGATCGTTCTCAATAGGGAGAGTGTTTAGGCAGGGAAAAAGTAAAAAAAAATTGCTTGTGCTGATAGCGAATGTCACTGTTAAGTCCCTGTCACACATAGCGATCTCGCTAGCGAGATCGCTGCTGAGTCTCAAGTTATGTGACGCAACAGCGATCTCACCAGCAAGATCGCTGTGTGTGCCACCTATCAGCGACCGGCCCCCCTGCCGGTATCGCTGATCGTTGATGGAAAGCCCTGGACATTTTTTTGGTAGCTGGTCTCCCGCTGGCCAGCACACATCGCTGCGTGTGACAGGCGAGAGACCAGGAACCAGCGATAAGCGTGCAGGTAACTAAGGTAAAGGCAGGGTTTCTAAGCACCAGGTGGTTCTTAGAAACCGGATGTGTACCTTAGTTACCAGCGCACTGATGCAGGGAGCTGATAACCAAGGTACACATCGGGTTTCTAAGTGATACACGCCCCTTAGAAACCCGATGTGTACCTTAGTTACCAGCTCCATACATCAGCGCGCTGGTAACTAAAGTACACATCAACGCCGCGCGCTCTGCGTCGCTGGTGCTGATCGCTGGTGAAGCTGTCTATTTGACAGCTCACCAGCGATCATGTAGCGACTCATCAGTGATCCTGACAAGGTCATATCGTTGTTGGGATCGCTGGTGAGTTGCTAGGTGTGACGGGGCCCTAAAACACAACTGTATAGTGTGCAGTGACAGGGGAGGATATATTTGTGTGCAGCAGCTCTGTTGGTTATTAGGCTGCCTTATAAGGCTCCCTGATAGCTGCATTGCTGTTTGCACACTGCTGTGCAGTGTGCTTTTTTAAAAGCAAAATTTTGTATTTTCCTTTTCTCTGCACAGTTAGCAAGCGTTCATTTTTTCACACTTTTTTGTGCATCTACTCTGTTGGTGATTAGGCTGCCTTATAAGGGTACCTGATAGCTGCATTGCTGTTTGCACACTGCTGTGCATACTGCTTTGTTAAAAGCAAAAATCCTTTTATTCCTTTTTTTCTGCACAGTAGATACTGAATGTAAATTTTTTCGCACACCGTATAGAGGTGTACGCTCCTCACACACTACCGTGTACCGGCTGGTATCATGGACAAATACATGCCATATGTGTGTGATTCCGTAAAAAAAATACACGGAGATTAACATTTTTCCATACATACACCATATTGAGGTGTCCGATTAACAAACAGTATCGGATAATTAGTGTTCTTATTACTGTCACATTTACACAGAGTCAGTGTGTGTGTGTGACACTCCATAAATACACATATGGACATTTCCATTTCTTTAAACACCGTATTGAGCAATCCGATTGTCAAAGAGTATCAGATATCTGGTGTTCTTATTATTGTCACATCTACACAGAGTCAGCGTGTGTGTGACACTCCATAAATACATATACGGACATTTCCATTTCTTTATACACCCTATTGAGCCGTCCGATTGTCAAACAGTATCAGATATCTGGTATTCTTATTACTGTCACATCTACACAGAGTCAGCGTGTGTGTGTGACACTCCATAAATACATATACGGACATTTCCATTTCTTTACACACCGTATTGAGCAGTCCGGATTGTCAAACAGTAGCAGATATCTGGTGTTCTTATTATTGTCACATCTACACAGAGTCAGCGTGTGTGTGTGACATTCCGTAAATACATATACGGACATTTCTATTTCTCTATACACCGTATAGAGCAGTCCGATTGTCAAACAGTATCGGATATCTGGTGTTCTTATTACTGTCACATCTACACAGAGTCAGCGTGTGTGTGACACTCCATAAATACATATACGGACATTTCCATTTCTTTATACACCGTATTGAGCAGTCCGATTGTCAATCAGTATCTGATATCTGGTGTTCTTATTACTGTCACATCTGCACAGAGTCAGCGTGTGTGTGTGACACTCCATAAATACATATACGGACATTTTCATTTCTTTATGCACCGTATTTGTCAGGAGCACCGCACTGCACTTGTTCACTGATCCAGTGCGCGTGTCCTGAGTACAAAAACAGTCGCAAAGATACCTGTGGAGCGGGGCAGCAGCGGTGACGATGCCTGCTTCAGACTATCAGGACCTGAAGCACGTGACTGCTGGGGGCATGACCTAAGCTCCGCAGAGCTAGTAGCTGCAGGGAAACTCCTAGAAAGGTAACTACGGGACAAGTTACCAAGGGGCATAGACAGGGACGTTAATCAGATCAAGCCGGGTTAAAGCATGAGATAGCAGGACAGTACCAAAGGTTTAGACAGAGCGAATAGT